>NC_084561.2:39056323-39346323 GCF_033978685.3 Nerophis lumbriciformis | reverse complement strand
GTTCTCCTGAAGGCAATCCCACCAACAGGAGGCCAATCATACTCGTTTCGAGTGATCGCCGACGACGAGGGAGCTGAGCCAGAAGGCAAAGCTCTCGGTCTACATTCCTACTCTCACCTACGGTCATGAAGTGTGGGTCATGACCGAAAGAATAAGATTGCGGATACAAGCGGCCGAAATTAGTTTCCTCAGAAGGGTGGCTGCCATCACCCTTAGAGATAGGGTGAGAAGTTCAGTCACCCGAGAGAGACTCGGAGTAGAGCCAATGTACCTTCGCTTGGAAAAGAGCTAGCTTAGGTGGTCCGGGCATCTCGTGCGGATGCCTCGTGAGCGTCTCCCTAGGGAGGTCCTCGTTGCACGTCCCACTGGGAGGAGACCCCGCGGCAGGCCAAGGACCATATGGGGGGAGTACATCTCCTCTCTGGCCTGGGAACGCTTCGGGATTCCCCAGGAGGAATTTGCTAATGTTGCTCTGGAGAGGGAAGTCTGGGGGTCTCTGATGGACACGCCCTGGCATCACCCAACCACTGCCCCGCTGCCTTGTGGGTTAGTCTGGGAAGACAAAAGGCTAGGGGAGCACACCCTGAGAGAAAAGCAAGTGCTGGTAGGTGCACCATAGGCGGTCCTCCGACAGACCGGAGCTCCAGCAGCCTCCTGCAGCTGTGAGGAGGTGCCGGCCGTCCTGGGTTTCCCTTGCCACCGGATACAGCTACCCACAGCGAAGAAGTGACGTTGGAGTCTGCGCGTTCCCCTCGTCGAAAAAGACCTCAACGGCGGAGTGGGTGGATGATGCTTGCATAGAAGCTCCACAACGGTCACAAAGGCGGAAGAAGGCTGCAGCAAAGATGGGCCTCCAATTGTCTTGGTCTCCATGTCATTGGACCCTGGCCTTCTCTTTGCCAAGGACAGTGTGGTGGCTGTCTCCACACTTTAAAAGATTTCACGCACAGGCGTTCTCCTGAAGGCAATCCCACCAACAGGAGGACAATCATACTCGTTTCGAGTGATCGCCGACGACGAGGGAGCTGCGCCAGAAGGCAAAGCTCTCGGTCTACATTCCTACTCTCACCTACGGTCATGAAGTGTGGGTCATGACCGAAAGAATAAGATTGCGGATACAAGCGGCTGAAATTAGTTTCCTCAGAAGGGTGGCTGCCATCTCCCTTAGAGATAGGGTGAGAAGTTCAGACACCCGAGAGAGACTCGGATTAGAGCCAATATACCTTCGCTTGGAAAAAAGGCAGCTTAGGTGGTTCGGGCATCTCGTGCGGATGCCTCGTGAGCGTCTCCCTAGGGAGGTCCTCGTTGCACGTCCCACTGGGAGGAGACCCCGCGGCAGGCCAAGGACCATATGGGGGGAGTACATCTCCTCTCTGGCCTGGGAACGCTTCGGGATTCCCCAGGAGGAAGTTGCTAATGTTGCTCTGGAGAGGGAAGTCTGGGGGTCTCTGATGAAGCTGTTGTCCCCGCGACCCGATTTCTGGATCAGCGGTTGAAGATGGATGGATGGATGGATGGGGGTTAGAGATTAGACATTCGCAAATGAATCGAGTCTTCTGAACAGCTCTGTCAAGTGAATGTTTAGAACCGATTTGAAGTTCCAAGCCATTTGTTTGTGAGTCGTTTTTTTATGCACATGCAAATACAACCGTCACGGCCCGGGCGCATGGCAACGCGCACTCGTCTGTGCGCTCTGTTGATTGCGCCTCCAAGAGCGCCCCTGCAGCTGGCACCTGCAGTCAATCTGCAATCTGCGCACCTGTCGGTGATGATCTTCCTGGCTTTCTTAAGCTGGTGCAGACCTGCCTTCCGGGCCAGAACGTAGTCATCTGTTCTTGTTCCGTAAGTGATCACGTCATGTTCTATGCGCACTCTTACTCTCTGTGTTTCTTCCTTGTGTTATTTGATTGTCTCGTCTCCTCCTTTGTCGCTCCTTCCAACTGCAGACCTCATTTCCCACGTTGACGTGCTGTGTGTCTCGTCATTCCTTGTTACCCCCTGTTTCCCGGACTGCCTCTTGGATCTCGACCTCCCGCTTGGACACGGACGTCTGACACCTTGCTATTTGCCCTGACTTCCTGCCTGCTCACGGCCATACGAGCATGCCCAGCCCCTTTTGGACTTGCCTCTCGTTCAACACTACCGGTAATACTCAACAGCTAATCTCACACACACCATACACTTTCTTGGATTTTGTCACACTCCATGCCATTGTTCATTAATAATATTGTTTGTTATTATATATATATATATATATATATATATATATATATATATATATATATATATATATATATATATATATATATATATATATATATATAATAAATCAGAGCCTGTATTGTTAAAATGCTCGTGTGGTACAGGTGAGGGGAAATTCCAAAAATCGATGATCACTGACAAAACATGTGTAAGGAATGTTTCCAATGAAAAAAATAAATAAAAATGATACCTAATATTTCAGAATAATTCCCACCAATAAAGTAATATTTGTGTAATGTAAATAATTCTGTTCTACATCTTCTTATAACTGCTACCAGTGATTGTTTACATGAATAAAAAAAATAAATAAATAAATAAAATAAAAAATGGAACTATAATAACCAGAGATGCCCCTGGACTTCTGTAAAGTTGATATACCGTATTTGTTTTTGTCATTTAAATACTTAATATACAAAAAAACATGTCACACATATTCTTATAAAATTAATATACTGTAGCAGTAAAAGTTAAATAATAACGTTGTTTGAATCAAGTTAGGAATGTCCAAGACTACCTATACCCTCTATCAAAAAATTCCAATAGTTTGTTCCACCTGGATAGCAGCAAATCTAACTTTGCACAATTCACCTAACATCAAAGCTCACCTTTAAGCATGCACATACAACACCAACATTTTGGACCAAGGATGAGGTGATAAAAGAAAGGTAAAAATATAATCAATTTATCTGTGGCAGCATAGGAGAAAGTTATGTACAAGTTTCACTTTTGCGTCTTGCTGCCCATAACTGTGGTGCAGTCAAGGACCCTCGATTAAAGTTACAAACAGAGGCGTCACTAAATTTTAAACACATGGGGAGACCTAAATCTCAGGAGATGCGCCAATCATAATTTATTCATGATAACAATGATGTGTCATTATGATTAGAAAGATCCAATGATGATAATCCTATGTACGTTTGTACTCAAATCGGCAAATCTCTACTTTACACTCTGAAGTAAAGGAATACTTTACAGATTTATTCAAGGTCGCCGCCCCATACACACCCTTGGTATGTTACATGCGCTGAAAAAAATAATTATTACGTGGATTTGATTGAAACCATCTTTTTCTTTAAGTTTTTGACTTTAAAAAAATGGAATCATATATATATATATATATATATATATATATATATATATATATATATATATATATATATATATATATATATATATATATATATATATATATATATACATACAGGTAAAAGCCAGTAAATTAGAATATTTTGAAAAACTTGATTTATTTCAGTAATTGCATTCAAAAGGTGTAACTTGTACATTATATTTATTCATTGCACACAGACTGATGCATTCAAATGTTTATTTCATTTAATTTTGATGATTTGAAGTGGCAACAAATGAAAATCCAAAATTCCGTGTGTCACAAAATTAGAATATTACTTAAGGCTAATACAAAAAAGGGATTTTTAGAAATGTTGGCCAACTGAAAAGTATGAAAATGAAAAATATGAGCATGTACAATACTCAATACTTGGTTGGAGCTCCTTTTGCCTCAACTACTGCGTTAATGCGGCGTGGCATGGAGTCGATGAGTTTCTGGCACTGCTCAGGTGTTATGAGAGCCCAGGTTGCTCTGATAGTGGCCTTCAACTCTTCTGCGTTTTTGGGTCTGGCATTCTGCTGGTAGACGGCTGCGTTGACCCTGGATCTCAGGAAACAAAGTGGACCGACACCAGCAGATGACATGGCACCCCAAACCATCACCCAACCATGCAAATTTTGCATTTCCTTTGGAAATCGAGGTCCCAGAGTCTGGAGGAAGACAGGAGAGGCACAGGATCCACGTTGCCTGAAGTCTAGTGTAAAGTTTCCACCATCAGTGATGGTTTGGGGTGCCATGTCATCTGCTGGTGTCGGTCCACTCTGTTTCCTGAGATCCAGGGTCAACGCAGCCGTCTACCAGCAAGTTTTAGAGCACTTCATGCTTCCTGCTGCTGACCTGCTCTATGGAGATGGAGATTTCAAGTTCCAACAGGACTTGGCGCCTGCACACAGCGCAAAATCTACCCGTGCCTGGTTTACGGACCATGGTATTTCTGTTCTAAATTGGCCCGCCAACTCCCCTGACCTTAGCCCCATAGAAAATCTGTGGGGTATTGTGAAAAGGAAGATGCAGAATGCCAGACCCAAAAACGCAGAAGAGTTGAAGGCCACTATCAGAGCAACCTGGGCTCTCATAACACCTGAGCAGTGCCAGAAACTCATCGACTCCATGCCACGCCACATTAACGCAGTAATTGAGGCAAAAGGAGCTCCAACCAAGTATTGAGTATTGTACATGCTCATATTTTTCATTTTCATACTTTTCAGTTGGCCAACATTTCTAAAAATCCCTTTTTTGTATTAGCCTTAAGTAATATTCTAATTTTGTGACACACGGAATATTGGATTTTCATTTGTTGCCACTTCAAATCATCAAAATTAAATGAAATAAACATTTGAATGCATCAGTCTGTGTGCAATGAATAAATATAATGTACAAGTTACACCTTTTGAATGCAATTACTGAAATAAATCAAGTTTTTCAAAATATTCTAATTTACTGGCTTTTACCTGTAGATTCAGGCGGGTGGCAGTTAAACCAATTGGGAAATATATATACATAGTTAAATGTTGTTACCCACATACGAAAAACGAGCAGGCACCTGCAGCATATGCCACAACAGAAGAAGAAAAAAAAAAAGAGATGGACACTTTTACGGAGCGGAGAAGGGACGCCTCGCCGGGGTCCGGGACCGAGGCCCCTTCCCCCGAGAGGGCCCCACCGGGAGCCGTAGCTGAGGTGATCCGCGAGAAGGGCCCGACGCACGTCCAGGGTCACCACCGCGCCCACCGCACGACACCCCGCCTCGTCCGCCTTCGCCGCGGCCGGCGTCACGCGCAGCAGGTAAGCAGCTTACCTGCCCGCCACCCCCGTGGCCGGGGGCTCGTAACAGGGGTCACTCCGCGCGCTCCGCCCGCGCAGCTTACCTGCCCGCCACCACCGTTGCCGGGGGCGCATAACAGGGGTCACTCCGCGCGCAGTGCGCTCACGAAAGGGGTGGGGCAAGCAGAACTGGCGCTGCGGGATGAACCGAACGCCGGGTTAAAGCGCCCGATGCCGACGCTCATCATACCCCAGAAAAGGTGTTGTTGATATAGACAGCAGGACGGTGGCCATGGAAGTCGGAACCCGCTAAGGAGTGTGTAACAACCCACCTGCCGAATCAACTAGCCCTGAAAATGGATGGCGCTGGAGCGTCGGGCCCATACCCGGCCGTCGCCGGTGTCGCGGTGCGCGCTGAAGCCTCGGGCGCGAGCCCGGGTGGAGCCGCCGCAGGTGCGAGGGACATCGCACCTCCACGCGCTTCCAGATGATTGCTGCATTGGATCAGTCTCCTTTCTTTAACAGGCAAAGGCTTTATAACCTCACTAATGCCTTGCATCGTCTATATTAGATATATAACAACGGGCGGGTGAGGGCGGGTGCGGTGTTGATTAAATGTTAATTCGGGTGGATGCGGATGGTTGACGACTTTTGTCATGCGGTTGCGGATGAAATAATTGCCTATCCGCGCATCTCTAATATATAGCCACCCTACTACTGCGCTCTTTCAACTAATTGCATGGATTTGATTGAAACCAGCTTTTTTTTTAAGGTTTTTGACTTTAAAAAAATGGAATGATATATATACAGTATATATATATATATATATATATATATATATATATATATATATATATATATATATATATATATATATATATATATATATATTTATGTATACACACATATATATATATATGTATATGTATATATATATATATATATATATATATATATATATATATATATATATATATATATATATATATATATATATATATATATATTTATGTATACACACATATATATATATATGTATATGTATATATATATATATATATATATATATATATATATATATATATATATATATATATATATATATATATATATATATATATATATATATATATGTATGTGTGGGAAAAAAAATCACAAGACTATTTCATCTCTCCAGGCCTGTTTCATGAGGGGGGGTTCCCTCAATCATCAGGAGATTTTAATGGGAGCATTCACATACCATGGTTTATATAGGGCACAGAGTGGGTGGGTACAGGCTGGCGTAGGGGCGTGGTGATTGGCTCATGTGTTACCTAGGAAGTGTTTCCGTCTGTGGCGGCATGCTGTTACAATTTCGCTGCGCTTGTTGAGGGATGAAAAGGTCTGGACGGTAAATAATAAACAGTTTCTCTTTCAAGCATAGGTTGCATCTTTTATTACCACTATTGTAAGGTGTGCTGGATGCAAGAATTTGCCATGTTATTGAATATTCAACATTATTGTCTTTGAGGTCCCAAATGTGTTTGCTGAGTTCTGTGGTATTCCGCAGGTTTTGGTTCCTGAAAGAAGCCTTGTGATTGTTCCATCTGGTTTTGAACTCTCCCTCAGTTAATCCTACATATGTGTCGGATGTGTTAATGTCCTTGCGTGTTACCTTAGATTGGTAGACAACTGATGTTTGTAAGCACCCCCCGTTGAGAGGGCAATCAGGTTTTTTTCGACAGTTGCAGCCTTTGTTGGTTTTGGAGTCACTCTGTCCGGGGGCCGACGGCTCATTTGCAATTGTTTTGTTGTGGTTTGAGATAATTTGTCGTATATTGTTCATACAGCTGTAGCTCAATTTAATGTTGTTCTTGTTGAATACTTTTCCTAGGGTGTTGTCTTTGGGAAAGTGTTTGTCAATCAGATTGAGGAATTTGTGTCCAATGTTAGTTGAGATGTTTTTGCTGTATGGGGGGTTGTACCAGATGATGTCGTTTCGTTTTCTGTTCTTTTTTGGCTGGTTTCCTGGCGTGGGTTCATAGGTGAGGGTGAAATTGTATCCGCTTTCATCAAGGGCTTTTTGGTACCACGCCCCTACGCCAGCCTGTACCCACCCACTCTGTGCCCTATACAAACCATGGTATGTGAATGCTCCCATTAAAATCTCCTGATGATTGAGGGAACCCCCCCTCATGAAACAGGCCTGTAGAGATGAAATAGTCTTGTGATTTTTTTTCCCACACATACATATATTGCGCTCTACTACGGTATCGAGCACTATTTTTTGGATAACCTTATTAAGACACACATATATATATATATATATATATATATATATATATATATATATATATATATATATATATATATATATATATATATATATATATATATGTGTGTGTGTGTGTGTATGTATATAGAATCATATAAATTCATTCAAATTCATATTCTGGCCACTTTATATTGAATTTGTTGGGTTTTATTTTGTAAAAAAATACTTTTTTTTAATATAATTTGGTAATAATTAAAAAGATATGTTAATTCCATCTTTAAAACGTCAAAACACAAATTGAGTTTTTTTTTTTTAATGTGTTTTAAAAAAGCTGGTCTCAACCAATTCCATGCAATAATTACTTTTTTTCAGTGCATACCAAGTGTGTGATTGTGTATGGTGGTGGTGTTGAGTTTGGGCTTCGACGGTGGGCCCTTCACTAGTCTTTTGGATGGGGTTCCAGAATTCGGTGCTAGGCCCCTGTTTACACACATACTGTCAGAGATCTACTAAATTATTTAACTAATGGGAGCTGCAATGGTGGAGAGTTGTGTCTCACCTGGAGTGTAAGAGGCGGAATATAACGTTTACATGCTCCAGTAAAAGTAAATTAACTTTAATTAACATTTGTGTGACCGTGTCAACTACATTGTTTTTAAAGGCAGTTAATGTACTACGTCCTTACCCACACATTGCTCCAGTCCAAACCACAGTCCATCAATGCAAGTTGCCTCACCCCACCATCCTTTAGTGGGAAGTTTGTAACCTTCATTGCACGTATAGTAGAGTTTTTCTTTTGATGGGCGGCCAACAGCAAAGCCGTGGATCACATCCTGTTCCAGGCAAGCTGTAGTACAACATCACATCCAATTGAAAACCTATTCTAATCTACATCAGCATGGTTATCTGGTCTCACCTGAACAGTCCTGAATCCCAGTCCACACACTAAATTCACAGGTAACCGTGAACTGGCGGTCAAAGTCGTTCTTACATGCATATTGGACTTGTGAACCCTGGTCATAAAAGAGCTTCTCATTGTGCACGATTTCTGCATTGCTGAGGTTGGGTCGTTGGCATTGTTGTTCTGAAACAAGAAGTGGGCCAACGGTACTTAGCAGAAACTAAACAATAAAGTTGATTGACAAGACAATATGCGGTTGACATGATTCCATTAAAGTATTCAAACAAAATGCGGTGACAGGTTGTGAAGTTCCAAAGATGGAAGAGGAAGAAGTGGATGATATTCATTGAATCATCCATCCATCCATTCATCCATTTTCTTCCGCTTATCCGAGGTCGGGTCGCGGGGGCAGCAGCCTAAGCAGAGAAGCCCAGACTTCCTTCTCCCCAGCCACTTTGTCCAGCTCCTCCCGGGGAATCCCGAGGCGTTCCCAGGCCAGCCGGGAGAGATAGTCTTCCCAACGTGTCCTGGGTCTTCCCCTTGGCCTCCTGCCGGTCGGACGTGCTCCAAACACCTCCCTAGGGAGGCGTTCGGGTGGCATCCTGACCAGATGCCTGAACCACCTCATCTGGCTCCTCTCGATGTGGAGGCGCAGCGGCTTTACTTTGAGTTCCTCCCGCATGACAGAGCTTCTCACCCTATCTCTAAGGGAGAGACCCACCACCCGGCGGAGGAAACTAATTTCGGCCGCTTGTACCCGTGATCTTGTCCTTTCGGTCAGAACCCAAAGCTCATGACCATAGGTGAGGATGGGAACGTAGATCGACCGGTAAATTGAGAGCTTTGCCTTCCGGCACAGTTCCTTCTTCACCACAACGGATCGATACAGCGTCCGCATTACTGAAGACGCCGCACCGATCCGCCTGTCAATCTCACGATCCACTCTTCCCCCACTCGTTAACAAGACTCCTAGGTACCTGAACTCCTCCACTTGGGACAAGATCTCCTCCCCAACCTGGAGATGGCACTCCACCCTTTCCTGGGCTAGAACCATGGATTCGGACTTGGAGGTGCTGATTCTCATCCCAGTCGCTTCACACTCGGCTGCGAACCGATGCAGTGAGAGCTGAAGATCCTGGCCAGATGAAGCCATCAGGACCACATCATCTCCCTAGCCTCTGTTGCAAGTCTGGAGATGTATGTTGTTATATGTATATGTGCTTTGCTATTGAGGTTTTTTCCCACTCCAGACTGGGCCCCCTTAGGAGCCTTGTCTGATCTTGAACGGGTTTGTGCTGAAAACAAAATTTTGTTGTACTTTTGCAATGACAATAAAGACCTACCCACTTATCTACCTAACTAACCTAACTTGAACTTTTTACAGACTATCGTAACTCCTAGAATAATTATGCATATATTATCACACAACTCTTATGCTTAAGAGTCTATAGCTATTATCAGTTGTGCTGAAATTTATTTTTTTTTGTCTGTGCAAAGCTGGCAATCCAAAAGATTGCAAGCCAGTCGCGTATCAGGTGTTTGTTTCCAGAATCGGCCTGCTGACTGCCAAGGCCGAACATCGAGTACCGTGACGCAGACAGAGCAGAGACAAGGCGATATCACGACTGTCAGCACATTTGCATTTTTCGTATAATCATATATTGTGTCTAACTGGAGTTATCGAGATTACTCCCTTCTCTTACCGACAGCTTCAGTGATGTAACCAGGGACCTCCCAAATAAAAAGAGGAAGCACGTGGGCTGGACTTTTAGAACGTAGTTTGGATCTGTAACTAGAGTACAGCCCAAAACACGTCTCTCCTCAATTGAGCAAAATTTAACTCTGTCTCTGCATGATTCCTTGCTTCTCGTCTGTTTAATAGATGCCATCACTGTTTGAACCTGACGGTAACTTTTGAGGTGTTGAGCTTTGTCTGGTTAGATATCTTTGAAACACCACTATGATTTTTGTTGTTTACCTAATACTTTTTCTTTTTTTTTCCCACAAAAGTACAAAGGTTGTCTCTTACCTGCACAAGGTATATAACCACTCCAACCATGTGCTTCACAATAGAGAGTAAACCTTCCTCGAGAACTCTTGCAGACAAAATCGGCTCGACCATTTTCTCTGTATATATGCTGGCCGCTATCCAAATTGATTGCATTCTGGATGTTCTTACTGTCACATAATATTTCTGGAAAAAAAAAAGGCAATTAGGTATTGCACAGAATATATTATTACCGGTATTGCTGGGTTGCACATGACTTCGGGTTTAGTTGCCATCCCCAAGCCTGTGGAAATTGTTCAAATAGGGATTTTATACAAAAAAACAAACCATCTGTGTTAATCTAAATAACCCAAAGCAGCACATGATAACATTATTTGGGGAAAAAAAAACGTATGCAGGTTGTTAATTAACTTAAAACCAAAATTTGAAGTTAATGTTGTCTAATGTTGTTAATGTTGGATGTACCACAGTTCGTCTTTTTTTCAAAAGTTTGTTAAATGCGTAATAGTGTTGTCCCGATACCAATATTGTGGTACCGGTATCGGTAGCAAAATTATTTCAATACTTTTTGTTACTTTTCTAAATAAAGGGGACCGCAAAAAATTGCATTAATGGCTTTATTTTAACAAAAAAATCTTAGGGTACATTAAACATATGTTTATTATTGCAAGTTTGTCCTTAAATAAAATAGTGAACATACAACTTGTCTTTTAGTAGTAAATAAACAAACAAAGGCTCCTAATTTAGCTGCTGACTTATGCAGTAACATATTGTGTCATTTATCTACCTATTATTTTGTCAACATTATAAAGGACAAGCGGTAGAAAATGAATTATTAATCTACTTGTTAATATCTGCTTACTTTCTCTTTTAACTTCTGTTAAAATGTAATAAACCCTTATTCTTCTGTTGTTTGATACTTTACATTAATTTTGGATGATACCACAAATTTGGGTATCAATCCGATACCAAGTCGTTACAGGATCATACATTGGTCATATTCAAAGTCCTCATGTGTCCAGGGACATATTTCCTGAGTTTATAAACATAATATACATTTAAAAAAAACAAAAGAAGATTTTGTGATGCCAATAAATATGGACATAATCATAGTAGTATTGACTAGATACACTTTTGTACTTGGTATCATTACAGGGGATGTCGGGTGTAGATCCACCAATGGCGTTTGTTTACATTTTGAAGCATGTTTAGCTATTCCTCGTCCTGCAGGGATGAAACTTGTAAGAAACTTACTTTATTTGTCGCCATGGAGACGAGGATTAGTGATTTAGAAGTAGCTAAAACACTGCAGACTGCGGCTGGACTTTAGCTGCTAGCTAGCTAGCCATGTCTTAAAGCACCTCTTCCGGTGGTTGTTTCACCTTTATCGTTAGTTTTTATGCCAAAAATGCGTCCGCTCTCCCTTTTCTGTCTACACACTGTGTCTGCTTATAAGTACTCCGTGATTTTGCGCTGCCGAACATGCTCGTCTGTGACGACGACGGGGGGCGGGGGTTGTGGAGAGCAGTACAGGTACTTTTCAGAGGCGGTATAGCACCGAATATAATTCATTAGTATCGCGGTACTATACTAATACCGGTATATTGTACAACCCTAGTGTGTTTTTAAATCAAATCTGGTAAAGCCTGAGTTTGAAGGTGGTCTGACTGGGAAAAATTATGTTAGATCCACAATGGACTGGACTCTCACACTATTATGTTGGATCCAGTATGGACTGGACTCTCACACTATTATGTTAGATCCACTATGGACTGGACTCACACTATTATGTTAGCTCCACTATGGACTGGACTCTCACAATATTATGTTAGATCCACTATGGACTGGACTCTCACACTATTATGTTAGATCCACTATGGACTGGACTCTCACACTATTGTGCTAGATCCACTATGGACTGGACTCTCACACTATCATGTTAAATCCACTATAGACTGGACTCTCACTATTATGTTATACCCACTATGGACTGGACTTTCACAATATTATGTTAGATCCACTATGGACTGGACTCTCACACTATTATGTTAGATCCACTATGGACTGGACTCTCACTATAATGTTAGATCCACTATGGACTGGACTCTCACTATTATGTTAGATCCACTATGGACTGGACTCTCACACTATTATGTTAGATCCACTATGGGCTGGACTCTCACACTATTATGTTAGATCCACTATGGACTGGACTCTCAAACTATTATGCTAGATCCACTATGGACTGAACTCTCACACTATTATGTAAGATCCACTATGGACTGGACTCTCACAATATTATGTTAGATCCACTATGGACTGGACTCTTACAATATTATGTTAGATCCACTATGGACTGGACTCTCACACTATTATGTTAGATCCACTATGGACTGGACTCTCACTATTATGTTCGATCCACTATTGACTGGACTCAGAATATTATGTTAGATCCACTATGGACTGGACTCACACTATTATGTTAGCCTCACTATGGACTGGACTCTCACACTATTATGTTAGATCCACTATGGACTGGACTCTCACACTATTATGTTTGATCCACTATGGACTGGACTCTCACAATATTATGTTAGATCCACTATGAACTGGACTCTCACTATTATGTTAGATCCACTATGGACTGGACTCTCACTATTATGTTAGATCCACTATGGACTGGACTCTCACACTATTATGTTAGATCTACTATGGGCTGGACTCTCACACTATTATGTTAGATCCACTATGGACTGGAATCTCACACTACCATGTTAGATCCACTATGGACTTGACTCTCACTATTATGTTAGATCCACTATAGATTGGACTCTCACACTATTATGCTAGATCCACTATGGACTGGACTCTTACAATATTATGTTAGATCCACTATGGACTGGACTCTCACACTATTATGTTAGATCCACTATGGACTGGACTCTCACTATTATGTTAGATCCACTATGGACTGGACTCAGAATATTATGTTAGATCCACTATGGACTGGACTCACACTATTATGTTAGCCTCACTATGGACTGGACTCTCACACTATTATGTTAGATCCACTATGGACTGGACTCTCACACTATTATGTTTGATCCACTATGGACTGGACTCTCACAATATTATGTTAGATCCACTATGAACTGGACTCTCACTATTATGTTAGATCCACTATGGACTGGACTCTCACTATTATGTTAGATCCACTATGGACTGGACTCTCACACTATTATGTTAGATCTACTATGGGCTGGACTCTCACACTATTATGTTAGATCCACTATGGACTGGAATCTCACACTACCATGTTAGATCCACTATGGACTTGACTCTCACTATTATGTTAGATCCACTATAGATTGGACTCTCACACTATTATGCTAGATCCACTATGGACTGGACTCTTACAATATTATGTTAGATCCACTATGGACTGGACTCTCACACTATTATGTTAGATCCACTATGGACTGGACTCTCACTATTATGTTAGATCCACTATGGACTGGACTCAGAATATTATGTTAGATCCACTATGGACTGGACTCACACTATTATGTTAGATCCACTATGGACTGGACTCTCACACTATCATGTTAGATCCACTATGGACTGGACTCTCACACTACCATGTTAGATCCACTATGGACTTGACTCTCACTATTATGTTAGATCCACTATAGATTGGACTCTCACACTATTATGCTAGATCCACTATGGACTGGACTCTCACGATTATGTTAGATCCACTATGGACTGGACTCTCACACTATTATGTTAGATCAACTATGGACTGGACTCTCACTATTATGTTAGATCCACTATGGACTGGACTCTCACAATATTATGCTAGATCCACTTGACGTCTATTGCACCGGTCGCCCACTTTGATTGATTGCTCGCTACAAAGGACGAGGCAATTTTCTATATGTTTACATGCAAACTTACATTACCTTGACAAGGTGGATTTGGTGTCCATCCATCTCTGGTGCACGTTAGTCTCGTGGCACCATTTGTGTGTTTGTATCCTGATTTACATCGATATTCAACAGAAGTGGACAACTTTAATATCTCTCCCCAGTATACGTTCCAGTACGATAAAGATGGGTCTCGGCGGTTTCCGCACGTAACTTCTACAACAGAAGAACACATAAAGTATATTTAGTGATCAAGGTCCAGGCCAGCATCATTGTTACTAGCTTTTGAAGGAAATGTTGCTATGACATGCCATGGCAGATTATATTTGAACCAAGTTGCATACCCTGGCATACAGGTCTGATGGTCCATTTTCCGTTGTCTTGGCAGGTCGATACTGCTGAGGTCTGCCGAGAGTTCAAAATCCAGTAGTTTTGTCCGCATGTGACTTTTATTTTGTCGCCAGGTGTAAATACATTTTTGGAATCAGATTCATAGCTGGTTCCTTCAATGCTTGGCAGTGTCACTTTGCATTTTACAACTGCAAAAAAAAGAAGATGAAGTCGTTACTACACTCATTTGTCTGAAACAACACAGACTACAATATAGGCCAGCACAATTAATAGAATGCCAATTCCAATCATGATTTTTAAAAGAGGATGATTGTCGGCTTTTTAAATGCTAAGACAAAATATTTAATGTTTGAACTGAGAAATATATATCCAGGTATATATTTTGCAAATATTCATTAACTTAGAATTTAATGGCAGCAACACATTGCAAAAAATATGGCACAGGGGCATTTTTACCACTGTGTTACATGGCCTTTCCTTTTAACAACACTCAGTAAACATTTGGGAACTGAGGAGACCCATTTTTGAAGCTTTTCAGGTGGAATTCTTTCCCATTCTTGCTTGATGTACAGCTTAAGTTGTTCAACAGTCCGGGGTCTTCGTTGTGGTATTTTAGACTTCACACATTTTCAACGGGAGACAGGTCTGGACTACAGGCAGGCCAGTCTAGTACCCGCACTCTTTTACTATTAAGCCACACTGTTGTAACACGTGGCTTGGCATTGTCTTGCTGAAATAAGCAGGGGCGTCCGTGATAATAGAGATGTCCGATAAGTGCGTTAAAATGTAATATCGGAAATTATCGGTATCGTTTTTTTATTATTATCGGTATCGTTTTTTTTTTTAATTTATTTATTTTTATTAAATCAACATAAAAAACACAAGATACACTTACAATTAGTGCACCAACCCAAAAAACCTCCCTCTCCCATTTACCCTCATTCACACAAAAGGGTTGTTTCTTTCTGTTATTAATATTCTGGTTCCTACATTATATATCAATATATATCAATACAGTCTGCAAGGGATACAGTCCGTAAGCACACATGATTGTGCGTGCTGCTGGTCCACTAATAGTACTAACCTTTAACACTTAATTTGACTCATTTTCATTAATTACTAGTTTCCATGTAACTGTTTTTGTATTGTTTTACTTTCTTTTTTATTCAAGAATTTTTTATTTATTTATTCATCTTATTTTATTTTATTAATTTTTTTTAAAAGTACCTTATCTTCACCATACCTGGTTGCCCAAATTAGGCATAATAATGTGTTAATTCTACGACTGTATATATCGGTTGATATCGGTATCGGTAATTAAAGAGTTGGACAATATTGGAATATCGGATATCGGCAAAAAGCCATTATCGGACATCCCTACATGATGACATTGCTTGGATGGCAACATATGTTGCTCCAAAACCTGTATGTACCTTTCAGCATTAATGGTGCCTTCACAGATGTGTAAGTTACCCATGTCTTGGGCACTAATACACCCCTATACTATACCATCACAGATACTGGCTTTTGAACTCTTTGGTCCGGAGGACACGACGTCCACAATTTGAAATTTGGACTCGTCAGACCACAGAACACTTTTCCACTTTGCATCAGTCCATCCATGAGCTCTGGGTGTTGTTGACAAATGGCTTTCGCTTTGCATAGTAGAGTTTTAACTTGCACTTAATGATGTAGCGACCAACTGTCGTTACTGACAGTGGTTTTCTAAAGTGTTCCTGAGTCCATGTGGTGATATCCTTTACACACTGATGTCGCTTTTTGATGCAGTACCGCCTGAGGGATCGAAGGTCCGTAATATCATCGCTTACGTGCAGTGATTTCTCCAGATTCTCTGAACCTTTTGATGATATTACGGACCGTAGATGGTGAAATCGCTAAATTCCTTGCAATAGCTGGCTGAGAAATGTTGTTCTTAAACAATTTGTTCACAAAGGGGTGACCCTCGCCCCATCCTTGTTGGTGAATGCCTGGGCATTTCATGGAAGCTGCTTTTATACCCAATCATGGCACCCACCTGTTCCCGATTAGCCTGTTCACCTGTGGGATGTCCCAAATAAGTGTTTGATGAGCATTCCTCAACTTCCTCTGTCTTTTTTGCCACCTGTGCCAGCTCTTTTGAAACATATTGCAGGCATCACATTCCAAAATGAGCTAATATTAGCAAAAAATAACAAAGTTCTCCAGTTCGAATGTTAAATATCTTGTCTTTGCAGTCTATTCAATTGAATATAGCATTGTATTTTGTTTTTATTTACCATTTACACAACGTGCCAACTTCACTGGTTTTGGGTTTTGTATTACTTTGGCCATAATTGTCCAGGTCTACTACAGTACGAGGAATACATACACCTTGTAGTTGTCGTCGTGATACAATGAGCAGGAATTAAACTTTAACTTACCATCACATGAGGGTGCGGGACTCCACTCGGCTCTCAACCCGACCTTTGTGCATTGTGAAGGTCTCCCTTCAGCCTGAGTGTATTTTGGATTACACTGATAAAACAGTACATCGTGCTCCTTGTACTCGTTGGGATTTACAAACACAAAGCCATTTTCAATCACCGGTACTGGGCATTTGATCTCTGTGTATTAATGGAGAAAGACACAAGAATGAATAGAGCAACAACAACAAAAAAACGGTTACCACATGGATTTACCTAAGCCAGGGGTCGGCAACCCAAAATGTTGAAAGAGCCATATTGGACCAAAAATAGCCATATTACATACAGATAGTGTGTCATGAGATATAAATTGAATTAAGAGGACTTAAAGGAAACTAAATGACCTCAAATATAGCTACAAATGAGGCATTATGACGCAATATGTACATATAGCTAGCCTAAATAGCATGTTAGCATCGATTAGCTTGCAGTCCTGCAGTGACCAAATATGTCTGATTAGCACTCCAACAAGTCAATAACATCAACAAAAACTCACCTTTCATGCACAACCTTAAAAGTTTGGTGGACAAAATGAGACAGAAAAAGAAGTGGCATAAAACACGTCCTAGAAAGTTATACTTGTAAACAAACTACGGTGAGTTCAAGGACCGCCAAAATTAGTAGGACAAAACGGCGCTCGCCAAATACTCGAATCAGTGAAGCATGTTTATTATAAACAGTGTGCTTTATAACAATTAGGGAGGTTTGTGTCATGTTTGTCCTCCTACAGAAACCATATTAAAACAAAAAATAGATTGTTTTCCCCCATACTTGCCAACCTTGAGACCTCCGATTTCTGGAGGGGGTGGGGGTGGGCGTAATCGGGGTGGGATGGGGGTGTGGTTGGGGGCGTGTTTGGGGGCGTGGCTAAAAGGGGAGGAGTATATTTACAGCTAGAATTCACCAAGTCAAGTATTTCATATATATATATATATATATATATATATATATATATATATATATATATATATATATATATATATATATATAACAAATACTTGACGTTCAGTGAATTCTAGCTATATATATATATATATATATATATATATATATATATATATATATATATATATATATATTCACGGTGGCAGAGGGGTTAGTGCATCTGCCTCACAATACGAAGGTCCTGAGTAGTCTTGGGTTCAATCCCGGGCTCGGGATCTTTCTGTGTGGAGTTTGCATGTCCTCCCGGTGACTGCGTGGGTTCCCTCCGGGTACTCCGGCTTCCTCCCACTTCCAAAGACATGCACCTGGGGATAAGTTGATTGGCAACACTAAATTGGCCCTAGTGTGTGAATGTGAGTGTGAATGTTGTCTGTCTATCTGTGTTGGCCCTGCGATGAGGTGGCGACTTGTCCAGGGTGTACCCCGCCTTCCGCCCGATTGTAGCTGAGTTAGGCTCCAGCGCCCCCCGCGACCCCAAAGGGAATAAGCGGTAGAAAATGGATGGATGGATGGATATATATATATATATATACGTATATATATATATATATATATATATATATATATATATATATATATATATACATATATATATATATATATATATATATATTTATTTTATTATATATATATATATATATATATATATATATATATATATATATATATTAAAAATAAATACTTTAATTTCAGTGTTCATTTATTTACACATATACACACACATAACACTCATCTAGTCATTGTTGAGTTAAGGGTTGAATTGTCCGTCCTGGTTCTATTCTCTGTCACTATTTTTCTAACCATGCTGAACACTCTGATGATGCATTGATGTGTGGCACGCACAAAAGTGCTTTCATCAAATGCACTAGATGGCAGTATTGTCCTGTTTAAGAGTGTCACAACATTGCTGTTTACGGCAGACGAACTGCTTTACAGTATACAAAAACGTGACTGCTGTTGTTGTGTGTTGTTGCCGCACTGGGAGGACATTAATGAAACTGCCTAACAATAAACTCACATAAGACACCAAGAACTCGCCCTCCATCATTCTACAGTTATAACGTGATTGGGCAGGTATGCTGGTTATATTGTGGGTTAGCGGACTCAGGTCTGAATTCGCCTGAATTTCGGGAGATTTTCGGGAGAAAATTTGTCCCGGGAGGTTTTCGGGAGAGGCGCTGAATTTCGGGAGTCTCCCGGAAAATCCGGGAGGGTTGGCAAGTATGTTTTCCCCTCATCTTTTTCCATTTTTCATACATTTCTGAAAAAGCTCCAGAGAGCCACAAGGGCGGCGCTAAAGAGCCGCATGCGGCTCTAGAGCCGCGGGTTGCCGACCCCTGACCTAAGCAAACAGGTAAGACCCCACTGAAAACTTGTGATTAGGGTGATTAGGTTTCAACTGTTACCATGTAGTCATGAACCATAGTAAAAATGATCCAGATCAGCCCCAAAATCAAAGTCAGTTGTTCTTTCTTTCTCCCATTTAGACATTTCTGAAAAGTTTAATGAGAATCTACCCATAACTAAACACCATATTTTTCCAAACACAAGGTGTACTTAAAATTCTTTAATTTTCTCAAAAATCGACGGCGCCTAATGTACGGAATATTTCTGGTTGTGCTTACCGACCTCCAAGCAATTGTATTTGGTACATGGCGTGATGATAATTGTGACCAGTAGATGGCAGTCAAACATAAGAGACACATGTGGACCGCAGGTTGACGCCCCCCCCCCCCCCCCCGTTCAATAAATGGCGCTAGCAAGTAGGGTTGCAAAATTCCGGGAATATTCAAAGTTGGAAACATTCCATGAGAATTAATGGGAATAAACATTGAATGCAACATGCTAGATTTAGCATGATTTTTAGCTAAAACAACCTGATTTAATGCAAATTCAGCAGAATTTCAACCCTGCACTGTGCATTCCTCCATCACATGTGCAGTGCATTCTTCCATCCCATGCACGGATAATTCCCAGCATGCTACACACTACAGCAGGGCTACTGAGGCCACACTAGTATTTGAGCCCAAGGACTTCATCCAGTCAGGTGAGTTTTGATGATATTTTAAGTAAAACGTTGGTATTTCAGTTTGAGCACATAATAAGGTAAGGCACCTTAGTTGGATATTCGCTGGTGGATTGGATCACTTCTCGTAGGAAAAGAGGCCCTAATTGGGACTTCGGAATGCAAAAGTCATAAACATATCCTTGAGAAGAGACTACCTGTCTAGCTCAACGCCAACATATGACTTAAAGCAGTTGTTTTCCAGACACTTACACACAAACATCTCCTTTTATGGTCAGGATGTGCTCTCCTGACTTAGCACACACACACACAGACTAGTGTTGTAACGATACCAATATAATGGTACCGGACCGGTACTAAAATTATTTCAATACTCTTCGGTACTTTTCTAAAAAAAAAGGACCACAAAAAATTGCATTATTGGCTTTATTTTAACAAAAAAAATCTTAGGTTACATTAAACATATGTTTATTATTGCAGGTAAGTCCTTAAATGAAATAGTGAACATACTAGACAACTTGTCTTTTAGTAGTAAGTAAACAAACAAAGGCTCCTAATTTAGTCTGCTGATGTAAGCAGTAACATATTGTGTCATTTATCATTATTTTATTTTGTCAACATTATTAAGGACAAGCGGTAGAAAATGAATTATTAATCTACTTGTTCATTTACTGTTAATATCTGATTACTTTCTCTTTCAACATGTTCTATCTACACTTCTGTTAAAATGTAATAATCACTTATTCTTCCGTTGTTTGATACCACACATTTGTGTATCAATCCGACACCAAGTACAAACCCTGTTTCCATATGAGTTGGGAAATTGTGTTAGATGTAAACATAAACGGAATACAATGATTTGCAAAACCTTTTCAACCCATATTCAATTGAATGCACTACAAAGACAAGATATTTGATGTTCAAACTCATAGACTTAATTTTTTTTTGCAAATAATAATTAACTTAGAATTTCATGGCTGCAACACGTGCCAAAGTAGTTAGGAAAGGGCATGTTCACCACTGTGTTACATGACCTTTCCTTTTAACAACACTCAGTAAACGTTTGGGAACTGAGGAGACACATTTTTGAAGCTTCTCAGGTGGAATTCTTTCCCATTCTTTCTTGATGTACAGCTTAAGTTGTTCAACAGTCCGGGGGTCTCCGTTGTGGTATTTTAGGCTTCATAATGCGCCACACGTTTTCAATTGGAGACAGGTCTGGACTACAGGCAGGCCAGTCTAGTACCC
The DNA here is from genome assembly GCF_033978685.3 of Nerophis lumbriciformis. Classification (NCBI taxonomy): domain Eukaryota; kingdom Metazoa; phylum Chordata; class Actinopteri; order Syngnathiformes; family Syngnathidae; genus Nerophis; species Nerophis lumbriciformis. The sequence goes on along the minus strand of NC_084561.2, from coordinate 39,325,050 downwards.
ACACTCTTTTACTATGAAGCCACGTTGATGTAACACGTGGCTTGGCATTGTCTTGCTGAAATAAGCAGGGGCGTCCATGGTAACGTTGCTTGGATGGCAACATATGTTGCTCCAAAACCTGTATGTACCTTTCAGCATTAATGGTGCCTTCACAGATGTGTAAGTTACCCATGTCTTGGGCACTAATACACCCCCATACAATCACAGATGCTGGCTTTTCAACTTTGCGCCTATAACAATCCGGATGGTTCTTTTCCTCTTTGGTCCGGAGGACACGACGTCCACAGTTTCCAAAAACAATTTGAAATGTGGACTCGTCAGACCACAGAACACTTTTCCACTTTGTATCAGTCCATCTTAGATGAGCTCAGGCCCAGCGAAGCCCACGGCATTTCTGGGTGTTGTTGATAAACGGTTTTCACCTTGCATAGGAGAGTTTTAACTTGCACTTACAGATGTAGCAACCAACTGTAGTTACTGACAGTGAGTTTCTGAAGTGTTCCTGAGCCCATGTGGTGATATCCTTTACACACTGATGTCGCTTGTTGATGCAGTACAGCCTGAGGGATGGAAGGTCACGGGCTTAGCTGCTTACATGCAGTGATTTCTCCAGATTCTCTGAACCCTTTGATGATATTAAGGACCGTAGATGGTGAAATCCCTAAATTCCTTGCAATAGCTGGTTGAGAAAGGTTTTTCTTAAACTGTTCAACAATTTGCTCACGCATTTGTTGACAAAGTGGTGACCCTCACCCCATCCTTGTTTGTGAATGGCTGAGCATTTCATGGAATCTACTTTTATACCCAATCATGGCACCCACCTGTTCCCAATTTGCTTGTTCACCTGTGGGATGTTCCAAATAAGTGTTTGATGAGCATTCCTCAACTTTATCAGTATTTATTGCCACCTTTCCCAACTTCTTTGTCACGTGTTGCTGACATCAAATTCTAAAGTTAATGATTATTTGCAAAAAAAAAAATGTTTATCAGTTTGAACATCAAATATGTTGTCTTTGTAGCATATTCAACTGAATATGGGTTGAAAATGATTTGCAAATCATTGTATTCCGTTTATATTTACATTTAACACAATTTCCCAACTCATATGGAAACGGGGTTTGTAGTTACAGGATCATACATTGGTCATATTCAAAGAAAAATTATTTTACTGAGTTTATAAACATAATATACATTTAAAAAAAACTAAAGAAGATTTTGTGATGTTAAAAAATATCGATATAATCATAGAAGTATGGACTAGATACGCTTTTGTACTTGGTATCATTACAGTGGATATTAGGTGTAGATCCTTCAATGGCGTTTGTTTATATTGTAGCGTCCGGAAGAGTTGGTGCTGCAGGGGATTCTGGGAATTTGTTCTGTAGTGTTTATGTTGTGTTGCGGTGCAAATATTCTTCCAAAATGTGTTTGTCGTCGTTGTTTGGTGTGGTTTCACTATATGACACATGTTTATGACAGTGTTGGCATTGTTCATACTGCCACTCTTAGTGTGACATGTATGGCTGTTGACTAAGTATAAAATTCATTCGCACGTGTGTTCAAAGTCAAGATGTATGTGTCATTAGTTCATTATCGTACATAATGTAATCTTGGTTAGACTTTGTTAATTATAGACTATTTGATTTGTGAATTTTATATGATATAAATCGGGCAAAATTTGCCACAAAAGAAGACTAATTTTCAAAAAATACATTAAAGACTGAAAGTCATTGTCAGTGGGTGCTCGGGCCCCGAAGCACCCACGGGATCGGCGCCTATGCTCGCCTCCATGGTGACAAATAAAGTAAGTTTCTTACAAGTATCATCCCTGCAGGACGAGGAATAGCTAAACATGCTTCACTATTGGTGGATCTACACCTGACATCCACTGTAATGATACCAAGTACAGGAGCGTATTTAGTCGATACTACTATGATTACATCGGTCTTTTTTGGCATCACATCTTCTTTTTAAAAAAATGTATATTATGTTTATAAACTCAGGAAATACGTCCCTGGACACACGAGGACTTTGAATATGACCAATGTATGATCCTGTAACTACTTGGTATCGGATTGATTTGTGGTATCATCCAAAACTAATGTAAAGTATCCAAACAAGAGAAGAATAAGTGATTATTACATTTTAACAGAAGTGTAGATAGAACATGCTAAAAGAAAAAGTAAGCAGATATTAACAGTAAATGAACAAGTAGTTTTTTTTTACCACTTGTCCTTAATAATGTTGACAAAATAATAGGTAGATAAATGACACAATATGTTACTGCATATGTCAGCAGCTAAATTAGGAGCCTTTGTTTGTTTACTTACTAATAAAAGACAAGTTGTCTTGTGTTTTCACTGTTTTATTTAAGGACACACTTGCAATAAGAAACATATGTTTAATGTACCCTGAGATTTTTTGTTAAAATAAAGCCAATCATGCCATTTTTTTTTTAGAAAAGTATCGAAATAATTTTGGTACCGGTACCAAAATATTGGTATCGGGACAACACTAGTATGCAGTATCTTCTTGCCAAAAATGTTTACATTCTGAATGTACTTGTAGCCACTCTAAATTTTATTTTATTTTAGGTCATGAATTCACATCATTTTCTGTTGTGAACTTCCCCAAAAGTGTCTCTTATTGTAAATAGGTTCCACTCCATTATTTTTCGTTACATACCTTTTTGTTTCCCTGGGGGGTGATTTGGCGTCGCACCTGTGTGTATCCAGCTTCAGTGAGCACTGACGCTTGGAGCTGGTAAGTCATGTTTATGTCTCTCTCCCTTTATTCTTTTAATACACTTTTTTGGTTGTCGCTCTTAGAGTATTTTATAAGAATGCACACTGTCTTGTGACGTGCTGTTAAGCATGCGGGTTAAAATTCTCAAACTTTCTGTTTGTTAAATTGTTGTAAAAACCGGACTTTTATATGTTAAATGATGTGTGGATTAGCTTAATGCTAGCGGCAGTTATTACGGGGTTTCCTGGTCTTGTGAGTTTGCGCAGGGGTCCAAAACTCCTCTGCGTGTCTGTGTGGACATCTTGTGTGCCGCGCTTATCCGAGGTCGGGTCGCGGGGGCAGCAGCCTAAGCAGGGAAGCCCAGACTTCCCTCTCCCCAGCCACTTCGTCCAGCTCCTCCCGGGAGATCCCGAGGCGTTCCCAGGCCAACCGGGAGACATAGTCTTCCCAACGTGTCCTGGGTCTTCCCCGTGGCCTCCTACCGGTTGGACGTGCCCTAAACACCTCCCTAGGGAGGCGTTCGGGTGGCATCCTGACCAGATGCCCGAACCACCTCATCTGGCTCCTCTCGATGTGGAGGAGCAGCGGCTTTACTTTGAGCTCCCCCCGGATGACAGAGCTTCTCACCCTATCTCTAAGAGAGAGCCCCGCCACCCGCCGGAGGAAACTCATTTCGGCCGCTTGTACCCGTGATCTTGTCCTTTCGGTCATAACCCAAAGCTCATGACCATAGGTGAGGATGGGAACGTAGATCGACCGGTAAATTGAGAGCTTTGCCTTCCGGCTCAGCTCCTTCTTCACCACAACGGATCGATACAGCATCCGCATTACTGAAGATGCCGCACCGATCCGCCTGTCGATCTCACGATCCACTCTTCCCCCACTCGTGAACAAGACTCCTAGGTACTTGAACTCCTCCACTTGGGGCAGGGTCTCCTCCCCAACCCGGAGATGGCACTCCACCCTTTTCCGGGCGAGAACCATGGACTCAGACTTGGAGGTGCTGATTCTCATCCCAGTCGCTTCACACTCGGCTGCGAACCGATCCAGCGAGAGCTGAAGATCCTGGCCAGATGAAGCCATCAGGACCACATCATCCGCAAAAAGCAGAGACCTAATCCTGCAGCCACCAAACCGGATCCCCTCAACGCCTTGACTGCGCCTAGAAATTCTGTCCATAAAAGTTATGAACAGAATCGGTGACAAAGGGCAGCCTTGGCTGCCCTTTGTCACCTTGGCTGTCCGTATTTTTCGGACTATAAGTTGCAGTTTTTTTCACAGTTTGTCCGGGATTGTGACTTATACTCAGGAGCGACTTATGTGTGAAATTATTAACACATTAGTGTAAAATATCAAATAATATTATTTAGCTCATTCACGTAAGAGACTAGACGTATAAGATTTCATGGGATTTAGCGATTAGGAGTGACAGATTGTTTGGTATACGTATAGCATGTTCTATATGTTATAGTTATTTGAATGACTCTTACCATAATATGTTACGTTAACATACCAGGCACCTTCTCAGTTGGTTATTTATGCCTCATATAACGTACACTTATTCAGCCTGTTGTTTACTAGTCTTTATTTATTTTAAATTGCCTTTCAAATGTCTATTCTTGGTGTTGGCTTTTATCAAATCAATTTCCCCCCAAAATAAGACTTATATATGTTTTTTTCCTTCTTTATTGCGACTTATACACTGGAGCGACTTATACTCCGAAAAATATGGTAGTTTATTGTAGAAAAATATAAAATGAGTTGATGTGAGTGGGAAAAATGAGGTAAATTGCTGCACATATTAAAGATCCTTTTTCTTAATATATATTTTTGTTATTTGCTGATGTATGTATTTTATATACTGTTTTTTTTATTTAATTAATTTATTTGAGACTATTTTATGCTTTATTTACCTTTTATTATTATTTTTATTTTTTTATTTATTATTATTATTATTTCCACATGTAAGCATAAATACCGTATTTTTCGGATTATAAATTGCATTTTTTTTCATAGTTTGGATGGGGGTGCGATTTATACTCCGGAGCGATTTATGTGTGAAATTATTAACACATTACCGTAAAATATCAAATAATATTATTTAGCTCATTCACGTAAGAGACTAGACGTATAAGATTTCATGGGATTTAGCGATTAGGAGTGACAGATTGTTTGGTAAACGTATAGCATGTTCTGTATGTTATAGTTATTTGAATGACTCTTACCATAATATGTTACGTTAACATACCAGGCACGTTCTCAGTTGGTTATTTATGCCTCATATAACGTACACTTATTCAGCCTGTTGTTCACTATTCTTTATTTATTTTAAATTGCCTTTCAAATGTCTATTCTTGGTGTTGGCTTTTATCAAATCAATTTCCCCCCAAAATAAGACTTATATATGTTTTTTTCCTTCTTTATTGCGACTTATACACTGGAGCGACTTATACTCCGGAGCGACTTATACTCCGAAAAATACGGTAGTTTATTGTAGAAAAATATAAAATGAGTTGATGTGAGTGGGAAAAATGAGGTAAATTGATGCACATATTAAAGATCCTTTTTCTTAATATATATTTTTGTTATTTGCTGATGTATGTATTTTATATACAGTTTTTTTTTAATTTAATTAATTTATTTGAGACTATTTTATGCTTTATTTACCTTTTATTATTATTATTTATTTATTATTATTATTATTATTTCCACATGTAAGCATAAATACCGTATTTTTCGGATTATAAATCGCAGTTTTTTTCATAGTTTGGACGGGGGTGCGATTTATACTCCGGAGCGACTTATGTGTGAAATTATTAACACATTACCGTAAAATATGAAATAATATTATTTAGCTCATTCACGTAAGAGACTAGACGTATAAGATTTCATGGGATTTAGCGATTAGGAGTGACAGATTGTTTGGTAAACGTATAGCATGTTCTATATGTTATAGTTATTTGAATGACTCTTACCATAATATGTTACGTTAACATACCAGGCACGTTCTCAGTTGGTTATTTATGCCTCATATAACGTACACTTATTCAGCCTGTTGTTCACTATTCTTTATTTATTTTAAATTGCCTTTCAAATGTCTATTCTTGGTGTTGGCTTTTATCAAATCAATTTCCCCCCAAAATAAGACTTATATATGTTTTTTTCCTTCTTTATTATGCATTTTCGGCCGGTGCGACTTATACTCCGGAGCGACTTATACTCCGAAAAATACGGTAGTTTATTGTAGAAAAATATAAAATGAGTTGATGTGAGTGGGAAAAATGAGGTAAATTGATGCACATATTAAAGATCCTTTTTCTTAATATATATTTTTGTTATTTGCTGATGTATGTATTTTATATACAGTTTTTTTTTAATTTAATTAATTTATTTGAGACTATTTTATGCTTTATTTACCTTTTATTATTATTATTTATTTATTATTATTATTATTATTTCCACATGTAAGCATAAATACCGTATTTTTCGGATTATAAATCGCAGTTTTTTTCATAGTTTGGACGGGGGTGCGATTTATACTCCGGAGCGACTTATGTGTGAAATTATTAACACATTACCGTAAAATATGAAATAATATTATTTAGCTCATTCACGTAAGAGACTAGACGTATAAGATTTCATGGGATTTAGCGATTAGGAGTGACAGATTGTTTGGTAAACGTATAGCATGTTCTATATGTTATAGTTATTTGAATGACTTTTACCATAATATGTTACGTTAACATACCAGGCACATTCTCAGTTGGTTATTTATGCCTCATATAACGTACACTTATTCAGCCTGTTGTTCACTATTCTTTATTTATTTTAAATTGCCTTTCAAATGTCTATTCTTGGTGTTGGCTTTTATCAAATCAATTTCCCCCCAAAATAAGACTTATATATGTTTTTTTCTTTCTTTATTATGCATTTTTGGCCGGTGCGACTTATACTCCGGAGCGACTTATACTCCGAAAAATACGGTAGTTTATTGTAGAAAAATATAAAATGAGTTGATGTGAGTGGGGAAAAATGAGGTAAATTGCTGCACATATTAAAGATCCTTTTTCTTAATATATATTTTTGTTATTTGCTGATGTATGTATTTTATATACAGTTTTTTTATTTAACTAATTTATTTGAGACTATTTTATGCTTTATTTACCTTTTATTATTATTATTTTGTATTTATTTATTATTATTATTATTTCCACATGTAAGCATAAATACCGTATTTTTTGGATTATAAATCGCATTTTTTTTCATAGTTTGGACGGGGGTGCGATTTATACTCAGGAGCGACTTATGTGTGAAATTATTAACACATTAGTGTAAAATATCAAATAATATTATTTATCTCATTCACGTAAGAGACTAGACGTATAAGATTTCATGGGATTTAGCGATTAGGAGTGACAGATTGTTTGGTAAACGTATAGCATGTTCTATAAGTTATAGTTATTTGAATGACTCTTACCATAATATGTTACGTTAACATACCAGGCACGTTCTCAGTTGGTTATTTATGCCTCATATAACGTACACTTATTCAGCCTGTTGTTTACTATTCTTTGTTTATTTTAAATTGCCTTTCAAATGTCTATTCATGGTGTTGGCTTTTATCAAATCAATTTCCCCCCAAAATAAGACTTATATATGTTTTTTTCCTTCTTTATTATGCATTTTCGGGCGGTGCGACTTATACTCCGGAGCGACTTATACTCCGAAAAATACGGTAGTTTATTGTAGAAAAATATAAAATGAGTTGATGTGAGTGGGAAAAATGAGGTAAATTGCTGCACATATTAAAGATCCTTTTTCTTAATATATATTTGTGTTATTTGCTGATGTATGTATTTTATATGCTGTTTTTTATTTAATTAATTTATTTGAGACTATTTTATGCTTTATTTACCTTTTATTATTATTATTTATTTATTATTATTATTATTATTTCCACATGTAAGCATAAATACCGTATTTTTCGGATTATAAATCGCAGTTTTTTTCATAGTTTGGACGGGGGTGCGATTTATACTCCGGAGCGACTTATGTGTGAAATTATTAACACAATACCGTGAAATATGAAATAATATTATTTATCTCATTCCCGTAAGAGATGAGGCGAATGTCAGCAATCGTCACACACACTTCAACCAATAAAAATTTGGTGGGGGCGGGTCATGGCAGAAGTGCATTGTGGGTCATGGGATGCTACCTGCTACTACGTCCGTAGCTATAAAAATGGATCATTTCAACATTGGCGGTAACTTATAAAAACTGAGAAGGGCTGAACAAAAATGGCACCGAAAAGGAAATCATATACTGCAGATTACAAGCTGGACGTAGTGAAATATGCAGCAGAAAATGTCAAGAGGAAGCGGCGCATACCTTTGGAGTTGGCAGAGTTGTTTAGAAGCGACACCGAGGAAGAAGATTTCATCTGATTTTGCGATTAGGAGTGACAGATTGTTTGGTAAACGTATAGCATGTTCTATATGTTATAGTTATTTGAATGACTCTTACCATAATATGTTACGTTAACATACCAGTTGGTTATTTATGCCTCATATAACGTACACTTATTCAGCCTGTTGTTCACTATTCTTTATTTATTTTAAATTGCCTTTCAAATGTCTATTCATGGTGTTGGCTTTTATCAAATCAATTTCCCCCCAAAATAAGACTTATATATGTTTTTTCCCTTCTTTATTATGCATTTTCGGCCGGTGCGACTTATACTCCGGAGCGACTTATACTGCGAAAAATACGGTACTTGAATAATGAGCGAGAGTGAGCACTGACGCTCGGAGCTGTGGAGAGAAATCCTGTGTACTGTGGACTGTGTGTGACGCCCTGTTCTTTTTGTTTCTATCAGAAAAAGGTGAATAAATCCTCCATGACTCAACTCCTGTGTGGGCCTCAAAACATAGACACAACGCAGAACAGCTACTGTTACAGTGACGTGCAGTCACTAGAGGCAGGTGAGGCGGGGCCTCACCTGCCATCATGGAAAGAAAAAAAATTTAAAAATATTTTTTTTTTATTAAATTGTTATATGTATCCAGTGATTATACTATAAAGTTATTTTCCATTTAACTTCACCCGTTTTAGATTATTTTTATTTAAAATCGCTGAATTTTCACATTTGCCATTCAAATACTGAGAAGAGACGGTGCGGTGAACAGCAGCCAGTTGAGGCACGTCACTTAGTTGTGCCTCAACATGGATTGCGGACTCGGCTAACTGCTGGTCTGCTGTGCAGTGAGACCGTATTGCTATAAGAACTATATTATACATTTTCATAGTTTAGTTAGCTGAGGTATATAATGTACAGTGTATTTTGTCAACAACTGTATGTGTGTAAAGTATTTCTTGTGCTGAGCGATCATAAAATGGCGGCTGCAAAAGACGCACTGGCTGAGGCTCGCCTCCTGCACCCCCGCCGTAGAATGCACGGCAATCCCTGATGGGAGTGTTATATCAACTAAAGCCCACACTTAAACTTTCCACGTGCAAGATTGAATCTATTTAAAAAAGTTATTTCATAAGAAGCCAAAAAGTGCAAAAACAATAATGTTCGTGTTGGAGGAGTTGTGAATGACTGCAGGGCCACAACATTAGGTACACCGCAGGTGTACCTAATTCACAACTCCTCCAACACGAACATTATTGTTTTTGCACTTTTTGGCTTCTTATTAAATAACTTTTGTAACCTATTTTTATGGGCTTTCCTCTTTGTGATGTTAAGTTCCTGTTATGCGCTGTTATACAGTATATGCCTTGAGCTCTTATTTTGAAGGCGCTAAGAGCGGAAGTGACGACACGTTAGAGTGGAGCGGAAGTTTTTGAAAGAAGGTAAATAAAGTGGTCCTCGTGTAAACTGGAGCCTCCGTGTTTGTTATTTTGTAGTTTCATACAGTATAGGCGACATTTATAAACCCTCGGTTACACTTTTTTAAATAGATTCAATCTTGCACGTGGAAAGTTGAAGTGAGGGCTTTAGTTGATATAACACTCTCGTCAGGGATTGCATTAATCCAGCACAATAGAGGCTCATGGATTTATTTTATAAGTAAAGGTAAGACCATAATAACGTTTTTTTAATTAAATGTGCTTTTTTGTGTGCTACAGTTTGTACGTGTAAAGTTAAAGTTAAGTTAAAGTAGCAATGATTGTCACACACACACTAGGTGTAATGAAATGTGTCCTCTGCATTTGACCCATCCCCTTGATCACCCCCTGGGAGGTGAGGGGAGCAGTGGGCAGCAGCGGCGCCGCGCCCGGGAATAATTTTTGGTGATTTAATAACCCCCAATTCCAAGCCTTGATGCTGAGTGCCAAGCAGGGAAGAATGGTGGTATGAGCTTTTAAACATAACCCGTTAACTGCTGCCAATCAAATGGTGAATAAGATACTCTTTAGGGTTCATATGTTTGTAAATCTGACTGTGATGAAGTCAGTGCCTCTCCAACCATCAACCTCACCGCACGTCACTGTACTGTTACATACCTTCACATTTTGGAGGAGTGCTGCTCCATTCTCCATTCTCATTGCAGGACATCTCTGAAGACCCGATCAAGATTTCATTGCTTTTCTTGCAGCTAAATTGAAGCACATTGCCAAAGTTGGCATCTTCCGCGTCCCCAATCACCTCAACGCTGTCTTCCACATTGATCGCTGGGCAGTGGATCACTGGCAGAACACAGAGGGGTTATCCCAGTGGCAAATGAGACAACAGCAACCACATAACTAAAATCCACTATATTGTGGCATTTACCTTCACAGACTGGAAGAATACCACTCCATCCTTCCAACATGCAACGTCGGTAGTTGATGCGGCTGACCATTTGGTAACTGGAACACGAATAACGCAGAAAATGCCTGAGTTTCACCTATGGGACTAGAATGCTGTGTGTGTTCTATACACTGTCTTGTGGGTTGAATAAAAAAGACCCCTTAAATATTTAAATTCAATGAACTGAAATATTGATGATGCTTTTTTTTTTTTTTTACCCTTTGTGGCAGGTGTACTTGACTTGTGAGCCAAAGACGAAATCATTGCCTTGCTCCAGATGAAAATCCGCAAACTGGGCCTCACCGGGGTGACCACATGGCCGTGCTTAAAGAGAGAGAGCAGGTGAGACGTAATGGAACTCATCATAAAAGTTAAAGTTAAAGTTAAAGTACCAATGATTGTCACACACACACTAGGTGTGGCGAAATGATTCTCTGCATTTAACCCATCACCCTTGATCACCCCCTGGGAGGTGAGGGGAGCAGTGGGCAGCAGCGGTGGCCACGCCCGGGAATCATTTTTGGTGATTTAACCCCCAATTCCAACCCTTGATACTGAGTGCCAAGCAGGGAGGTAATGGGTCCCATTTTTATAGTCTTTGGTATGACTCGGCCGGGGTTTGAACCCACAACCTACCGATCTCAGGGCGGACACTCTAACCACTAGGCCACTGAGTAGGTGGCCTAGTGGCCTATCATACAACTAGAAGAGGTAATTCCGGAAGGAATTACGTGTGAATGCTCCAACGCTGAAGTTGAAGTGAAATGATGAATTGGTTGGTGTTAGAATTGTTTAAATCGGGCAATAAATGTTGAAGTAGTAAATGGTATTAGGGAATTTCGGGAAAACCGGGAATTTTTTTTGCACTTGGAAAAAAGGGTAGTTTGAATTTCCAGAATGGTGGAATGTGTCAAAGGTGCAATGGTTTGAATTAATTTCGATGGGAATTTCCAAAACATTTGGGAAAAGCGGGAATTTTTTTGAAAAGGGTACAAAACTTTGAATGGTCCAAATGAGTTGAAATGGTTGGAGTTGACATTTTCCAAATCGGTCGAGAAATGTTGAAGTAGTCACATGTTGATTTAGAAATTGTATCACAGAATTCCTGGAATTTCGGGAAAACCGTGATTTTTTTTAAACTTGGGAAAAAGGGTATTTTGAATTTCCAGAAGGGTGGAATGTGTCAAAGGTGAAATGGTTTGGAATGGGTTGGAGAATGTGGGAATTGTGGTACAAAACTTGGAATGGTCTGAATGAGTTGAAATGGTTGGTGTTGAAATGTTCCAAATCGGTCGAGAAATGTTGAAGTACATGTTGAATTGAAAAATTGTATCACGGAATTTCGGGAAAACCGGGAAAAAAGTTTTCACTTGGAAAAAGGGTAGTTTGAATTTTCAGAATGGTGGAATGTGTCAAAGGTGGAATGGTTTGAATGGGTTGAAGAATTTGGGAATTGTGGAAGTTTGAAGGATGTCCCAATAATATTGATGGGAATTTACAAAACATTTGGGAACTGGGAAAAGCGGGAATTTTTTTGAACTTGGGAAAAAGGGTATTTTGAATTTCCAGACGGGTAGAATGTGTCAAAGGTGGAATGGGTTGAAGAATGTGGGAATTGTGGTACAAAACTTGGAATGGTCTGAATGAGTTGAAATGGTTGGTGTTGAAATGTTCCAAATCGGTCGATAAATGTTGAAGTACATGTTGATTTGAGAAATTGTATCACAGAATTTCGGGAAAACCGGGAAAAAATATTTCACTTGGAAAAAGGGTAGTTTGAATTTCCAGAATGGTGGAATGTGTCAAAGGTGGAATGGTTTGAATGGGTTGAAGAATGTGGGAATTGTGGAAGTTTGAAGGATGTCCCATTAATTTCGATGGGAATTTCCAAAACATTTGGGAACTGGGAAAAGCGGGAATTTTTTTGAAAATGTTAAAAAACTTTGAATGGTCGGAATGAGTTAAAATGGTTGGTGTTGACATTTTCCAAATCGGTCGAGAAATGTTGAAGTAGTCACATGTTGATTTAGAAATTGTATCACGGAATTCCTGGAATTTCAGGAAAACCGGGAATTTTTTTGAACTTGGGAAAAAGGGTATTTTGAATTTCCAGAAGGGTGGAATGTGTCAAATGTGGAATGATTTGGAATGGGTTGAAGAATGTGGGAATTGTGGTACAAAACTTGGAATGGTCTGAATGAGTTGAAATGGTTGGTGTTGAAATGTTCCAAATCGGTCGATAAATGTTGAAGTACATGTTGATTTGAGAAATTGTATCACAGAATTTCGGGAAAACCGGGAAAAAATATTTCACTTGGAAAAAGGGTAGTTTGAATTTCCAGAATGGTGGAATGTGTCAAAGGTGGAATGGTTTGAATGGGTTGAAGAATGTGGGAATTGTGGAAGTTTGAAGGATGTCCCATTAATTTCGATGGGAATTTCCAAAACATTTGGGAACTGGGAAAAGCGGGAATTTTTTTGAAAATGTTAAAAAACTTTGAATGGTCGGAATGAGTTAAAATGGTTGGTGTTGAAATTTTCCAAATCGGTCGAGAAATGTTGAAGTAGGAACATGTCGAATTGAGAAATTTTGTGATGGAATTCCTAGAATTTCAAGAAAACCGGGAATTTCTTTGAACTTGGAAGCAAGAGTAGTTTGAATTTCCAGAATGGTGGAATGTGTCCAAAGTGGAATGGTTTAAATGGGTTGAAGAATGTGGGAATTGTGGAAGTTTGAAAGATGTCCCATTAATTTCGATGGGAATTTCCAAAACATTTGGGAATTTCGGGAAAAGTGGGATTTTTTTGGAAAATGGTACAAAACTTTGAATGGTCTGAATGAGTTGAAATGGTTGGTGTTGAAATTTTCCAAATCGGTCGAGAAATGTTGAAAGTAGTAACATATTGAATTGAGAAATTGTATCACGGACTTCCTGGAATTTTGGGAAAACTGGGAATTTTTTGAACTTGGAAAAAAAGTTAGTTTGAATTTCCAGAATGGTGCAATGTGTCAAAGGTGGAATGGTTTAAATGGGTTGAAGAATGTGGGAATTGTGGAAGTTTGAAGGATGTCCCATTCATTTCGATGGGAATTTCCAAAACATTTGGGAATTTCGGGAAAAGTGGGGAATTTTTTGAAAATGGTACAAAACTTTGAATGGTCTGAATGAGTTGAAATGGTTGGTGTTGAAATTTTCCAAATCGGTCGAGAAATGTTGAAAGTAGTAACATGTCGAATTGAGAAATTGTATCACGGACTTCCTGGAATTTCGGGAAAACTGGGAATTTTTTTTAACTTGGAAAAAAAGGTAGTTTGAATTTCCAGAATGGTGCAATGTGTCAAAGGTGGAATGGTTTAAATGGGTTGAAGAATGTGGGAATTGTGGAAGTTTGAAAAATGTCCCATTAATTTCGATGGGAATTTCCAAAACATTTGAACATTTCGGGAAAAGCGGGAATTTTTTTGAAAATGGTACAAAACTTTGAATGGTCTGAATGAGTTGAAATGGTTGGTGTTGAAATTTTCCAAATCGGTCGAGAAATGTTGAAGTAGTAACATGTCGAATTGAGAAATTGTATCACGGACTTACTGAAATTTCGGGAAAACTGGGAATTTTTTGAACTTGGAAAAAAAGGTAGTTTGAATTTCCAGAATGGTGCAATGTGTCAAAGGTGGAATGGTTTAAATGGGTTGAAGAATGTGGGAATTGTGGAAGTTTGAAAAATGTCCCATTAATTTCGATGGGAATTTCCAAAACATTTGAAAATTTCAGGAAAAGCGGGAATTTTTTTGAAAATGGTACAAAACTTTGAATGGTCTGAATGAGTTGAAATGGTTGGTGTTGAAATTTTCCAAATCGGTCGAGAAATGTTGAAAGTAGTAACATGTCGAATTGAGAAATTGTATCGCGGACTTCCTGAAATTTCGGGAAAACCGGGAATTTCTTTGAACTTGGAAGCAAGAGTAGTTTGAATTTCCAGAATGGTGGAATGTGTCAAAGGTGGAATGGTTTAAATGGGTTGAAGAATGTGGGAATTGTGGAAGTTTGAAAAATGTCCCATTAATTTCAATAGGAATTTCCAAAACATTTTCATTTTTTATTTTTTGGCTTTTAATGTCTAACAAAAACTTTATGTTAAAATACTAAACAGATGTTTACCTTATCCCAATAAACATCTGTTCAGTATTTTAACATAAAAGTGTTGATTGTGAGGCATTAAAAGCCACAATATAAAAAATAAAAACGGGTCCCACAGACCTGAACACCACACAAGGGTTTTTAATGAAGAGAAAATACATACATCGTCATCTCACATAATGATAAATTGGAGGCATATTCCACACATAAATATTGTGTTCATGACATAACACAACATGCACTTTGTCTTTTTTCATGTTTGAAGGCAGAAAGACAATTAGAGCAATGTAGGTGCTGACTTACGCTGGCATTTAGTACCACGAGACTCCCATTGTCCATTATTGCAGATGAGTTTGAAGAATCCACTGTGGCCAACAGCACAGGTGACTCTCACCTGCTGCTGATTTTGGTAAGTGGCTTCCAAACTTGTTGTATCGAAATTAGAGTCAAACATGGGACCCTTGATAAAATCTTCACGAGTACATTCTGTGTGTGGGGGGGGGGGGGGAAGTCCAATAATTAGTCAAATTGAAATGGAATGCAATGCAAATAACACATTTTTTTTTTTTGGGTCTTACCTTGACATTTAATGAAGCTCAGCGTATGCATCCATAATAATAGAATACAGCTTTGAGTTATTGTGTTCATTTTCCGTTCCTCTGAAACAGCAAACACAACTTAAACAAAAAGTGTTTCTCAATGATTGACGCCAGGCCCGGGTACACACTCAAAAATGTTGGGTTAAAAATTAACCCAATTGAAACCCGACTGCTGGTTCAGAAAATGATCAATCCCTAATTTGAGTCATTTTAACTCAACATTTTGGGTTATTTTTTTCAAACCAACTTTTGCGTTGAATTATTTATCCCAAAAGTTGAGTTACTCTAACTCAATGTGGGTTCATTCATAACCCAACTTTTGGGTTTAATTTATTCAACACAAAAGTTGAGTTTTGCTAACTCAATGTTGGTTGATTCATAACCCAACTATTGGGTTGAATTTATTTAACACAAAAGTTGAGTTACGCCCATTACAATGTTGGGTTATTCCAAACCCAACTATTGGGTTGCACAATTTAGCACTCCTTAACCCAATAGTTCGTTAAAAATTATAAATTCTACTGCTGGTTTGTCCTACTCCTTCCCAACTGCTGGTTCAGAAAATGATGAACCCCTAATTTGAGTCATTTTAACTCAAAATTTTGGGTTATTTTTTTCAACCCAACTTTTGCGTTGACATATTTAACCCAAAAGTTGAGTTACGCTAACTCAATGTGGGTTCATTCATAACCCAACTTTTGGGTTTAATTTATTCAACACAAAAGTTGAGTTTTGCTAACTCAATGTTGGTTGATTCATAACCCAACTATTGGGTTGAATTGATTTAACACAAAAGCTGAGTTATGCCCACTACAATGTTGGGTTATTTCCAACCCAACTATTGGAACGCAAAATTTAGCGCTCCTTGACCCAATAGTTGGTTAAAAATTATAAATTTTACTGCTGGTTTGTCCTACTTCTTCCCAACTACTGGTTCAGAAAAGGATGAACCCCTAATTTCAGTCATTTTAACTCAACATTTTGGGTTATTTTTTTCGAACCAAGTTTTGCGTTGAATTATTTAACCCAAAAGTTGAGTTATGCTAACTCAATGTTGGTTGATTCATAACCCAACTATTGGGTTGAATTTATTTAACACAAAAGCTGAGTTACGCTAACGCAATGTCGGTTGAGTCATAACCCAACTATTGGGTTGAATTTATTTAACACAAAAGTTGAGTAATGCTAACTCAATGTTGGTTGATTTATAACCCAACAATTGGGTTGAATTTATTTAACACAAAAGCTGAGTTATGCCCACTACAATGTTGGGTTATTCCAAACCCAACTATTGGGTTGCACAATTTAGTGTTCCTTGACCCAATAGTTGGTTAAAAATTATAAATTTTACTGTTGGTTTGTCCTACTCCTTCCCAACTGCTGGTTCAGAAAAGGATGAACCCCTAATTTGAGTTATTTTGACTCAACATTTTTTTTATTTTTTTTTAACCCAACTTTTGCGTTGAATTATCTAACCCAAAAGGTGAGTTACACTGACTCAATGTGGGTTCATTAATAATCCAACTTTTGGGTTTAATTTATTTAACCCAAAAGTAGAGTTTTGCTAACTCAATGTTGGTCGATTCATAACCCATTTAATGGGTTGAATTTATTTAACACAAAAGCTGAGTTATGCTAACTCAATGTTGGTTGATTCATAACCCAACTATTGGGTTGAATTTATTTAACCCAAAATTTGAGTGACGCTAACTTGATGTTGGTTGATTCATAACCCAAGTATTGGGTTGAATTTATTCAACACAAAAGTTGAGTTATGCTAACTCAATGTTGGGTGATTCATAACCTAACTATTGGGTTGAATTTATTTAACCCAAAAGTTGAGTTACCCTAACTCAATGTTGGTTGATTCATAACCCAACTATTGGGTTGAATCTGTTTAACACAAAAGTTGAGTTTTGCTAACTCACTGTTGGTTGATTCATAACCCAACTATTGGGTTGAATTTATTCAACACAAAAGTTGAGTTACGCTAACTCAATGTTTGTTGATTCATAACCCAACTTTTGCGTTGAATTATTTATCCTAAAGGTCAGTTACGGTACGCTAAATCAATGTTGGTT
Organism: Nerophis lumbriciformis; assembly: GCF_033978685.3. NCBI lineage: Eukaryota > Metazoa > Chordata > Actinopteri > Syngnathiformes > Syngnathidae > Nerophis > Nerophis lumbriciformis. Next base: position 39,307,688 of record NC_084561.2, on the reverse strand, counting down.
CATTCATAACCCAACTTTTGGGTTTAATTTATTTAACACACAAGTTGAGTTTTGCTAACTCAATGTTGGTTGATTCATAACCCAACTATTGGGTTGAATTTATTTAACACAAAAGCTGAGTTATGCCCATTACAATGTTGGGTTATTCCAAACCCAACTAGTGGGTTGCACAATTTAGCGCTCCTCGACCCAATAATTGGTTAAACATTATACATTTTACTGCTGGTTTGTCCTACTTCTTCCCAACTGCTGGTTCAGAAAACGATAAACCCCTAATTTGAGTTATTTTAACTCAGCATTTTGGGTTATTTTTTTCAACCCAACTTTTGCGTTGAATTATTTAACACAAAAGTTGAGTTTTGCTAACTCAATGTTGGTTGATTCATAACACAAGTATTGGGTTTAATTTATTTGACACAAATGTTGAGTTACGCTAACTCAATGTTGGTTGATTCATAACCCAACTATTGGGTTGAATTTATTTAACCCAAAAGTTGAGTTACGCTAACTTGATGTTGGTTGATTCATAACCCAACTATTGGGTTTAATTTATTTAACACAAATGTTGAGTTACCCTAACTCAATGTTGGTTGATTCATAACCCAACTATTGGGTTGAATCTGTTTAACACAAAAGTTGAGTTTTGCTAACTCACTGTTGGTTGATTCATAACCCAACTATTGGGTTGAATTTATTCAACACAAAAGTTGAGTTACGCTAACTCAATGTTGGTTGATTCATAACCCAACTTTTGCGTTGAATTATTTAACCTAAAGGTCAGTTACGGTACGCTAAATCAATGTTGGTTCATTCATAACCCAACTTTTGGGTTTAATTTATTTAACACACAAGTTGAGTTTTGCTAGCTCAATGTTGGTTGATTCATAACCCAACTATTGGGTTGAATTTATTTAACACAAATGCTGAGTTACGCCCATTACAATGTTGGGTTATTCCAAACCCAAGTATTGGGTTGCGCAATTTAGCGTTCCTGGACCCAATAGTTGGTTAAAAATTATAAATTTGACTGCTGGTTTGTCCTACTCCTTCCCAACTGCTGGTTCAGAAAAGGATGAATCCCTAATTTGAGTCATTTTAACTCAACATTTTGGGTTATTTTTTTCAAACCGACTTTTGCGTTGAATTATTTAACCCAAAAGTTGAGTTACGCTAACTCAATGTGGGTTCATTCATAACCCAACTATTGGGTTTAATTTATTTAACACAAAAGTTTAGTTTTGCTAACTCAATGTTGGTTGATTCATAACCCAACAATTGGGTTGAATTTATTTAACACAAAAGCTGAGCTATACCCATTCCAATGTTGGGTTATTCCAAACCCAACTATTGGGTTGCGCAATTTAGTGTTCCTTGACCCAATAGTTGGTTAAAAATTATAAATTTTACTGTTGGTTTGTCCTACTCCTTCCCAACTGCTGGTTCAGAAAAGGATGAACCCCTAATTTGAGTTATTTTGACTCAACATTTTTTTTATTTTTTTTTAACCCAACTTTTGCGTTGAATTATCTAACCCAAAAGGTGAGTTACACTGACTCAATGTGGGTTCATTAATAATCCAACTTTTGGGTTTAATTTATTTAACCCAAAAGTAGAGTTTTGCTAACTCAATGTTGGTTGATTCATAACCCAACTATTGGGTTGAATTTATTCAACACAAAAGTTGAGTTACGCTAACTCAATGTTGGTTGATTCATAACCCAACTTTTGCGTTGAATTATTTAACCTAAAGGTCAGTTACGGTACGCTAAATCAATGTTGGTTCATTCATAACCCAACTTTTGGGTTTAATTTATTTAACACACAAGTTGAGTTTTGCTAGCTCAATGTTGGTTGATTCATAACCCAACTATTGGGTTGAATTTATTTAACACAAATGCTGAGTTACGCCCATTACAATGTTGGGTTATTCCAAACCCAAGTATTGGGTTGCGCAATTTAGCGTTCCTGGACCCAATAGTTGGTTAAAAATTATAAATTTGACTGCTGGTTTGTCCTACTCCTTCCCAACTGCTGGTTCAGAAAAGGATGAATCCCTAATTTGAGTCATTTTAACTCAACATTTTGGGTTATTTTTTTCAAACCGACTTTTGCGTTGAATTATTTAACCCAAAAGTTGAGTTACGCTAACTCAATGTGGGTTCATTCATAACCCAACTATTGGGTTTAATTTATTTAACACAAAAGTTTAGTTTTGCTAACTCAATGTTGGTTGATTCATAACCCAACAATTGGGTTGAATTTATTTAACACAAAAGCTGAGCTATACCCATTCCAATGTTGGGTTATTCCAAACCCAACTATTGGGTTGCGCAATTTAGTGTTCCTTGACCCAATAGTTGGTTAAAAATTATAAATTTTACTGTTGGTTTGTCCTACTCCTTCCCAACTGCTGGTTCAGAAAAGGATGAACCCCTAATTTGAGTTATTTTGACTCAACATTTTTTTTATTTTTTTTTAACCCAACTTTTGCGTTGAATTATCTAACCCAAAAGGTGAGTTACACTGACTCAATGTGGGTTCATTAATAATCCAACTTTTGGGTTTAATTTATTTAACCCAAAAGTAGAGTTTTGCTAACTCAATGTTGGTTGATTCATAACCCAACTATTGGGTTGAATTTATTTAACACAAAAGCTGAGTTACGCCCATTACAATGTTGGGTTATTCCAAACCCAACTATTGGGTTGTGCAATTTAGCGCTCCTTGACCCAATAGTTCATTAAAATTTATAAATTCTACTGCTGGTTTGTCCTACTCCTTCCCAACTACTGGTTCAGAAAAGGATGAACCCCTAATTTTAGTTATTTTAACTCAACATTTTGGGTTATTTTTTTCAACCCAACTTTTGCGTTTAATTATTTAACCCAAAAGTTGAGTTACGCTAACTCAATGTGGGTTCATTCATAACCCAACGATTGGGTTTAATTTATTTAACACAAAAGTTTTTAGTTTTGCTAACTTAATGTTGGTTAATTCATAACCCAACTATTGGGTTGAATTTATTTAACACAAAAGCTGAGTTATGCCCATTCCAATGTTGGGTTATTCCAAACCCAACTATTGGGTTGCACAATTTAGCGCTTTTTGACCCAATAGTTGGTTAAAAATTATAAATTTTACTGCTGGTTTGTCCTACTCCTTCCCAACTACTGGTTCAGAAAAGGATGAACCCCTAATTTGAGTTATTTTAACTAAACTTATTTTTTTTTTTTTTGCGTTGAATTATTTAACCCAAAAGGTGAGTTACGCTAACTCAATGTTGGTTGATTCATAACCTAACTTTTGGGTTTAATTTATTTAACACAAAAGTTGAGTTTTGCTAACTCAATGTTGGTTGATTCATAACTCAACTATTGGGTTGAATAATTAAACACAAAAGCTGAGTTATGCCCACAACAATGTTGGGTTATTCCAAACCCAACTATTGGGTCGTGCAATTTAGCGCTCCATGACCCAATAGTTGGTTAAAAATTATACATTTGACCGCTGGTTTGTCCTATTTCTTCCTAACTACTGATCAAAATTATTTTTATTCCATTAAAATATACTCAAAAGCAAGATATGAGTGATATTTTTGCCATGTATGGTCATAGTAGTTCTATACAGCATGCTCGTATATTTTGATGTCCATAAATAAATAAATGATAAATGGGTTATACTTGTATAGCACTTTTCTACCTTCAAGGTATACGATGTGTGATTGTAAATAATGTTAATGAGATTAACCCTTAATAAAATTCCCTTCAAGAAAAATGTACTTTTTTAATTAAAAAAAAGCCTTCTACCCAAAAATGCGTCACTCATTGAAAAACAACCCAAAAATGGTTCATAGTTCTGAAAACCCAGAAATTGAGTTAAAATAATACCCTTAGAACCCAAAAACTGGATTGCTCTTCATAAAAATAACCCACAAAATTTAACCCAACACTCATAAATTGGGTTATCAAAATAACTCAGCATTTTTTAGTGTGTAGCCTCAGACTCACAGAGCACAAGAGAGAATATGACCCATCCTACTCATACTTAGAGCTCACCTTTAATGGCGCGTGGAATCCACAACAAAGTCTCAATAATCCCCTGTTTAGTCTTTTCTTCTGTCCATCCGACGGAATTAGGCAAAATAGAACAACACCATTCAAGTAATCCTTACACGTCACAATATATAGAATAGATTCCTGTAAAGATTTGCTCACTTAGGACTGTTGGGTTTTTGTTTGTTTTACCTTCTTGGTAATCATTTGCAGGGATCAATATTACAAAACAAAATATGCCCACTCGCCATTCTTCTAATCAAAGTTCAGCAGTGGAGGAAATAAAACAAATAAAGGCAAATATACTAAGCTCACAAAAAAGTTTGTAGAATTTTCCAAAATAGTTGCTTATTGGGGGGGTTATTATTATACTATTGTTAAGTAAGTGGTAGCTTAATGTTGAAAAAAAGTAATATCAGGGTAACGCCAACTATTCAAGACTTGGTTGGTTAGGCAATGCAATGTTTGTCTATCTTTCTCAATGTGGTTTTGGGACAACTTGTTTTGACTTTTGCCCACAAACATTCCTTTGACTCATTATTCTTAGTGGGTCAGATAGTCAGTTCAGACTGATAGCTGATAAACAATTTATTTCCTGTGCTGAACTGAATTAAGGCTATAATTTCAGGATGGCAACAAAACCTGTATGTACCTTTCAGCATTAATGGCACCTTCACAGATGTGTAAGTTACCCATGCATTGGGCACTAATACACCCCCATACCATCACACATGCTGGCTCTTCAACTTTGCGCCTATAACAATCCGGATGGTTCTTTTTCTCTTTGGTCCAGAGGACACGACATACACAATTTGTAATTTGGACTCGTCAGACCACAGAACACTTTTCCACTTTGTATCAGTCCATCTTAGATGAGCTCGGACCCAGTGAAGCCGGCGGCGTTTCTGGGTGTTGTTGATAAATAGCTTTCGCTTTGCATAGTAGAGTTTTAACTTGCACTTACAGATGTAGCGACGAACTGTAGTTACTGACAGTGGTTTTCTGAAGTGTTCCTGAGCCCATGTGGTGATATTCTTTACACGCCGATGTCACTTTTTGATGCAGTACCGCCTGAGGGATCAAAGGTCCATAATATCATCGCTTACGTGCAGTGATTTCTCCAGATTCTCTGAACCTTTTGATGATATTATGGACCGTAGATGGTGAAATCTCTAAATTCCTTGCAATAGCTGGTTGAGAAATGTTGTTCTTAAACTGTTCGACAATTTGCTCACACATTTGTTGACAAAGTGGTGACCCTCGCCCCATCCTTGTTTGTGAATGACTGAGCATTTCACGGAAGTTGCTTTTATACCTAATCATGGCACCCACCTGTTCCCAATTAGCCTGTTCACGCATACTTGCCAACCTTGAGACCTCTGATTTCGGGGCGTGGGGTGGGCGTGGTCGGGGTGGGACGGGGGCGTGGTTGGGGGCGTGGCTAAAAGGGGAGGAGTATATTTACAGCTAGAATTCACCAAGTCAAGTATTTCATATATATATATATATTTATACATATATATATATATATATATATATATATATATATATATATATATATATATATATATATATATATATATATATATATGTATATATATATATATATATATATAAGAAATACTTGACGTTCAGTGAATTCTAGCTATATATATATATACATATACATATATATATATATATATATATATATATATATATATATTTATTTTATTATATATATATATATATATAAAAAATAAATACTTGAATTTCTGAATTTCAGTGTTCATTTATTTACACATATACACACACACATAACACTCATCTACTCATTGTTGAGTTAAGGGTTGAATTGTCCATCCTTGTTCTATTCTCTGTCACTATTTTTCGAACCATGCTGAACACTCTCTCTGATGATTCATTGCTGTGTGGCACGCACAAAAGTGCTTTCATCAAATGCACTAGATGGCAGTATTGTCCTGTTTAAGAGTGTCACAACATTGCTGTTTACGGCAGACGAACTGCTTTACTGTATACAAAAAAGTGACTGCTGTTGTTGTGTGTTGTTGCCACGCTGGGAGGACGTTAATGAAACTGCCTAACAATAAACCCACATAAGAAACCAAGAACTCTCCCTCCATCGTTCTATAGTTAGAACGTGATTGGGCAGGTATGCTTTTTTATATTGTGGAGGACCTGAGTCCGCCTGAATTTCGGGAGATTTTCGGGAGAAAATGTGTCCCGGGAGGTTTTTGGGAGAGGCGCTGAATTTCGGGAGTCTCCTGGAAAATCCGGGAGGGTTGGCAAGTATGCCTGTGGGATGTTCCAAATAAGTGTTTGATGAGCATTCCTCAACTTTCTCAGTCTTTTTTGCCACTTGTGCCAGCTTTTTTGAAACATGTTGCAGGCATCAAATTCCGAATGAGCTAATATTGGCACAAAATAACAAAGTTCTCCAGTTTGAACATTAAGTCTCTTGTATTCGCAGTGTATTGAATTGAATATAGGTTGAAAAGGATTTTATTTACCATTTATACAACGTGCCAACTTCACTGGTTTTGGGGTTTGTAAATCAATCTAATCTGTGCTCTGCCTTCCCAAAACACCACCATTTCAACATGTAACACGCCCTTTAAGAAGAAAAACTAACTTTTACAGAAGAAAAATGGTTTGAAACACAATACAATAGCACGTACTTCAAATACGGATGGGTACCTCATTTGGTACTTTTATAGGCATCGGCCAAATTCCGTCTGTACTTTTGTCGATGCTAATTTACTTGGGATTTTCCATAGACATGCTACGGATTTGCATTAGTGATTTTACATGGCAATTCCAACACCTTACAATTGGGTAGTAAAAACTACAGCTAAGTCGTACGTTATAATCAAACAGATGGTGTGTAAAAAGCGCAATTTTTACAGTACAAACACTTTTTAGGGCGCAACAAAAGACTAGATTCAGCTTCATGGCAAAGACTACTCCCTGACGAGGCTACACACCGTAGTCTTTACACTATGATCTCTGTCTGTGGCTGTGGGGAAGACATATACATTTAAGGGGAACTGCATTACTTTTGGAATTTTGTCTTACTGGCAAAATCCTTATTAGAGACAAGAATGCATTTGTTTTTTTTCTATTCTAATTTGAAATAATTGTCTCATTCTAGGTGGCTATCACTGCAGTTGATGGTAGCAATCCATTCTACCTGTAAATCACTCTAAAATGCATCTAAAACATTGCCATGCTATGGGTATTAGCCTGGCTTTTGAGTTTTCTCAGGGCATTCAATCGATCACAAGTGGACTGTTTGGTTTGTCTTAGAAGACGTTTTTGCCTCTCATCCAAGTAGGCTTCATCAGTTCATTGTTAGATTGGTCAGATCTAGTCTTGGAATTAGATTGGTCAGATCGAGTCGTCTTCCAAGACAAACCAAACAGTCCACTTGCGATCGATTTGAATGCCCTGAGGTTACAATGACCTGGATGATTGAGGACATTCATAGACATGCTTTTGAGTTTGTAATGCACAACACACACCAATTTATTTTGGGTAAGCACATTTCTTTCGGCTTACAAGTCCTGACTCTCGACTTCACCTTCTCTTCGTGCTCGCATAGCTTCTGTAACCAGCAGTTCATCCTCCGTATATTCAGCTTCAAAAAGATAAGGTTGTAAATCCTCATTTGCCCAAAAACTAGCCATCTTCTTCGTCTATTACAAAGTCTTTCATGATTAGAACACACAAGCTTTTGTTGCCAGAAACAGCTTAGAGCGTTGCTATGAGCGCTAAAATAAAGGCGCATAGGAAATAAGTTCCCGTAATGCTTAAAATTACCAGTATAGGGAAAACATTGTTCATATTACATATTGTTATGAACTTGGTCAACAGTCGTGGTCAAAAGTTTACATACACTTGTAAAGAACATAATGTCATGGCTGACATCACATGGACAAAAATTTAGCTGTTTAGAATACAAAAGAAAGTACTTTAATGATACCTGGGGGAAATTCAGCACCACAGTTTGCTCACAATAGACAATAAACACTTGGGCATTTTTACATGTAAATGATATAAATACAGTCTATTATACAGCATTATTCACATGCGAATAACATGAATACAGTCTATTATACAGCATTATTCACATGTGAATAATATAAATACAGTTTATTATACAACATTATTCACATGTGAATTACAAAAATACAGTCTATTATACAACATTATTCACATGTGAATAATATACTGTAAATACAATCTATTATACAGCAATATTCACATGTGAATAACATAAATACAGTCTATTATACAGCATTATTCACATGTAAATAACATAAATACAGTCTATTATGCAGCAGTATTCACATGTGAATAATATACTGTAAATACAATCTATTATACAGCATTATTCACATGTGAATAATATAAATACAGTCTATTATCCAGCATTATTCACATGCGAATAACATGAATACAGTCTATTATACAGCATTATTCACATGTGAATAATATAAATACAGTCTATTATACAACATTATTCACATGTGAATAATATAAATACAGTCTATTATACAGCATTATTCACAAGTGAATAATATAAATACAGTCTATTATACAGCATTATTCACATGCAAATAACATGAATACAGTCTATTATACAGCATTATTCACATGTGAATAATATAAATACGGTCTATTATACAACATTATTCACATGTGAATAATATAAATACAGTCTATTATACAGCATTATTCACATGTGAATAATATAAATGCAGTCTATTATACAGCATTATTCACATGTGAATTACATAAATACAGTCTATTATATAGCATTATTCACATGTGAATAATATAAATGCAGTCTATTATATAGCATTATTCACATGTGAATAATATAAATACAGTCTATTACACAGCATTATTCACATGTGAATAATATAAATACAGTCTATTATACAGCATTATTCACATGTGAATAATATAAATACAGTCTATTATACAGCATTATTCACATGTGAATAATATAAATACCGTCTGTTATACAGCATTATTCACATGTGAATAATATAAATACCGTCTATTATACAGCATTATTCACATGTGAATAATATGAATACTGTCTATTATACGGCATTATTCACATGTGAATAATATAAATACAGTCTATTATACAGGATTATTCACATGTGAATAACATGAATACAGTCTATTATACAGCATTATTCACATGTGAATAATAAAAATACAGTCTATTATACAGCATTATTCACATGCGAATAACATGAATACAGTCTATTATCCAGCATTATTCACATGCGAATAACATGAATACAGTCTATTATACAACATTATTCACATGTGAATAATATAAATACAGTCTATTATACAGCATTATTCACATGTGAATAATATAAATACAGTCTATTATACAGCATTATTCACATGTGAATAATATAAATACAGTCTATTATACAGCATTATTCACATGTGAATAATATAAATACCGTCTGTTATACAGCATTATTCACATGTGAATAATATAAATACCGTCTATTATACAGCATTATTCACATGTGAATAATATGAATACTGTCTATTATACAGCATTATTCACTTGTGAATAATATAAATACAGTCTATTATATAGCATTATTCACATGTGAATAACATAAATACAGTCTATTATACAGCATTATTCACATGTGAATAATATAAATACAGTCTATTATACAGCATTATTCACATGCGAATACCATGAATACAATCTATTATCCAGCATTATTCACATGCGAATAACATGAATACAGTTTATTATACAGCATTATTCACATGTGAATAATATAAATACAGTCTATTATACAGCATTATTCACATGTGAATAACATAAATACAGATTATTATACAGCATTATTCACATGTGAATAATATAAATACAGTCTATTATACAGCATTATTCACATGTGAATAACATAAATACAGTCTATTATACAGCATTATTCACATGTGAATAACATAAATACAGTCTATTATACAGCATTATTCACATGCGAATAACATGAATACAGTCTATTATCCAGCATTATTCACATGCGAATAACATGAATACAGTCTATTATACAGCATTATTCACATGTGAATAACATAAGTACAGTCTATTATACAGCATTATTCACATGTGAATAACATAAATACAGATTATTATACAACATTATTCACATGTGAATAATGTAAATACAGTCTATTATATATTTAAGTACAGCCAAAAAGTAACGTAATGTATTATACAGTCTTATGGCTGTATAATGCTGTGTATTGTTTGGCCACAATACCCAGCAATATGTTTGGAGGAGAAAAGGTGGAGCCTTTAATCCCAGGAACACCAGACCTACCGTCAAGCATGGTGGTGTTAGTATTATGTCCTGGGCCTGTTTTTCTGCCAATGGAACTGGTGTTTTACAGAGAGTAAATGGGAAAATGAAAAAGGAGGATTACCTCCAAATTCTTCAGGACAACCTAAAATCATCAGCCCAGAAGTTGGGCCTTGGGCGCAGTTGGGTGTTCCAACAGGACAATGACCCCAAACACAGGTCAAAAGTGGTAAAGGAATGGCTAAATCAGGCTAGAATTAAGGTTTTAGAATGGCTTCCCAAAGTCCTGACTTAAACGTGTGGACAATGCTGAAGAAACAAGTCCATGTCAGAAAACCCAACAAATTTAGCTGAACTGCACCAATTTTGTCAAGAGGATTAGTCAAAAATTCAAGCAGAAGCTTGTGGATGGCTACCAAAAGCGCCTTATTGCAGTGAAACTTGCCAAGGGATATGTAAGCAAATATTAACATTGCTGTATGTATACTTTTGACCCAGCACATTTGCTCACATTTTCATAATAAATTCATAAAAGAACCAAACTTCATGAATGTTTTTTTGTGACCAACAAGTATGTGCTCCAATCATTCTATCACAAAAAAATAAGATTTGTAGAAATGATTGGAAACTCATGACAGCCAAGTTCTTTACAAGTGTATGTAAACCTTTGACCACGACTATATATACATGTATATACAACGTTGATGGAGGGTTTTAAAGTTGTTTTAGAGGGCTTTGGAGGCTACAACGGTGACTACCATTAGCCACATCTGGCAAGCATTTTTTTCATCTTTAGAATCCTAAAAAAAAGATGGTAGTCATGTCTCTCGTGAGGATTGTGAATGATAGGCAAATTCCAAAAAAAGTGCAGTTCCCCATCAAGGTCACAAAACAACCACTCCAATGTTTCCTGTAGTCACTTATGGACTTAATGAAGTCGAATCAATCCACAAAGCTGTACAGGGATTATTTTAAGATTTTTAAAAATATTATTGTGCATTGGAACATGGAGCCAAAGGATGGGTTTAGTAAGGCATGGCTTCAATTTTTTTTTTTTTTTTTTTTTTTTTTTTTTTCAACGGCACAGACTTCAATCAATAGAAAGTCAGTCAAACAAAACACTTACAGGTCAATAGCGACTATTTCCTGAATATTTAATGCATCCTCTTAACCACATACAAATGCCATTACTGAAGGTCACATCTCTTTCTCAAGCAGAGTGCAAACACATTGACACTCAATGAAACACAGCAACTCATCATGCACCTTTTAGAAAGTAGACACTTTAGTCTTATGTCTTAGTTTCAACAGCTCTGTCAGTAAATGTGCTGTTGGCTGTGGTGTGTTAATTACTTTGTGGCTAAAAAAGATTCCTCTAGATCAGGTGTGTCAAACTCAAATACAGTGGGCCAAAATGTAAAACTGAACAAAGCCGCGGGCCAAGGTTGAACAAATTAACCTTTTAATAGGGACCCAAACAAGTTTTGCATTGAATATTGAACAAGCAAGGCTTATATAACTTTATAGTGACATGCAAAATCGAGTTTCAAATAATAATAATAATTAAAGCTGCAAGCAGCGATGGACGGGACCGACTTTGACGGCACATAAAATCCAAACCGGAGCAGTAATTAAAACTCTTTGGTCAACTTTTAATCAAAAGGGTTCAATTTCTCTCCTGTGCCAGTTTGAAGCCGACACGACAAACGCGCTCAGAGGAGATAATGTTTGAAAAAAGGTGACCGTTTTTTTTTACAAAACTTTTGTTTTGAAGGGGGAATTGCAAACTTCCTGTAGATTGTTGCTGGGGGATGTCAATTTATGAAATGTAGGTCTAAGTCAGACCTACATAGAGGTTATTGTTTCATGGGTCTATGACATTCTTACTGGAAGTTACAGGCAGTTTTGTCTGAGTTTTCTTCCTAGGAGCAGTTGTGTTTGTGTTTTCTTCCTAGGGGGCGCTAGAGCGCAATTTTGAGTTTTGGGGTTTGTTTTTTTATTAGATCGCAATTTTTGCCAGTCCTGATGTGTGTGTCCAGTTTGGTGAGTTTTGAAGCATGTTAAGGGGGTCAAATTACACCTCAAAGAGGCAAAAGTGACTGTTTTTACTAAACCTTTGTTTTGAAGGGGGAATCGACAACTTCCTGTTGATGTTTACTGAAGGATGTCAAAGTATGAAATCTATGTCTAAGTCAGACCTACGTAGAGGTTTTTGTTTCATGGGTCTACGACATTCCTACTGGGAGTTAGAGGCAGTTCTGTCTGTGTTTTCTTCCTAGGGGGCGCTAGAGCGCAATTTTGAGTTTTGGGGCTAGGTTTTTGGATTAGATCGCAATTTTTGCCAGTCCTGATGTGTGTGTCAAATTTGGTGAGTTTTAAAGCATGTTAAGGGGGTCAAATTACAGCTCAACGAGGCAGTGGAATTATAATAATAAAACGCACGAAATACAATAGGGTCCTCTGTCCCAAAGGGACATTGCGGTCCCTAATAATTAAAAAATATCAATGGCATATCAAAAACAATTTAAATAAAAATTGAATGCCTCTTTTCTATTTGCAGCCTTCTGAGGTAAATATCAACATGAACTTTTTCCACAGGCTAATAAATTTGAAAATAAAATAACAATGAATAAACCAACCATTCAGGACTTTAAACTGCTCAGTTTGCAACACACTGATATAATCTGATGATACCTGCCATCTTTTCTTGGATGCTAGTTCATTAATGTCGGGGCTCAGGCTTTGAGCTGAGGCAACCTTCATTATCGAACGAAGGTGTTCATCAGTCATTATATCTCGTAGTCCACCCGGACCACAGTCTTGGGGGTGTGCCTTAAAGGCACTGCCTTTAACGTCCTCTTTGAGCTGTCGTCACGTCCGCTTTTCATCCATTCTAACATCGTTCAGACCCAGTCACAAGATATGTGCGGCTTCTGTACGCACACACACGTGAATGCAACGCATACTTGATCAACAGCGATACAGGTCACACTGAGGGTGGCCGTATAAACAACTTTAACACTGTTATAATTATGCGCCACACTGTGAACCCACACCAAACCACAATGAAAAAACACATTTCGGGAGAACATCCGCACCCTAACACAACATAAACACAACGGAACAAATACCCAGAACCCCTTGCAGCACTAACTCTTCCGGGACGCTCCAAAATACACCCCCCCCACACACACACACACACACCTTGTAGCGTCCCGGAAGAGTTAGTGCTGCAAGGGATTCTGGGTATTTGTTCTGTTGTGTTACTGTGCGGATGTTCTCCCAAAATAAGTTTGTCATTCTTGTTTGGTGTGGATTCACATTGTGGCGTATATTTCTGACAGTGTTAAAGTTGTTTATACGGCCACCCTCAGTGTAACCTGTATCGCTGTTGATCAAGTATGCGTTGCATTCACGTGTGTGTGCGTGCAGAAGCCGCACATATTATGTGACTGGGCCAGCACTCGTTGGACTGGATGAAAAGCGGACGTGACGATTTTCGGGAGGGGCACTGAAGTTTGGGAGTCTCGCGGGAGGGATGGCTGGGAATCAGTCTCCGTTCTTATTCATCCCAAAGGTGTTCTGTCGGGTTCAGGTCAGGACTCTGTGCAGGCCAGTCAAGTTCATCCACACCAGACTCTGTCATCCATGTCTTTATGGACCTTGCTTTGTGCACAGTCATGTTGGAAGAGGAAGAGGCCCGCTCCAAACTGTTTGTCAGGTTCAAACACCGATGACATCTATTAAACAGACAAGAAGCAAGGAATCAGGCAGAGACAGAGTTAAATTCTACTTATGAGGAGAGACGTATTGGGCTGTACACCAACCTAAGCTCTAAGGCACAGCCCACGTGCTCCCCTATTTATCCGGGAGGTCCCTAGTTACATCGCTGAGGCTGCTTCTGAAGGGAGGGGTAATGCCAGCAGCCCCAGTTAGACACAATACATGATTATTCAGAATGGAAATGTACTGACACTCGTGATTTCGCCCTGTCTCTGTTTTGTCCGCGCCGAGGTACTCGATGTCCGTCCTTGGCAGTCAGCAGGCAGGGTCTGTAAACAAACACCGATACGAGACAACTCGCAATGCGAGATTGCTAGTTGTCCCTTTGCACAGATAGAAAAGTACAACTTCTGCACAATTGATAATAACTCTAGCAACGGCCTTTAAGCATGAGAGTTGTGTGATAACTTATACCTAATTATTCTAACACTGTTCCCACAAAGTTGGGAGCATGGAATTGTCCAAAATGTTTTGGTATCCTGGAGCATTCAAAGTTCCTTTCACTGGAACTAAGGGGCCAAGCCCAACTCCTGAAAAACAACCCCACACCATAATTCCTCCTCCACCAAATTTCACACTCGGCACAATGCAGTCCGAAATGTACCGTTCTCCTGGCAACCTCCAAACCCAGACCCGTCCATCAGATTGCCAGATGGATCCATGCTCCTAACCTTTTGGGAACAGTTTGGAGCGGGCCCCTTCCTCTTCCAACACAAAGCAAGGTCCATAAAGACATGGATGACAGAGTCTGGTGTGGATGAACTTGACTGGCCTGCACAGAGTCCTGACCTGAACCCGATAGAACACCTTTGGGATGAATTAGAACAGAGACCGAGAGCCAGACCTTCTCGACCAACATCAGTGTGATCTCACCAATGTGCTTTTGGAAGAATGGTGGAAAATTCCTATAAACACACTCCGCAACCTTGTGGACAGCCTTCCCAGAAGAGTTGAAGCTGTAATAGCTGCAAAAGGTGGACCGACATCATATTGAACCCTATGGGTTAGGAATGGGATGGCACTTCAACTTCATATGTGAGTCAAGGCAGGTGGCCAAATATTTTTGGCAATATAGTTGTGAAGTTTCCCCCTTGTGGGTCCTCCTGACGGTAATAGACGGTAATAGACCTCCTCGTGAGCCCGGTAGTCCGGTGTAACAAAGTATTTTATTTGTGAGCACGCGCGCCACTACAGCACACTGTTCTTGCAACTTTCCAGTCTCAGTTTCTCTCTGCTCTCTACCATGTGTCTCGCTCTCGCTCCAACTCCAACCAGGTGTCTCGGGCCGGCTGCTGCTAATAAGGGCGACAGGTGATTAGATAACCTTCCCCAGCTGGGCACTTCATTCACCTGCCGCTGGTTTCGAGGCCGGTCCTTACACAACCTGCTCCACAGCAGGCTTGCAGACCACGCCCCCCTCCACAATAGTGTATACACTCACATCATGTATATAAAACCTCAATGGAGGTGTTTGGATGTTTTTTAAGGACTCTGTAGGCGTAATTGCGCCGCTTCCATTTGCTCCATTGTAAACAAACTTTTGATCGCTTTTTTTTAATATTTAAAATGCAAAAACAAAAAGGAATAGAAAAAGAAAACATCCATCGTCATGTCTCTCTTAATGATTGTGAACAATGGGCAAAATTCCTCTAAAAAAAAATGCACTACCCCTAAAAGCATTTTAGAACAGTACTTTCCCTGACTGAAAAAAATCAGGTCACAGTACAACAATTAATTTTCTTTCTGTCTGCTTTTTGTGTGCCACACTTGTTCTTAGAAAAACAGCCAACACACTATTTTTTATCTCAGGCAGCTGCCATCCGAGATATATGGCTATCATAAGTGGAGGCCTGTATCGTAGGAATGTTCCGATCAGGGATTTTGATACCGATCAGCCGATACCAATCAAATGTTTTAGCTGGAAATGTTCCCATTTATTTATGGTGAGTGTTATTGACAGATTAACAACATCAGCGTACTACTTAAACTAGTTATTTATTCTCTTTTATCACATACAGTTGTTTATTGTTTGATCAAAGCAACGTCAATAGTACACACCAACTAAACATGATCAAAAATCTGTTTTGCTCTCAATCCCTTTGTGTGTCCAAGGAATTATTCTAATTTGGTAACATTAACAAAAACATACAAATATCGATCTAATCCAGGGGTGTTAAAGTCATTTTGGCTCAGGGGCCCCATGGAAGAAAATGTATTCCCAAGTGGGCTGGAATGGTAAAATCATGGCATGATAACTTAAAAATAAAGACAACTCTAGGTTGTTTTCTTTGTTTTACATTGGCCAAAAATAGAACAGGCACATTCGGAAACCGTACGAATGACAAATAATCCTCTGGACAAAACACTTCAGGTTTGTTGAAAATTCTGAGGAAATTGGTGCAGTTTCAAGAACACAATGAGTGTATCTACAAAGCCAGGATTAAACTTAAAATCACAGTCTTTCTGGGATTGAACAAAAAACAAAATATGTAAACTCTTCTCGGTATCGAATACCTCCTTTGTCATGTCCACGTATCAATCCAGTTCTAACTCAACAAACCGTAAGAAACGGAGGTCAAAACTATTCAAAAGGGTTGAGTTCACTGTGGAGGGGGGCGTGGCCTGCGGGCCTGCCGCAGAACGGGGTGTGACAGGACTGGCCTCGAAGACAGTGACAGGTGAGTGAATGACCCAGGTGGGCCTTGTTATCTAACCACCTGTCGCCTTAAATAGCAGCAGCCCGCACGAGACACGTGGATGGAGCTGGAGTGGGAGCCAGAGAGAACGAGAGATACACCAGATGCAGACAGACATTTTGCTGGAAAGCAAAAGACTGGCACTATTATATGAAAATAAAACAGTGTTATACCCTGAACCCCGGGCTCTCTTGGCAGTGTGTGGTTGTCTGCAGAACCCACTAGAGGGCCACCTCCACATTCACTTTTTTCGTGTTTGACAGAGACATTTTGGGGCAACGAGGGTGTCAAATGACCATGTGTTCGAAGCAGAAGACATAAAACGGCAGGTTTTAAGTTTCATGTGGGTTGAGGAGGAGGAGCCACAGTCATCCTTTACTGTGTACCTCTTGCATACTTGCCAACCTTGAGACCTCCGATTTCGGGGGATGGGGTGGGCGTGGTCGGGGTGGGACGGGGGCGTGGTTGGGGGCGTGGCTAAAAGGGGAGGAGTATATTTACAGCTAGAATTCACCAAGTCAAGTATTTTATATATATATATATATATATATATATATATATATGTATTTTATTATATATATATATATATATATATATATATATATATGTATATATATATACATATATATACATATATATACATATATATATATATATGTATGTGTGGGGGAAAAAATCACAAGACTATTTCATCTCTACAGGCCTGTTTCATGAGGGGGGGGTACCCTCAATCGTCAGGAGATTTTAATGGGAGCATTCGCATACCATGGTTTATATAGGGCACAGAGTGGGTGGGTACAGGCTGGCCTAGGGGCGTGGTGATTGGCTCATGTGTTACCTAGGAGGTGTTTCCGTCTATGGCGGCATGTTGTTACAATTTCGCTGCGCTTGTTGAGGGATGACAGGTCTGGACGGTAAATAATAAACAGTTTCTCTTTCAAGCATAGGTTGCATCTTTTATTACCACTATTGTAAGGTGTGCTGGATGCAAGAATTTGCCATGTTATTCAATATTCAATTCAAAGACAATAATGTTGAATATTCAATAACATGGCAAATTCTTGCATCCAGCACACCTTACAATAGTGGTAATAAAAGATGCAACCTATGCTTGAAAGAGAAACTGTGTATTATTTACCGTCCAGACCTGTCATCCCTCAACAAGCGCAGCGAAATTGTAACAACATGCCGCCATAGACGGAAACACCTCCTAGGTAACACATGAGCCAATCACCACACCCCTAGGCCAGCCTGTACCCACCCACTCTGTGCCCTATATAAACCATGGTATGCGAATGCTCCCATTAAAATCTCCTGACGATTGAGGGTACCCCCCCTCATGAAACAGGCCTGTAGAGATGAAATAGTCTTGTGATTTTTTTCCCCACACATACATATATTGCGCTCTACTACGGTATCGAGCACTATTTTTTGGATAACCTTATTAAGACATATATATATATATATATATATATATATATATATATATATATATACGTATATATACATATACGTATATATACATATACATATATATATATATATATACGTATATATATATATATATATATATATATTTATTTTATTATATATATATATATATATATATATATATATATATATATATATATATATAATAAATACTTGAATTTCAGTGTTCATTTATTTACACATATACACACACATAACACTCATCTACTCATTGTTGAGTTAAGGGTTGAATTGTCCATCCTTGTTCTATTCTCTGTCACTATTTTTCGAACCATGCTGAACACCCTCTCTGATGATGCATTGATGTATGGCACGCACAAAAGTGCTTTTATCAAATGCACTAGATGGCAGTATTGTCCTGTTTAAGAGTGTCACAACATTGCTGTTTACGGCAGACGAACTGCTTTACGGTAGACAAAAACGTGATTGCTGTTGTTGTGTGTTGTTACCGCGCTGGGAGGACGTTAATGAAACTGCCTAACAATAAACCCACATAAGAAACCAAGAACTCTCCCTCCATCATTCTACAGTTATAACGTGATTGGGCAGGTATGCTGTCTATATTGTGGGTTAGCGGACTCAGGTCCTCATGGACCTGAGTCCGCCTGAATTTCGGGAGAAAATTTGTCCCGGGAGGTTTTCGGGAGAGGCGCTGAATTTCGGGAGTCTCCCGGAAAATCCGGGAGGGTTAGCAAGTATGCTCTTGCTTGGCCCCGGTATAAACAGTTTGCTTGCCTAACAGAATTGCTATGGTGACATCCAGTGGACACAATTAGAACAGCAGTTTCTTTTGTTAAAAATAATACTTGGCAAACTCATCACGTGGGCTGGATAAAACCTGTTCGCCGGCCTGATCCGGCCCACGGGCCGTACGTTTGACACCCCTGATCTAATCACTCTAATACTGATTGTGACCGACCGATCGGCACAGCCTTGCTTTATAGTGATGGTACTACTACTAATAATATTTGTCTACGGCACATATGAAGAGTATGTGTGGGATACAACTGTGGGATTCAGTTTGGATGGTTCTAGACCTGCTCCATGTGTAAAGTGCCTTCACTGTTGTGAAATAAAACTGACTTGATAGGTAAACATAAAATGGAACACTTGCACCATACTCCCCAAAACTTGCTCTTTTGGAGTGAGGTGGTTGTGTGGCAACAATGTATTTTGTAAACAAATATAAAATGTCATCCTTTCCAAATATAACTGTTAATAATGAAATAATACACAAGGTTAGTGAATATCGTTACTTGGGTCTCATTCTAGACCCAACACTTTAAAAAACATATCAAACAGATGTGCCAGAGTCTTAAGTACAACATAAAATTGTTCAAATGTATCAAGAATTAGTTAACACTGAAAGTGGCTCAAACTTATTTTAATGCAATGATTATGTCTCGTCAGGGGCGTCACTAGCTTTTAAGGACAGGGGGGGCTTAGCCCCCAGGAGATGCACAGGATGCGAGCGAACGTAGCGCACAAAACTTCACAAACGGCTAACAAAGACTTAAAAATGATTCATTGTTATTATTATTATTTAAAAAAATGCACGGGACGAAATGAAACGCTCCCCGGGACGATGGCTTTTAACCATTTTTTTTCTTTTTCTTTTTATGTATTTATTCATTTTACATTTTATATTAAATGTCTTGGTTTTTTCCTCCCTCTGAAAATCCTATGAAATGTTTAACAAACCATCCTATAATAATACAACAGCTATTAATGTAACAATACAATAAAACAAATATATTTAATGATGTTTTTTTTCATTATTTTAACAATAGGCTAATGTATATTACTTCATATAGATTCTACAAGAAACCCAAAACTTAAAAACTAAATTATTTACAATTGCAGACACAAGGTTTCGTGCAGCTTCACTCATTGTAAAGGAAGACGGAAGTCCAAGCAGGAGAAAAATGACTACAAAGATGGTTTCTGGGTTTTTCTTATATATATATATCAAATAAAACAAATGGCTTATCGATAAGCCATTATTTATTTATTTATTTAGTTATTACAACGTCAAAATAGGCCTAACAACGCCAATGGTTGTAGTTCTGTAGCACTTTGAGATTTGGAATCAAATGTAAAGTAGATTACAAATACAATCTATTATATAAATAATATATATATATATATATATATATATATATATATATATATATATATGTCCTTACGTAACATCACCAGAATGATTGACAATTAGGAGGACCAATAGTCAACATGATCCACCCAGAAATAAATAAAACAAATGGCTTATTGATAAGCCATTAAAAAAAAAATGTTTTAATATTTATTTATATGTATCATTATTCTCCTACTCACCTTTCCAGTAGAGGCCTCTCCCCTCTCACTTTCTGTGCTCCTCTGCCCTGACTCCTAAAGGCCAATAGGGGTTGTGGAGTGATTATTATTATTATTATCTACTGATGATTGTCATACGTGAATGAGCTCAGCTCCTGTTCTCCTCCATGTGTAAAGTGAGAAACACAGCTGATGCTCCAGAAGGAAGTAACCCCAAAGATAGCAAATGGTAAAAAAAGAGTGCACATTTAACTTTATAAATAACCAGGACCTTCATGATGCATTTCAGGCTAACTAGCTAACTAAGTAGCAGCATTGTTTTAGAGCGGGAATGTAACTTTTTGTCAAACACAGACCTGGTGTAAAGTGGAGCTAATACATTTTACTACAAGCAGTGATGAATACTTACTTTCTTGAAAAACTTTCTTATGTCCATTTTGCATCCGTTCACGTTCTTGTTCTGCAGTGCTGTGTGCTAATGTGCTTCGTACACCTGCAGGACCGCAAGCAAGGTCGCAGAGGAAATGCGAACTGGATTTTGAGTGATGTGGGCATTTTCTATATGAACAAGTGGAATGGATTGGATACCGACGCACTAAAGGGGCCCTCTACCTTACGCTATGAAGTGAGGGGAAACTGAGTGAATAATGACAGGTTATATGATTATTTATTTAAACTCATATTCGGGCCACTTTATAATGAATATGTCGGCATGTATTTGTAAAAAAAATAAAAATAAATAAAAAATAAAATAAATATAACACCAAATTATTTAGGGGGGCTTAAGAATATTTTAGGGGGGCTTGAGCCCCCCTAAAATAGGCCTGACAACGCCAATGTGTCTCGTTTTTATTATTGTATAACATGTTGGTCCCAGACAAGCAAAATGACACTGAGGCCATTGGAAACTTTTCACAAACAATCGCTCAAAATCTTTGACCGAAAACCACAACACCACCATCACTGTTTAGTTCTCCAAAATTATAGATTGTTAAATGTTGCTAACATTCAAAGATTAGCATCGATACGAATGGCCCATCGAATCCTAAATAACACTGCACCAGCGCCACTTAAGCACTTTGTCCAGTTTACATTTGCTGGGACAACTAGAAACACACAAGCCTCCACAAGGGGGCAGTGTAGCGTACCCAGATGTAAAACATCTTTTGCAACCTTTTCATATAAAGCGATAAAGGAATGGAACGACTTCCAAACAAACTTGAAAAGTCTAACAGATTACTCTTTATTCACAATGGAAGTTAAAAAGTGGGCTTTGGAGCAATCAAAGCTGCTCACACGGTCAATTAGGTGGACACTATGTTTGACATGTCAATTTAATGTGTATTTGTCAGGTTCAAACACGGATGACATCTATTAAACAGACGAGAAGCAAGGAATCATGCAGAGACAGAGTTAAATTTTGCTCAATTGAGGAGAGACGTGTTTTGGGCTGTACTCGAGTTACAGATCCAAACTACGTTCCAAAAGTCCAGCCCACATGCTTCCTCTATTTCTTTGGGAGGTCCCTGGTTACATCACTGAAGCTGTCGCTGAGGGAAGGGGGTAATCTCGACAGGTCCAGTTAGACACAATATATGATTATACAAAAATGCAAATGTGCTGACGGTCGTGATATCCCCTTGTCTCTGCTCTGTCTGCGTCACTGTACTCGATGTTAGGCCTTGGCAGTCAGCAGGCCGATTCTGGAAACAAACACTGATACGAGACTGGCTTGCAATCTTTTGGATTGCCAGCTTTGCACAGACAAAGAAAAATAAAAGTTCAGCACAATTGATAATAACTGTAGCAACGGCCCTTAAGCATAAGAGTTGTGTACTAATATATACATAATTATTCTAACAGTATTATATTTATGCATGAGAACATTTTGTTGTAAACTGTGAGGTGTGTGTGTTCAATCATGGTTGTTTTTACAAATGATAGATGTGAACAAAAGCATGTATTGTCTGTGTTATGATGTAAAGGAGAGGTGTGGTTGTATTGTATAAATATGTGTCATTTAAAGGGCATTTTAGGACTTTTCTTAATTTGATTACATGCTATAGTATAATTTTAATGTTATAATTTTATTGCATTATTTTGTATCTCTTTAATTGACTGCAGCCTTCCCGGTAAGGTCTATTCAGGTATACTGGAGAGGAGGCTACGCTGGATAGTCGAACCTCGGATTCAGGAGGAACAGTGTGGTTTCCGTCCTGGTCGTGGAACTGTGGACCAGCTCTATACTCTCGGCAGGGTCCTTGAGGGTGCATGGGAGTTTGCCCAACCAGTCTACATGTGCTTTGTGGACTTGGAGAAGGCATTCGACCGTGTCCCTCGGGAAGTCCTGTGGGGAGTGCTCAGAGAGTATGGGGTATCGGACTGTCTTATTGTGGCGGTTCGCTCCCTGTATGATCAGTGTCAGAGCTTGGTCCGCATTGCTGGCAGTAAGTCGGACCCGTTTCCAGTGAGGGTTGGACTCCGCCAGGGCTGCCCTTTGTCACCGATTCTGTTCATAACCTTTATGGACAGAATTTCTAGGCGCAGTCAAGGCGTTGAGGGGATCTGGTTTGGTGGCTGCAGGATTAGGTCTCTGCTTTTTGCAGATGATGTGGTCCTGATGGCTTCATCTGGCCAAGATCTTCAGCTCTCACTGGATCGGTTCGCAGCCGAGTGTGAAGCGACTGGGATGGGAATCAGCACCTCCAAGTCCGAGTCCATGGTTCTCGCCCGGAAAAGGGTGGAGTGCCATCTACGGGTTGGGGAGGAGATCTTGCCCCAAGTGGAGGAGTTCAAGTACCTCGGAGTCTTGTTCACGAGTGAGGGAAGAGTGGATCGTGAGATCGACAGGCGGCTCGGTGCGGCGTCTTCAGTAATGCGGACGCTGTATCGATCCGTTGTGGTGAAGAAGGAGCTGAGCCGGAAGGCAAAGCTCTCGATTTACCGGTCGATCTACGTTCCCATCCTCACCTATGGTCATGAGCTTTGGGTCATGACCGAAAGGACAAGATCACGGGTGCAAGCGGCCGAAATTAGTTTCCTCCGCCGGGTGGCGGGGCTCTCCCTTAGAGATAGGGTGAGAAGCTCGGTCATCCGGGGGGAGCTCAAAGTAAAGCCGCTGCTCCTCCACATCGAGAGGAGCCAGATGAGGTGGTTCGGGCATCTAATCAGGATGCCACCCGAACGCCTCCTTAGGGAGGTGTTTAGGGCACGTCCGACCGGTAGGAGGCCACGGGGAAGACCCAGGACACGTTGGGAAGACTATGTCTCCCGGCTGGCCTAAGAGCGCCTCGGGATTCCCCGGGAGGAGCTGGACGAAGTGGCTGGGGAGAGGGAAGTCTGGGCTTCCCTGCTTAGGCTGCTGCCCCCGTGACCCAACCTCGGATAAGCGGAAGAAGATGGATGGATGGATGGATGGATGGATGGATGGAATTGACTGCAGATGGAAATGAGCTATTTATCTATAATCTGGTGCAGAACATACACTATATTGCTAAAAGTATTTGGCCACCTGCCTTTACTCACATATGAACCTGAAGTGCCATCCCATGGAATTGTCCAACATGTTTTAGTATCCTGGAGCATTCAAAGTTCCTTTCACTGGAACTAAGGGGCCAAGCCCAACTCCTGAAAAAACAACTCCACACCATAATTCCTCCTCCACCAAATTTCACATTTGGCACAATGTAGTCCGAAATGTAGCGTTCTCCTGGCAACCTCCAAACCCAGACAGGTCCATCAGATTGCCAGATGGTAAAGCGTGATTCATCACTCCAGAGAAGGCGTCTCCACTGCTCTAGAGTCCAGTGGCAACCGGCTTTACACCACTGCGTCCG
The DNA here is from genome assembly GCF_033978685.3 of Nerophis lumbriciformis. Lineage (NCBI taxonomy): Eukaryota > Metazoa > Chordata > Actinopteri > Syngnathiformes > Syngnathidae > Nerophis > Nerophis lumbriciformis. The sequence goes on along the minus strand of NC_084561.2, from coordinate 39,283,161 downwards.
ACGCTTTGCAATGGACTTGGTGATGCATGGCTTAGATGCAGCTGATCGGCCATGGAAACCCATTCCATGAAGATCTCTGCGTACTGCACGTGGGCTAATTGGAAGGTCACATGAAGTTTGGAGCTCTGTAGCAGAAAGTCTTTGCACTATGCGCTTCAGCATCCACTGACCCCTCTCTGCCAGTTTACGTGGCCTACCACTTGGTGGCTGAGTTGCTGTTGTTCCCAAACTCTTCACTTTTCTTATAATAAAGTCGACTTTGGAATATTTAGGAGCGAGGAAATTTCACGACTGGATTTGTTGCACAGGTGGCATCCTATGACAGTTCCACGCTGGAAATCACTGAGAGAAGCCCATTCTTTCACAAATGTTTGTAGAAACAGTCTCCATGCCTACGTGCTTGATTTTATACACCTGTGGCCGAGGACACCTGATTCTCATCATTTGGACGGGTGGCCAAATACTTTTGGTAATATAGTGCATCTGTCTTTGAGCTTAATGTCTCTGGGGCATTGTCTCTTCAAATAAAGACTAAACTAAACTATAGCATTTCCACATGGCTCCACAAGAGGGCAGAAGTGATCCACAAGCTTCTGTGCAGGGCATTGAAAAAATCTATTTAAAATAAAAAATAATTCCCATAATTAACTATGCTGGATAATAAAAGGTATATTTTTAAGTAACTGATCTTAGATGGTATGTGAACAAAAAACATGAATTAATAATGCCTGCTATATAAACCTTGACAGTGAATATGAACTTGCAAATGCACATATTTACCTATTTGTGTGTGACTTTGTGCCTTCTCTGGGCTGCATATGTGACAGGATGTACATTTAGGAACTAGTAGAATGCAGTGATTGTACGTAGCAGAGTAAGCTCTTGAGTTGTATTACGATGTCATTTTATATTTGCAATCTTAAAAAAACATGTTTATTGTTAATGTCAGCAGTAAATCACAGTCATCGGTGTTATATGGAGCTAATGTTATTGTAAAGCCAACATTAATAAGAGCCATTGTAGTACTGGAGGGCTCCAGCAGGGGGTGCATTGTGCTGGCAGCTGTACTTGGGGAGGCCTGACTTCCTCCTGGCAGTTATTACATACGTGATAGAGATGCGCGGTTTGCGGGCACAACCGCGGAGTCCGCGGATTATCCGCGGATCGGGCGGATGAAATTAAAAAAAATTAGATTTTATCCGCGGGTCGGGTCGGGTCGGGTCGGGCGGTTGAAATAAAAAAAAATTAGATTTTAAATAGATTCAGGCGGGTGGCAGTTAAACCAATTCGGAAATATATATACATAGTTAAATGTTGTTACCCACATACGAAAAACAAGCAGGCACCTGCTGCATATGCCACAACAGAAGGAAAAAAAAAAAAAGAGATGGACACTTTTACGGAGCGGAGAAGGGACGCCTCGCCGGGGTCCGGGACCGAGGCCCCTTCCCCCGAGAGGGCCCCACCGGGAGCCGTAGCTGAGGCGATCCGCGAGAAGGGCCCGACGCACGTCCAGGGTCACCACCGCACCGACACCCCGCCTCGTCCGCCTTCGCCGCGGCCGGCGTCACGCGCAGCAGGTAAGCAGCTTACCTGCCCGCCGGGGGCTCGTAACAGGGGTCACTCCGCGCGCTCTGCCCGCGCAGCTTACCTGCCCGCCACCCCTGTTGCCGGGGGCGCGTAACAGGGGTCACTCCACGCGCAGTGCACTCACGAAAGGGGTGGGGCTCACCCTGGTTGATATAGACAGCAGGACGGTGGCCATGGAAGTCGGAACCCGCTAAGGAGTGTGTAACAACCCACCTGCCAAATCAACTAGCCCTGAAAATGGATGGCGCTGGAGCGTCGGGCCCATACCCGGCCGTCGCCGGCAGCGAGACGCGCTTGGAGGTGCGCTCAGCGCGGCTCCCATATGATTGCGCACTGGTGTGCGTCTGGGTCGTGACAGCGTGGCACGCGAATGTCTGTGCTGCATTGGATCAGTCTCCTTTCTTTAACAGGCAAAAGCTTTATAACCTCACTAATGCCTTGCATCGTCTATATTAGATATATAACAACGGGCGGGTGTGGTTCTGATCAAATGTTACATCGGGTGGATGGCGGATGGTTGACGACTTTCTGATGCGGTTGCGGATGAAATAATTGCCTATCGGCGCATCTCTAATACGTGAGCAGAACAAAGTTCTGTCCGTGTACTGTATTTTTCGGAGTATAAGTCTCACCGGCTGAAAATGCATAATAAAGAAGGACAAAACATATATAAGTCGCATTTTTTGGGGAAATTTATTTGATAAAAGCCAACACCAAGAATAGACATTTGAAAGGCAATTTAAAATAAATAAAGAATAGTAAACAACAGGCTGAATAAGTGTACGTTATATGAGGCATAAATAACCAACTGAGAACGTGCCTGGTATGTTAACGTAACATATTATGGTAAGAGTCATTTAAATAACTATAACATATAGAACATGCTATACGTTTACAAAACAATCTGTCACTCCTAATCGCTAAATCCCATGAAATCTTATACGTCTAGTCTCTTACGTGAATGAGATAAATAATATTATTTGATATTTAACGGTAATGTGTTAATAATTTCACACATAAGTCGCTCCTGAGTATAAGTCGCACCCCCGGCCAAACTATGAAAAAAAACTGCCACTTATAGTCCGAAAAATACGGTATCTGTATACTCAAACATCTCCCTTCTCAGGTACGAGTGTCTTTATGTACAAACCCCGTTTCCATATGAGTTGGGAAATTGTGTTAGATGTAAATATAAACGGAATACAATGATTTGCAAATCATTTTCAACCCAAATTCAGTTGAATATGCTACAAAGACAACATATTTGATGTTAAAATTTTTTGCAAATAATCATTAACTTTAGAATTGGATGCCAGCAACACGAGACAAATAAGTTGGGAAAGGTGGCAATAAATACTGATAAAGTTGAGGAATGCTCATCAAACACTTATTTGGAACATCCCACAGGTGAACAGGCTAATTGGGAACAGGTGGGTGCCATGATTGGGTATAAAAGTAGATTCCATAAAATGCTCAGTCATTCACAAACAAGGATGGGGCGAGGGTCACCACTTTGTCAACAAATGCGTGAGCAAATTGTTGAACAGTTTAAGAAAAACCTTTCTCAACCAGCTATTGCAAGGAATTTAGGGATTTCACCATCTACGGTCCGTAATATCATCAAAGGACCGGCCTCAAAGCCAGCGGCAGGTGAGTAGATTGCCCAGCTGGGGCTGTTTATCTAATCACCTGTCGCCAACGTTGTTGGAGTTGCTGGTGAGCGGACACAGTTGATGGACATTGCCGGAAAGAAAAAGCCACAAAGACTGAAAAGTTGTAGCGTGTGTACGCTCACAAATAAAGACATTGTTACACCAGATTACCGGGCTCAGGAGGGGATCTGTTACGGTCAGGAGGACCCACAAGAGGGAAACGTCACAGTTACCTCAAACAATGGTTTAGTGTGGCTGAACCGGGGCTTAGGCTAAATAACTATTCGTTTAAGGGGTTATCCGTCTTAGTGTAGACATAGCCTCAGGTAAAGTCTATGCGACTTTAAGGTTTTACTACTTACATATAAAATACTACACGGTCTAGCTCCATCCTATCTTGCTGATTGTATTGTACCATATGTCCCGGCAAGAAACCTGCGTTCAAAGAACTCCGGCTTATTAGTGATTCCCAGAGCCCATAAAAAGTCTGCGGGCTACAGAGCGTTTTCCAATCGGGCTCCAATACTCTGGAATGCCCTCCCGGTAACAGTTAGAGATGCTACCTCAGTAGAAGCTTTTAAGGCCCATCTTAAAACTCATTTGTATACTCTAGCCTTTAAATAGACCCCCCTTTTTAGACCAGTTGATCTGCTGTTTGTTTTCTTTTCTCCTCTGCCTCCTCGCCGGGTTATTCCGGTTCCGGTGACCATGGATGAAGTGCTGGCTGTCCAGAGTCGGGACCCGGGGTGGACCGCTCGCCTGTGCATCGGTTGGGGACATCTCTACGCTGCTGACCCGTCTCCGCCCGGGATGGTCTCCTGCTGGACTCTCACTACTATGTTAGATCCACTAAGGACTGTTCTTTCACAATATTATGTCACTCGACATCCATTGCTTTCGGTCTCCCCTAGAGAGGGGGGTTTGCCCACATATGCGGTTTCTAATAGTCCCTTATGTGGGCTCTGTACTGAGGATGTCGTTGTGGCTTGTACAGCCCTTTGAGACTTTTGTGATTTAGGGCTATATAAATAAACATTGATTGATTGATTAGTGCAAAGAACCGGAAAACCTACTCGATTGTCTTTTGAATGTATATTCGTACAATAATACTGGAGTGCATTTTATCAATATTTGTTGCAATATTGCGTACTTGTACATGTTTGGTATTTGATTTATTCCTGGCAGTCATTACAGACGTGAGCAGAAGGAAGTTGTGTCTGTCTACTCAAACATCTCCCTTCTCAGGGTGATTATACATATACCTACCCAGACAGAAGGAATTCATAGAAAATAGTTTCACTATTCACAAACTATGGCCGTTAATGTTTACTCAATTCCATCGCAAGCATGTTCATTTATTTCCAGTGACGTGCAGTCATGGAAAGAAAAGAAAAAAAGGAAAATGAAAAAATGTTTATTAAATTGTTATATGTATCCAGTGATTATACTATAAAGTTATTTTCCATTTAACTTCACCAGTTTTAGATTATTTTTTATTTAAAATCGCTGAATTTTCACATTTGCCGTTCAAATACTGAGAAGAGACGGTGCGGTGAACAGCAGCCAGTTGAGGCACGTCACTCAGTGCCTCAACATGGATTGCGGACTCGGCTAACTGCTGGTCTGCTGTGCAGTGAGACCGTATTGCTATATGAATTATATTATACATTTCCATAGTTTAGTTAGCTGAGGTATATAATGTACAGTGTATTTTGTCAACAACTGTATGTGTGTAAAGTATTTCTTGTGCTGAGCGATCATAAAACGGCTGCAAAAGACGCACTGGCTGAGGCTCGCAGTAATCCCGCCTCCTGCACCTCCGCCGTAGAATGCAACCCCTGACGGGAGTGTTATATCAACTAAAGCCCACACTTAAACTTTCCACGTGCAAGATTGAATCTATTTAAAAAAGTTATTTCATAAGAAGCCAAAAAGTGCAAAAAACAATAATGTTCGTGTTGGAGGAGTTGTGAATGACTGCAGTGCCACAACATTATGTACACCTGCAGACTGCAGGTGCACCTAATTCACAACTCCTCCAACACGAACATTATTGTTTTTGCACTTTTTGGCTTCTTATTAAATAACTTTTGTAACCAATTTTTTTGGGCTTTCCTCTTTGTGATGTTAAGTTCCTGTTATGCGCTGTTATACAGTATATGCCTTGAGCTCTTATTTTGAAGGCGCTAAGAGCGGAAGTGTTGACACATTGGAGTGGAGCGGAGGTTTTTGAAAGAATGTAAATAAAGTGGTCCTCGTGTAAACTGGAGCCTCCGTGTTTGTTATTTTGTAGTTTCATACAGTATAGGCGACATTTATAAACCCTCGGTTACACTTTTTTAAATAGATTCAATCTTGCACGTGGAAAGTTTAAGTGAGGGCTTTAGTTGATATAACACTCCCGTCAGGGGGTGCATTCTTCCAGCACAACAGCGGCGCATGGACTTCATTTATAAGTAAAGGTAAGACCATAATAACATTTGTTTTATTAAATGTGCTTTTTTGTGTGCTACAGTTTGTATAAGTACCAATGATTGTCACACACACACTAGGTGTAATGAAATTTGTCCTTTGCATTTGACCCATCCCCTTGATCACCCCCTGGGAGGTGAGGGGAGCAGTGGGCAGCAGCGGCACCGCGCCCGGTAAATATTTTTTGGTGATTTAACCCCCAATTCCAACCCTTGATGCTGAGTGCCAAGCAGGGAAGAATGCTGGTATGAGCTTTTAAACATAACCCGTTAACTGCTGCCAATCAAATGGTGAATAAGATACTCTTTAGGGTTCATATGTTTGTAAATCTGACTGTGATGAAGTCAGTGCCTCACCAGCCATCAACCTCACCGCACGTCACTGTTTATTTCTACATCAATGCTAAGACTTTGAGTAGAATTTAACCAAGCTGTCTGACCAACAACAGACAGTCGACTCACTGAAGTGAGATCAAGCTGATTTCCATGGCTTTTTTCCGGCTCAACCAGATGGGGAAAGGGTGAAACGAGTTTCATCCATAGGGAGTCTGGTTTGAGTCAAACCTCAATTTGGGCCTCTCGGGAAATTAAACAGTGTTGCTCGACAAGATGCAGAGGGTGAGGCTTGTTGCCCCGCACACGTATGATTGTCATGTCTGTGTGATCAGGTTTTATTTTTGGACTTTTTGTGCACTTTTGTTTTGTTTTGTCACCATAGTTACCCATTAGTTTCACCTGTCATGTCACACACCTGTTTTGAGTCACGCACCTGTTGTTAATCATGTCCATAAGTATTTAAGTTCATTCATTTTCTGTTGTTCGTCCTGACGACCTCACACCACATTTATGCTCTGTCCATTCCTCTAAGATCCTGCTTCATGTCCCTTGTCAAAGTAAGTTTTGGTTCCATGTTTATAGTCTTTTTGTTTTTCATAGTTTGTTCTCCGCCACTGTGCGCGCTTTCATTTATTCCTTTTTTTTGATAATAATAAATCATGTACCTTAATTCCCGTATCTCCCGTGCCAACTTTCCGTTGCATCCTGGAAAAGCAAACTCCCAGGACCAAGTCTTGACAATGATCCTCTCCAGGAAAAACGCTCCACTTTCCCATCATGCCTTCATTGTGATAAGTGCCTCTCTACTGGTTGCTGTCTTTTTAAATTTTTTTATTATTTCTCTTTCTGGAGAAGGGTAGAGTCAGATGACGCACCTGCCGCACCACATCGGTTCAGTGGGTGCACGGAGGAGACGCCTGACTGTACTCTCATGACGTGTTCAATCTTTCCCTTCTGCTGGATTTGAGACCACGCAACACTGAATTATTTTGCCTCAGATTGTTTTCCTCTCTGCCTTTTATAATCCTGCCAGTCCACACATTCACCCTTCTTCTGTCTTCTCTTTTGCCTGTAGTAGGGGTAGTTGTTAGACTGTAAGGGCCGGTTTCTTATAGATTATTGCGTGTATTAAAATGTGCAAACTTGATAGCACGTGCAAAGCTGATCCGCTCGTATTGATACTCAGCATATACCAGGAGTCGGCAACCCGCGGCTCCGGAGGTTTGATCACTCTGATGCGGCTAAGCTGCATACTCGCCGACCCTCCCAATTTTCTCGGGAGATTTCCGGATTTCAGTGCCTCTCTCAGATTTTCACCCTGACAATAATAATAGGGCGTGCCATGATGGTACAGAATTCAGCACCCTCAACAATCTGTACAAACAGCGTGCCAGCCCAGCCTTTTGTTGTATGCATCTTCTGCTTGCACACGTAAGTGACGGCAATGCATGCTTGGTCAACAGCCACACAGGTTACACTGACGGTGGCCATATAAAACAACTTTAACACTCTTACTAATAATGCGCCACACTTTGAACCAAAACCAAACAAGAATGACAAACACAACAGAACAAATACCCAGAATCCCATGCAGCCCTGTGTCACATCGTGGTGAGGGAAGTCCTGTTTTGGGGTTGTCTGGCAAACTTCCTGTTTTATTTTGAAAATTCTAATCCTCCTCTCGTTTCAGGCCACTTGCCCTTCCTCCTGTGTCACTGGTCTGACGTCTCTCCTGATTGGCTGATTGTGCCCACCTGTGTCACCCTTCCTCATGTGTATATAGTCCTCGTCTTCCCCTGTCTTGTTGCCAGAGTATATCGTCTCGCTACGTACCTCCAGCCTTGTCCACATCCTTGTCCACAGCCTTGAACCAGGTTTGATAAGTATTGTCTCGCTTTATTTATTGATTTCTTTGTTTCCTCTGAGAGAGTGATTTTCTTTTGCTAAAGTTTTTTCGGTCAAGTCTTTTTGTATCAATTTTCATAGTGCCTTGTCTTCCTTTTTTTCCCCTCCTTCTGGAGCGCTTTTAGTTTGCAGGCTTCTCTACTCTTTATAACATATTTTCTGTTTATAGCTTCTCGACTTCTTTTCATGAGTGAAATTACCTTTTTGTAGATTATCGTAGATTGTTGGTTTTTTGTTATTAGACTCGTATAGAACTTTTGCTATTGCCCTTTTCCTCCTTATGGAGTGATTTTGTGTTTATTGCCTTATGTCCTATGCTACACATCCTCTTGTTGCTCGAGTATATCATAGATAGATTTTGTAGCCACTTTGTTTAATCACTCTGTCCAAGAGATAGCAAAGAAAACCATTTAAATAATGTCTGAGTCAATTGTCTCATTTTCGCCAAGACTTAACACCCTGACTCTTCCGGGCTACATGTTTCACCCCTGCTACCACCAAACCCCGCCCCCACCCCAACCCTGCTCCCCCACACACCACTTCAACCGCGCGTCGGTTGAGGTGGGCGGGGTTTGGTAGCAGGGGTGTATAATGTAGCCCGGAAGAGTCAGGACTGCATGGGATTCTGGGTATTTGTTCTGTTGTGTTTATGTTGTGTTACGGTGCAGATGTTCTCCCGAAATGCGTTTGTCATTCTTGTTTGATGTGGGTTCACAGTGTGGCACATATTAGTAAGAGTGTTAAAGTTTATACCGCCACCGTCAGTGTAATCTGTGTGGTTGTTGAGCAAGTATGCCTTGCTGTCATTTAGGTTAGCAAGCAGAAGTCCCATACCACGTGTGACTGGCACGCTGGATGTAGTGGGCGCTAAATGCTGTACCATCACGGCACGTTCGAGATAATAGTTGCCCTGAATTTCGTAGTATGCTGACACTGTCAAGCGCCATTCATACAAAACTCGAGACCCTTGGTTAATACATAGCTCAAAGCAAAAAAAAACAACTTTGTATGCGGTGTCATTTCATTTTAAATTTCAAAAGATTTTTGTGGCTCCCATTGATTTCTTTGATTTGTGAAACTGGTCAAAATGGCTCTTTGACTGGTAAAGGTTGCCGACCCCTGGCATATACCGTACTTTCCGGGCTATAGAGCGCAGCCGTTTTTAAGAAGAAATACTTATTTTTACATCCACTATATTGCCAAAAGTATTTGGCCACCCATCGAAATGATCAGAATCAGGTGTCCTAATCACTTGGCCCGGCCACAGGTGTATAAAATCAAGCACTTAGGCATGGAGACTGTTTCTACAAACATTTGTGAAAGAATGGGCCGCTCTCAGGAGCTCAGTGATTTCCAGTGTGGAACTGTCATAGGACGCCACCTGTGCAACAAATCCAGTCCTCGCTCATAAGTCAACTGTCGGCTTTATCATAAGAAAATGGAAGAGTTTGGGAACAACAGCAACTCAGCCACCAAGTGGTAGGCCATGTAAACTGAGATTTTCTGCACAGTCAGTTGCTACAGAGCTCCAAACTGTCATGATCCGCGGCCGAATCATGTTTTGTTTGGTTATGTTCTGTTATTTTTGGACTCCCTTAGTTCCTGTTTAGTTTCCATGGGGATTCATTGGGTTCACCCGCCTCTGGTTAGTGTCGACCACTAATCAGAGAGCTGTTTATTCTCGTTGCTCGGTCACACTCGGTCTGGCTTCATTGTTTTCTGAATGCAACAGTTACGTTAGTATTTCTTGTCTCCGAGTTTATGCCTCCTGTGCTAAGAGGTAACCTTAGCTCCCCGTGCGATCGGCACATTTTCCTTCTGCTTGTTTTCTGTTTTTGGTACGTGTTTGATTTTCGAAGATTAAATCATGCTCCTACCTGTACGCCTTGTCCGGAGTGGTCCGTCTGCATCCCGGGAGAACGAACCCCGCAGAAAGATGCGACCACGTAACACAAACTTCATGTGACCTTCCAATTAGCCCACATACAGTACGCAGAGAGCTTCGTGGAATGAGTTTCCATGGCCGAGCAGCTGCATCAAAGCCATACATCACCAAGTACAATGCAAAGCGTCGGATGCGCCACTGGACTGAATCATGAATCATGCTTTTCCATCTGGCAATCTGATGGACGAGTCTGGGTTTGGAGGTTGCCAGGAGAACGGCACATTTCGAACTGCATTGTGCCGAGTGTGAAATTTGGTGGAGGAGGAATTATGCGGTGGGTTTGTTTTTCAGCCTAAGTGCTTAGAACACCTGATTCTGATTAGGACACCTGATTCTGATCATTTGGATGGGTGGTCAAATACTTTTGGCAATATAGTGTATGTTAGCCGCACCGGACCATTAACCGCGGATATATATTGGTACGAAAGATTTTGTAAATGTTAAATAACGGCTGATCAAACAAAAGAGAAGTCATCGCCATGGACCCACTTGCTGCGGAATCTAAGTCTCCAATCAGCTAAACAGACTCAATAACTATATATATATACACTATATATGTATATATATATATATATATATATATATATATATATATATATATATATATATATATATAATAAATCTCCTGACGATTGAGGGTACCCCCCCTCATGAAACAGGCCTGTAGAGATGAAATAGTCTTGTGATTTTTTTCCCACACATACATATATATATATATATATATATATATATATATATATATATATACATATATATGAATGTGGAGGTTGCCCTCCTGTGGGTTCTTCTGACGCAACAATCCTTTCGTGAGCCCGGTCGTCTGAGGTAACAAGTCTTTTATTTTCATAAAGCAGTGTGGTTTTGCTTTCCAGCAAAATGTCTCTCGCTCTCATGCCTCTGCTCACCAGCAACTCCCACCACGTCTCTCGTTCCGGCTGCTGCTAATAAGGGCGACAGGTGATTAGATTACAAGCCCCAGCTGGGCAATCTACTCACCTGCAGGCCCGCAGACCACACCCCCCTCCACGATAAATGCATGAATATTTGAATTATATGTATTAATTACAACTTTACATTAATAAGTACATCTGAAGTTGTTAAAACATATCATGTGTTGAAATGAAAATAAAAAAATATTGCTCACTTATGACATCTTTCGGATCCTAAGAGTAAGTGTGTATAATCAATATTAGGTTGCACAAGGTTTTTAAATACCCTTAAGAGTGACTATTTCTGGGGCTGAGGTTGCTGAGGTAGTTAAAAAGCTCCTCGGTGGCAAGGCCCCGGGGGTGGATGAGATCCGCCCGGAGTTCCTTAAGGCTCTGGATGCTGTGGGGCTGTCTTGGTTGACAAGACTCTGTAGCATCGCGTGGACATCGGGGGCGGTACGACTGGATTGGCAGACCGGGGTGGTGGTTCCTCTCTTTAAGAAGGGGAACCGGAGGGTGTGTTCTAACTATCGTGGGATCACACTCCTCAGCCTTCCCGGTAAGGTCTATTCAGGTGTACTGGAGAGGAGGCTACGCCGGATAGTCGAACCTCGGATTCAGGAGGAACAGTGTGGTTTTCGTCCTGGTCGTGGAACTGTGGACCAGCTTTATACTCTCGGCAGGGTCCTTGAGGGTGCATGGGAGTTTGCCCAACCAGCCTACATGTGTTTTGTGGACTTGGAGAAGGCATTCGACCGTGTCCCTCGGGAAGTCCTGTGGGGAGTGCTCAGAGAGTATGGGGTATCGGACTGTCTGATTGTGGCAGTCCGCTCCCTGTATGATCAGTGCCAGAGCTTGGTCCGCATTGCCGGTAGTAAGTCGGACACGTTTCCAGTGAGGGTTGGACTCCGCCAAGGCTGCCCTTTGTCACCGATTCTGTTCATAACTTTTATGGACAGAATTTCTAGGCGCAGTCAAGGCGTTGAGGGGATCCGGTTTGGTGGCTGCAGGATTAGGTCTCTGCTTTTTGCAGATGATGTGGTCCTGATGGCTTCATCTGGCCAGGATCTTCAGCTCTCACTGGATCGGTTCACAGCTGAGTGTGAAGCGACTGGGATGAGAATCAGCACCTCCAAGTCCGAGTCCATGGTTCTCGCCCGGAAAAGGGTGGAGTGCCATCTCCGGGTTGGGGAGGAGATCTTGCCCCAAGTGGAGGAGTTCAAGTACCTCGGAGTCTTGTTCACGGGTGAGGGAAGAGTGGATCGTGAGATCGACAGGCGGATCGGTGCGGCGTCTTCAGTAATGCGGACGCTGTATCGATCCGTTGTGGTGAAGAAGGAGCTGAGCCGGAAGGCAAAGCTCTCAATTTACCGGTCGATCTACGTTCCCATCCTCACCTATGGTCATGAGCTTTAGGTTATGACCGAAAGGACAAGATCACGGGTACAAGCGGCCGAAATGAGTTTCCTCCGCCGGGTGGCGGGGCTCTCCCTTAGAGATAGGGTGAGAAGCTCTGCCATCCGGGAGGAGCTCAAAGTAAAGCCGCTGCTCCTCCACATCGAGAGGAGCCAGATGAAGTGGTTCGGGCATCTGGTCAGGATGCCACCCGAACGCCTCCCTAGGGAGGTGTTTAGGGCACGTCCGACCGGTAGGAGGCCGCGGGGAAGACCCAGGACACGTTGGGAAGACTATGTTTCCCGGCTGGCCTGGGAACGCCTCGGGGTCCCACAGGAAGAGCTGGACGAAGTGGCTGGGGAGAGGGAAGTCTGGGCTTCCCTGCTTAGGCTGCTGCCCCCGCGACCCGACCTCGGATAAGCGGAAGAAGATGGATGGATGGATGGATGGATGGATGAATAACCATCTTCTATTTTGAAACCATCTCCTCGTTCTGGCTCTCCGTACCTGATCCTCATTTTTTCTGTACGTTCAAGCACATTTCTGATCCTGATGTTCCGCACAGCACCCTGTCAAGAAAATAAGCCCCGTTGATACATGCGGACGCTCCTCGGAGTCCTCTCAAATCCTCCCACAGCTTCTTGCTTCTAATGAATGATTCAGAGTGATGAAACGGGAGGTTGCTGTGGAGTTCAGCTCCGTTTTCCTCACAGTCCAAATGAGGATAATGGAAGAGCACTTGGGAACGTTACTTCATGATTACACTCTGTAAATAGACTGTGTCACTGATGACAATTATACACTATGTTGCCAAAAGTATTTGGCCACCCATCCAAATGATGAGAATCAGGTGTCCTAATCACTTGGCCCGGCCACAGGTGTATAAAATCAAGCACTTAGGCATGGAGACTGTTTCTACAAACATTTGTGAAAGAATGGTGCGGGACCGGTACTTTTCAAAGGTGGTATAGTACCGAATATGATTCATTAGTATCGCGGTACTATACCAATACCGGTATATCGTACAACCCTAATAGAATGTAATGATGTTAGTATATATATATATTGTCCATGAATCTTATTTGATGTCAAATCTGCATATTTAAGCAGTGTGGCTCAATCCCCATTCCATCCCAGTCCCCGCTGTTGTGTCCTTGAGAAACCACTTGGCCCACCTTGCCCACAGTGCCGCCCACACTGGTGTGTTAATGCGAATGAATGTTTGGCGGTGGTCGGAGAGGTTGCCAATTGGCAGCCACATGTGTAGGAGTGGCTACCAATGTAGCGTGTGACTGTGGAGTGAAAGAATGAAGGTGTTAGAATAATTGTATCTAAGTTATCACAAACCTTTGTGTTGCCATGAGTTCCCCGGCGAGAAGACAAAAGCTGTCTTTGATCCTACCAAGAAGAAGGCTTGTAAAACTCCACTGTGTAGGATGGGAAGCAACATGAAGGTGTTTTGTTTCTTTGATGTATTGTAATCCTCAGAAAGATTTTGTCTTGACCCGAGAAATACAAAGCGGAGAGGAAGCAGGACCAGACTACCAGACTCCCCTCCAGGCGACCTTTTCTTTGAACTGTTTTACGACCTTTTCTTTGAGCTGTTTTGTGACAAATGCGATGGCTGTTTATGACCCCCATCCCTTAGAAACAGCTGTTGCCATGTAATCAGGGAAAGTCCAAATAGAAGAGGAGGCGTACAATCTTTCGTCAGAGCATGGTGGAACTGTACAAGAGTACAGCCCAGACGTGGGGACGGCGTGGCCTGAGGGTTCCTGGTTCGATCCCCACCTTCTACCAACCTCGTCATGTCCGTTGTGTCCTTGGGCAAGACACTTCACCCTTGCTCCTGATGGGTCGTGGTTAGGGCCTTGCATGGCAGCTCCCGCCATCAGTGTGTGAATGTGTGTGTGAATGGGTGAATGTGGAAATAGTGTCAAAGCGCTTTGAGTACCTTGAAGGTAGAAAAGCGCTATGCAAGTATAGATCCACTATGGACTGGACTCTCACTATTATGTTATATCCACTATGGACTGGACTCTCACTATTATGTTAGATCCACTATGGACTGGACTCTCACTATTATGTTAGATCCACTATGGACTGGACTCTCACTATTATGTTGGATCCACTATGGACTGTACTCTCACACTATTATGTTAGATCCACTATGGACTGGACTCTCACTATTACGCTAGATCCACTATGGACTGGACTCTCACACTATTATGCTAGATCCATTATGGACTGGACTCTCACACTATTATGGTAGATCCACTATGGACTGGACTCTCACTATTATGTTAGATCCACTATGGACTGGACTCTCACACTATTATGTTAGATCCACTATGGACTGGACTCTCACACTATTATGTTAGATCCACTATGGACTGGACTCTCACAATATTATGCTAGATCCACTATGGACTGGACTCACACTATTATGTTAGATCCACTATGGACTGGACTCTCACTATTATGTTAGATCCACTATGGACTGGACTCTCACTATTATGTTAGATCCACTATGGACTGGACTCTCACTATTATGTTAGATCCACTATGGACTGGACTCTCACTATTAGGTTAGATCCACTATGGACTGGACTCTCACAATATTATGCTAGATCCACTATGGACTGGACTCTCACACCATTATGTTAGATCCACTATGGACTGGACTCTCACTATTATGTTAAATCCACTATGGACTGGACTCTCACTATTATGCTAGATCCACTATGGACTGGACTCTCACTATTATGCTAGATCCACTATGGACTGGACTCTCACTATTATGTTAGATCCACTATGGACTGGACTTTCACTATTATGTTAGATCCACTATGGACTGGACTCACACTATTATGTTAGATCCACTATGGACTGGACTCTCACTATTATGTTAGATCCACTATGGACTGGACTCTCACACCATTATGTTAGATACACTATGGACTGGACTCTCACACTATTATGTTAGATCCACTATGGACTGGACTCTCACTATTATGTTAGATCCACTATAGACTGGACTCTCACAATATTTTGCTAGATCCACTATGGACTGGACTCTCACTATTATGTTAGATCCACTATGGACTGGACTCTCACTATTATCTTAGATCCACTATGGACTGGACTCTCACTATTATGTTAGATCCACTATGGACTGGACTCTCACTATTATGTTAGATCCACTATGGACTGGACTCTCACTATTATGTTAGATCCACTACGGACTGTACTCTCACACTATTATGTTGGATCCACTATGGACTGGACTCTCACTATTATGTTAGATCCACTATGGACTGGACTCTCACTATTATGTTAGATCCACTATGGATTGGACTCTCACACTATTATGTTAGATCCACTATGGATTGGACTCTCACACTATTATGTTAGATCCACTATGGACTGGACTCTCACTATTATGTTAAATCCACTATGGACTGGACTCTCACACTATTATGCTAGACCCACTCGATATCCTTTGCATTTGGTCTCCCCTAGAGGGGAGGGTGTCACCCACATCTGCGGTTCTTTTCAAGGTTTCTCATTGTTATTCACGTTGACGTCCCACTGGGTTGTGAGTTTTTCCTTGCCCTTATGTGGGCTCTGAACCGAGAATGTCGTTGTGGCTTGTGCAGCCCTTTGAGACACTTGTGATTTAGGGCTATATAAATAAACATTGATTGATTGATTGATAAGAGGTTACAAATAAGGTCGTCAGAGCGTTACTTGTAGGTCCCTATTCTCTATTGTACTTGCAAAACTTGATTAAATAAGTTGCCTTTATTGACGTTGACAAATGGAAGCAGTCTGTCGTCCACTTTGAACCGCATGGGCAACAACTACTGTTGACTCTCCCCGGTGTCAGCCTCAATAGTTCCCCTGGTGAGCTGATCTAAAATTAGTCTCGTCTCTCTCTATGGTGTCAAAGCAATATGGAGCCGACCCACTGCTGCACCATTATTAAAAAGATGGCTTCTTGATAGCGCTCCGCTGGAGCAAGAGCGACATCTCCGGTAAACCAGGTCAGAATGCATCATAATAGCTGCTGCAATAAGCGAGAATACAACTACTTTGTTTTCCCAGAATGGTGCGTTGTTTAAAAGTACGTTTGCAAATAATCATTAACTTTAGAATTTGATGCCAGCAACACGTGACAAAGAAGTTGGGAAAGGTGGCAATAAATACTGATAAAGTTGAGGAATGCTCATCAAACACTTATTTGGAACATCCCAACAGGTGAACAGGCAAATTGGGAACAGGTGGGTGCCATGATTGGGTATAAAAGTAGATTCCATGAAATGCTCAGTCATTCACAAACAAGGATGGGGCGAGGGTCACCACTTTGTCAACAAGTGCGTGAGCAAATTGTTGAACAGTTTAAGAAAAACCTTTCTCAACCAGCTATTGCAAGGAATTTAGGGATTTCACCATCTACGGTCCGTAATATCATCAAAGGGTTCAGAGAATCTGGAGAAATCACTGCACGTAAGCAGCTAAGCCCGTGACCTTCCATCCCTCAGGCTGTACTGCATCAACAAGCAACATCAGTGTGTAAAGGATATCACTACATGGGCTCTAGAACACTTCAGAAACCCACTGCCAGTAACTACAGTTGGTCGCTACATCTGTAAGTGCAAGTTAAAACTCTCCTATGCAAGGCGAAAACCGTTTATCAACAACACCCAGAAACGCCGTCGGCTTCGCTGGGCCTGAGCTCATCTAAGATGGACCGATACAAAGTGGAAAAGTGTTCTGTGGTCTGACGAGTCCACATTTCAAATTGTTTTTGGAAACTGTGGACGTCGTGTCCTCCGGACCAAAGAGAAAAAGAACTATCCCGATTGTTGTAGGCGCAAAGTTGAAAAGCCAGCATGTGTGATGGTATGGGGGTGTATTAGTGCCCAGGACATGGGTAACTTACACATCTGTGAAGGCGCCATTAATACTTAAAAGGTACATACAGGTTTTGGAGCAACATATGTTGCCATCCAAGCAACGTTACCATGGACGCCCCTGCTTATTTCAGCAAGACAATGCCAAGCCACGTGTTACATCAACGTGGCTTCATAGTAAAAGAGTGCGGGTACTAGACTGGCCTGCCTGTAGTCCAGACCTGTCTCCCATTGAAAATGTGTGGCGCATTATGAAGCCTAAAATACCACAACGGAGACCCCCGGACTGTTGAACAACTTAAGCTGTACATCAAGCAAGAATGGGAAAGAATTCCACCTGAGAAGCTTCAAAAATGTGTCTCCTCAGTTCCCAAACGTTTACTAAGTGTTGTTAAAAGGAAAGGCCATGTAACACAGTGGTGAACATGCCCTTTCCCAACTACTTTGGCACATGTTGCAGCCATGAAATTCTAAGTTAATTATTATTTGCAAAAAAAAAATAAAGTTTATGAGTTTGAACATCAAATATGTTGTTTTTGTAGTACATTCATTTGAATATGGGTTGAAAATGATTAGCAAATCATTGCATTCCGTTTATATTTACATCTAACACAATTTCCCAACTCATACGGAAACGGGGTTTGTAGTATAGCACCGCGATACTAATGACACATTTTCGGTACTATACTGCCTCTGAAAAGTACCGGTCCCCTGTCTTGTCATTGCTGGTTTACGAGCAGACGAGCATGTTCGGCAGCGCACAATCACAGAGTACTTACAAGCAGACACAGTGTGTAGACAGAAAATCCGAGAACGGACGCATTTTGGCTTAAAAACTGAAGATAAAGGTGAAGCTATAACATTGAAACGCCCTCAGGAAGAGGTGCTTTAAGACATTTAAGTCCGGCCGCAGTCTGCAGTGTTTTAGCTACTTCTAAATCACTAATCCTGGTCTCCATGGAGACAAATAAAGTATGTTTCTTACAAGTATCATCCCTGCAGGACGAGGAATAGCTAAACTAATTCACCGGCGTCAAAATGTAAACAAACGCCATGGGTGGATCTACACCTGGCATCCACTGTAATGATACCAAGTACAGGAGCGTATCTAGTTATACTATTATGATTACATCAATATTTTTTGGCATCAAAACATCTTCTTTCGTTTTTTTTTTTTATTTAAATGATGTTTATAAACTCAGGAAATATGACCAATGTATGATCCTGTAACGACTTGGTATCGGATCGATACCCAAGTTTGTGGTATCATCCAAAACTAATGTAAAGTATCAAAGAAGAGAAGAATAAGTGATTATTACATTTTAACAGAAGTGTAGATAGAACATGTTAAAAGAGAAAGTAAGCAGATATTAACAGTAAATGAACAAGTAGATAAATAATTAATTTTCTACCGCTTGTCCTTAATAATGTTGACAAAATAATAGGTGTATAAATGACACAATATGTTACTGCATATGTCAGCAGCTATATTAGGAGTCTTTGTTTGTTTACTTACTACTAAAAGACAAGTTGTCTTTTATTTAAGGACAAACTTGCAATAAAAAAACATATGTTTAATGTACCCTGAGATTTTTTGTTAAAATAAAGCCAATAATGCAATTTTTTGTGGTGCCCTTTATTTAGAAAAGTATCGAAAAGTACCGAAAAGTGGAAAAAAATGGATAAATGTTGATAGTCCAACTCATACTGACTGGTACACACAAGCTATGGAGATGATATCAGTAGAACAAACTGCATTTAGTTTAGATAATAATGAGTCATATATTGGAATATGGGATCCATTATTTAAATTTGTTTCAACTAATAAATGAACCAAAATATGACTTATTATATCTTTGTGGAAAATGTTGGACGCGATGTGTTGTGACACACTATTGTTCATTTCAAATTTTTTTTAGTATTTTTTATTAATATTTTTAATGATGATATCAATGAGGGTTTTTTTAATCACTGCTATTTTGAAATTGTTACAAATATTGATGCTATTGTCGATAATGTTCATTTGGATTTGTGTGTCCTCAATTGCTCTCAATTGCTCTGTTTATTGTTGTTCTTAATGTTGCTGGGACGGGTTTGGTTTTGGAATTGGATTGCATTGTTGTGGTGTTGTTGTGTATTGTTTTGTTGATTGATTAATAAATTCATACAAAAAAAAAAAAAAGAAAAAAAAAAAAAAAAGAAAAAGAAAAGTACCGAAAAGTGTCAAAATAATGTTATTGGTATCGGGACAACACTAGGTCAGTGTCAATGTGAGTGTGAATGGTTGTGTCCATACTTGCCAACCCTCCGGGAGACTCCCGAAATTCAGCGCCTCTCCCGAAAACCTCCCGGGACAAATTTTCTCCCGAAAATCTCCCGAAATTCAGGCGGAGCTGGAAGCCACGCCCCCTCCAGCTCCATGCGGACCTGAGTGACGTGTCAACAGCCTGTATTCACGTCCGCTTTCCCACAACACACGTTATAACTGTAGAATGATGGAGGGCGAGTTCTTGGTTTCTTATGTGGGTTTATTGTTAGGCAGTTTCATGAACGTCCTCCCAGCGCGGTAACAACACACAAAAACAGCAGTCATATTCTACCGTAAAGCAGTTGGTCTGCCGTAAACAGCAATGTTGTTGTAATATATTGAGTTGGAGGCAATAACCAGGCGAGGTGATGAAGTACGTCTCTTTACTGTAGACTTCAGAACAGACTCACACACTTGACGTCAGGTGCGCAACACCACGTAAATCGTTGGCCAACCAAAAAGTAACCCCAGTACGCTATAGCCAACATTCACCAGGAGATGGCAACAGACAAACATAGATCACTCTATTACATTCCTCCCCTTGTAGAAATGGAGAAGTTCCTCAAAATAAATAAACAACCCAACCAAAAAATGCAGCAGCTCAATTAAAAAACTGCACTTAAGCCACATTCTTTTTTTTTTTTAGTACTGAACTCTTAACCCTCATTTGTAAACAATAACATGCTTATTATACAAACAGTATTTGTACACCTTTAACACAGATTTTTATACTGTCTTCAGAGATTCAGTTTTTTTGGTGGTACTCGAAACCTTTCTGGGTACCTGCGAAAGGGTGTTCAGCATGGTTAGCAAAATAGTGACAGAGAATAGAACAAGGATGGACAATTCAACCCTTAACTCAACAATGAGTAGATGAGTGTTATGTGTGTGTATATGTGTAAATAAATGAACACTGAAATTCAAGTATTTCTTTTATTTATATATATATATATATATATATATATAATAAAATAATTATATATATAGCTAGAATTCACTGAAAGTCAAGTATTTCTTATATATATATATATATATATATATATATATATATATATATATATATATATGAAATAATTGACTTGGTGAATTCTAGCTGTAAATATACTCCTCCCCTCTTAACCACGCCCCCAACCACGCCCCCGCCCCACCCCGACCACGCCCCATCTCCCGAAATCGGAGGTCTCAAGGTTGGCAAGTATGGTTGTGTCGCTGTATGTGCTCTGTGAATGACAGAGACAAGTGCACTCTCACACAAGTCAGCTGCCATGTAAGCTGCAGATCGCCTGTGGCCCTGATCGTCACGCAGTAAGCAGTAGAAAATGAATGCATGATTGAATTGAGCGCCTTTTAGGAGGGTGTGTGCTCTGTCTGAAATACTGGCAGATACAAAAGCTAAATGTATGACTCTGCCCGTTTTCAGTCCCGCCACAATTTTGCGACATGCATCCATCCATCCATCTTCTTCCGCTTATCCGAGGTCGGGTCGCGGGGGCAGCAGCCTAAGCAGGGAAGCCCAGACTTCCCTCTCCCCAGCCACTTCGTCCAGCTCCTCCCGGGGGATCCCGAGGCGTTCCCAGGCCAGCCGGGAGACGTAGTCTTCTCAACGTGTCCTGGGTCTTCCCCGTGGCCTCCTACCGGTCCGAAGTGCCCTAAACACCTCTCTAGGGAGGCATTCGGGTGGCATCCTGACCAGATGCCCGATCCACCTCGTCTGGCTCCTCTCCATGTGGAGGAGCTTTAGTTTGAGCTCCTCCCGGATGACAGAGCTTCTCACCCTATCTCTAAAAGAGAGCCCCGCCACCCGGTGGAGGAAACTCATTTGACATTCATCCTCCGCTGTTGCCATTTCTAATATAAAGTAGTGTAAAGTTCTAACTTATATCTCGCTATGGAAGCCCTAAAACATACCGGTGTAGTAGGTTTACATAATCCACCCAAGGAACTTTAGTTATTAGAGGGTTCCGCTCGGACGTTTTTTCACGGGACACACTTCCGGCGTTGTTGTATTATTGAGCCACGGATGTGTAAAGTGTAAAGTTATGTCAGTGAACTCGCCATGAAAGCGCTAAAACATACCGGTGTAGTGAGTTAACATTATCCATCCAAGGAACTTTGTTATTAGAGTTCCGGTCAGATGTGGGTGTTGAGGTGGGGGGTGGGTGGTGGCACAGTGGGGGGTGTATATATTTTCACGTATTTAAAAAATTCTGGGCTAACCAAGCCTTGACTGTTATGTTTGCTGGGGGAGTTGTGACGGCACAGAACCACAAGGGGGTTGATGTTGCTCTATGTTTTATTATATATGTATACATATATATATATATATATATATATATATATATATATATATATATATATATATATATATATATATATATATATATATATATGTATATATGTATATATATATATATTTCGGCCGCTTGTACCCGTGATCTTGTCCTTTCGGTCATAACCCAAAGCACATGACCATAGGTGAGGATGGGAACGTAAATCGACCGGTAAATTGAGAGCTTTGCCTTCCGGCTCAGCTCCTTCTTCACCACAACGGATCGATACGGCGTACGCATTACTGAAGACGCCGCACCGATCCGCCTGTCGACCTCACCATCCACTCTTCCCTCACTCGTGAACAAGACTCCGAGGTACTTGAACTCCTCCACTTGGGTGTTGCTTGGGTGAGTAATGTAAACTGACTACACCGGTATGTTTTAGCGCTTTCATGGCGAGTTTACTGACAGATATAAGTAAGAACTTTACACTACTTTATATTAGAAGTGGCAACAACGGAGGATGAATGTCCCATAACAAGAAGATAGAGGAAAAAGAAGAAGCTTATCGACTACGTTGTCCGCACGTACTACAAAGGCGGACGCGCGCAATTTTTCAGGATTAATGCAGATCCCAAATACAGATCAGCAGGTACCAGAAAGTAAGAAAAGTTGCTTTTGCATAATATTGCGAAACAAAACGCCAGACAATATGTCTTACCTTATACACACACCATAATAATACTCGTATGTTGAAACACATGAAACGGTGCGGCTTCATAGCTTACCAAAGTCGTACTAAAACATTTTGATAGATTTTTGAGCGCCATGTGTAATGTTCTATATTTTCAATGGAACATATAAAATGTTGGTGTTGTTTACTTGAGTCATATTGCCATCGTAGTGTAGTCTACACGTATCTCTTGTGTTTGACTACTGGTCACACTTATCAGTACACCATGTACCAAATAAAATTGCTTCCTGGTCGATAAACAAAACCAGAATTATTCCGTACATTAGGCGCACTGTCGAGTTTTGAGAAGAAAAAAAGATTTCAAGTGCGCCTTATAGTCCGGAAAATACGGTAAATCCTGAGCGTTTTTACGTTACTGTGGAGGGGGGCGTGGTCGGCGCGCCTCCAGCAGGAATGGGGTGTGTATGGCCCGGCCTCGAAGCCAACGGCAGGTGAGTAGATTGCCCAGCTGGGGCTAATTGTCTAATGACCTGTCGCCCTTATTAGCAGCAGCCGGACCGAGACACGTGGTTGGAGTTGGAGCCAGAGAGAGAGAGAGAGACACACACGTATGAGACAGAGACTGCTGGGAAGCAATTCTACCCTTTTTATGTCAATAAAAACTTGTACCCTGTACACCGGGCTCAAGGCAGATCTATCGGACTCAGGAGAACCGTCCATGAGCAAAGACGCTCACAGTTTAAATGTACCAGGAGCACTTAAAGGGGAACATTATTACCAGACCTATGTAAGCGTAAATATATACCTTGATGTTGAAGACAAAAGACCATATATTTTTGTAACCGATTTCCGAACTCTAAATGGGTGAATTTTGGCGAATTAAACGCCTTTCTATTATTCGCTCTCGGAGCGATGACGTCACAACGTGATGTCACATCGGGAAGCAATCCGCCATTTTCTCAAACACCGAGTCAAATCAGCTCTGTTATTTTCCGTTTATTCGACTGTTTTCCGTACCTTGGAGACATCATGCCTCGTCGGTGTGTTGTCGGAGGGTGTAACAACACGAACAGGGACGGATTCAAGTTGCACCAGTGGCCCAAAGATGCGAAAGTGGCAAGAAATTGGACGTTTGTTCCGCACACTTTACCGACGAAAGCTATGCTACGACAGAGATGGCAAGAATGTGTGGATATCCTGCGACACTCAAAGCAGATGCATTTCCAACGATAAAGTCAAAGAAATCTGCCGCCAGACCCCCACTGAATCTGCCGGAGTGTGTGAGCAATTCAGGGACAAAGGACCTCGGTAGCACGGCAAGCAATGGCGGCAGTTTGTTCCCGCAGACGAGCGAGCTAAACCCCCTGGATGTCTTGGCTCACACCGTCCCTTATACCACCGAAGATGATCAAGAGAAGAATATCGACCCTAGCTTCCCTGGCCTGCTGACATCAACTCCAAAACTGGACAGATCAGCGGATGAGGGTATGTCTACAGAATATATTAATTGATGAAAATTGGGCTGTCTGCACTCTCAAAGTGCATGTTGTTGCCAAATGTATTTCATATGCTGTAAACCTAGTTCATAGTTGATAGTTTCCTTTAATGCCAAACAAACACATACCAATCGTTGGTTAGAAGGCGATCGCCGAATTCGTCCTCGCTTTCTCCCGTGTCGTTTTAGTCGGTTTCGCTTGCATACGGTTCAAACCGATATGGCTCAATAGCTTCAGTTTCTTCTTCAATTTCGTTTTCGCTACCTGCCTCCACACTACAACCATCCGTTTCAATACATGCGTAATCTGTTGAATCGCTTAAGCCGCTGAAATCCGAGTCTGAATCCGAGCTAATGTCGCTATAGCTTGCTGTTCTATCCGCCATGTTTGTTTGTGTTGGCTTCACTATGTGACGTCACAGGAAAATGGACGGGTGTATATAACGATGGTTAAAATCAGGGACTTGGAAGCTTTTTTTTAGGGATATTGCGTGATGGGTAAAATTTTGAAAAAAACTTTGAAAAATATAATAAGCCACTGGGAACTGATTTTTAATGGTTTTAACCATTCTGAAATTGTGATAATGTTCCCCTTTAAAACATTGATAACAAATGAATGCAAGTTGATTCAATAGTCTTGAAAACAAATAAACCTCAAATTTCTGAAAACGCTGCCGCAAATTCAACAATCACAAAAAAGCCCTCGGAATTCTGATGGGACTGTATTTTGGGTCAGCGGTGCAATCTCGTGCTGTAGGCAAAAGAAGCCAGATTTGCAAAACCTGCGGATAGCAGGAATAAAATCATGTGTCTTCCAGGAAGGCAGATGATTTGTAAAAGGTGCTTCATGTTGAAGAAAAAAAGAGCAATGTCTATCAAAATGAGCATAACACTAGCCTATATGTGAGTATATATTACATATATATACATTTAGTGTTTGATTTCTCATTATGAATAATTAGGAAGGGGCCTCTTTTAAAACTGGTATATTTATAAAAAAAAAACATTATTCCATGTTAGTATTATTACATTTCTTTCCTGCATTCACTGCTGATAAATACTTAAAAAATGAAACTATGTTTGCACTCACACTGAGATAAATGGGAGTCATTCTTTATGCATTTTCAATTTTTTAGAGGCCTTGCAAAGTTTGGTTTCTTCTCTTCTCAACCCGCCGAGTTCAGCTGCAGGGAAGAGTTCATTTGGAGAGCATTTGTGAATCTGAACATGAAATCTTCAGTCTGTGCTCGTAAATATGAAATATTTGCTCCTGATTCAGGGTTCCCCCCAGATTGCCAATATACTTACAGCAATGGGGGCGTGGCTAGGGGCGTGGCCTGTATGATACAATTTGCGAAATTGGCAATGATACAGTATTAAAAATTAAGAGAAAAAGATATATATATTGTGGAGGGGGGCGTGGTCGGCGCGCCTCCTGCAGGAAGGGAGTGTGTGTGGCCCG
The DNA here is from genome assembly GCF_033978685.3 of Nerophis lumbriciformis. Taxonomy (NCBI): domain Eukaryota; kingdom Metazoa; phylum Chordata; class Actinopteri; order Syngnathiformes; family Syngnathidae; genus Nerophis; species Nerophis lumbriciformis. Next base: position 39,257,793 of record NC_084561.2, on the reverse strand, counting down.
GCTTCGAAGCCCAGCTGACAGGTGAGTAGATTGCCCAGCTGGGGTTAATTATCTAATCACCTGTTACCTGTATCCCGGGATCACGAAGGTTCTGTCGGTCCCAGGAGAACCCACCACGCAAGGGGACGTTTACATATATATATATATATATATATATATATATATACATATATATATATATATATATATATATATATATATATCTTAATAAGGTTATCCAAAAAATAGTGCTCGATACCGTAGTAGAGCGCAATATATGTATGTGTGGGAAAAAAATCACAAGACTACTTCATCTCTACAGGCCTGTTTCATGAGGGGTTCCCTCAATCATCAGGAGATTTTAATGGAAGCATTCACATACCATGGTTTATATAGGGCACAGAGTGGGTGGGTACAGGCTGGCGTAGGGGCGTGGTGATTGGCTCATGTGTTACCTAGGAGGTGTTTCCGTCTGTGGCGGCATGCTGATACAATTTCGCTGCGCTTGTTGAGGGATGACAGGTCTGGACGGTATATAATAAACAGTTTCTCTTTCAAGCATAGGTTGCATCTTTTATTACCACTATTGTAAGGTGTGCTGGATGCAAGAATTTGCCATGTTATTGAATATTCAACATTATTGTCTTTGAGGTCCCAAATGTGTTTGCTGAGTTCTGTGGTATTCCGCAGGTTTTGGTTCCTGAAAGAAGCCTTGTGATTGTTCCATCTGGTTTTAAACTCTCCCTCGGTTAATCCTACATATGTGTCGGATGTGTTAATGTCCTTGCGTGTTACCTTAGATTGGTAAACAACTGATGTTTGTAAGCACCCCCCGTTGAGAGGGCAATCGGGTTTCTTGCGGCAGTTGCAGCCTTTGTTGGTTTTGGGGTCGCGCTGTCCGGGGGCCGACGGCTCATTTGCAATTGTTTTGTTGTGGTTTGAGATAATTTGTCGTATATTGTTCATACAGCTGTAGCTCAATTTAATGTTGTTCTTGTTGAATACTTTTCTTAGGGTGTTGCCTTTGGGGAAGTGTTTGTCAATCAGAGTGAGGAATTTGTGGCCAATGTTAGTTGAGACATTTTTGCTGTATGGGGGGTTGTACCAGATGATGTTGTTTCGTTTTCTGTTCTTTTTTGGTTGGTTTCCTGGCGTGGGTTCATAGGTGAGGGTGAAATTGTCAACAAGAAAATATTCAACAAGAACAACATTAAATTGAGCTACAGCTGTATGAACAATATACGATAAATTATCTCAAACCACAACAAAACAATTGCAAATGAGCCGTCGGCCCCCGGACAAAGCGACCCCAAAACCAACAAAGGCTGCAACTGCCGCAAGAAACCTGATTGCCCTCTCAACGGGGGGTGCTTACAAACATCAGTTGTTTACCAATCTAAGGTAACACGCAAGGACATTAACACATCCGACACATATGTAGGATTAACCGAGGGAGAGTTTAAAACCAGATGGAACAATCACAAGGCTTCTTTCAGGAACCAAAACCTGCGGAATACCACAGAACTCAGCAAACACATTTGGGACCTCAAAGACAATAATGTTGAATATTCAATAACATGGCAAATTCTTGCATCCAGCACACCTTACAATAGTGGTAATAAAAGATGCAACCTATGCTTGAAAGAGAAACTGTTTATTATATACCGTCCAGACCTGTCATCCCTCAACAAGCGCAGCGAAATTGTATCAGCATGCCGCCACAGACGGAAACACCTCCTAGGTAACACATGAGCCAATCACCACGCCCCTACGCCAGCCTGTACCCACCCACTCTGTGCCCTATATAAACCATGGTATGTGAATGCTTCCATTAAAATCTCCTGATGATTGAGGGAACCCCTCATGAAACAGGCCTGTAGAGATGAAGTAGTCTTGGAATTTTTTTCCCACACATACATATATATATATATATATATATATATATATATATATATATATATATATATATATATATATATATATATATATCCATGTATTTAAAAACAAAGTGTGTTATTAGTTATTTGTATCAACATATATTGTTTCTTATATTGTTTTGCTCTATTTTTCCATTTTTGTAAAATGTCACACAGGCTGCACTATATTCTGCCCTCTTTGAATGTTGGAAGTTAGTTTGCCAAATATCATATTTTTCGGACTATAAGGCGCAATTAAAATCCTTTAATTTTCTCAAAAAATCGACAGTGCGTCTTATAACCCGGTGCGCCTAATGTACGGAACGATTCCGGTTGTGCTTACCGTCCTCGAAGCAATTTTATTTGGTACATGGTGCAATGATAAGTGTCACCAGTAGATGGCAGTCACACATAAGAGATACGTGTAGACTGCAAGATGACGTCAGTAGACAACATCAGAACTTAAAATGTTCCATTGAAAATAAAGACCATTACACACGGCACTCAAAAATCTGTCAACATGTTTAAGTACGACTTTGAAGCCGAACCGCTTGATGGATTGTCGGCCCATTACGGCTACCGTAGTGTGTGTATAAGGACCGCAAAATGGCACCCATTAGCAGACACATTATCTAGCGTTTTGTTTCACAATATTATGCAAAAAAACGTTTCTTACCTTCTGGTACCTGCTGATGTGTATTTTGGATCTGCATGAATCCTGAAAATTTGTGCACGTCCGCCACTGTAGTCCGTGCCGATGCCGTAGTCGATAAGCTTCTTCTTTTTCTCTATCTTCTTGTTATGTGACATAGCGGGGGGTGTATATATTTTCAAGTATTTAAAAAATTCTGGGCTAACCAAGCCTTGACTGTTATGTTTGCTGGGGGAGTTGTGACGGCACAGAACCACAAGGGGTTGATGTTGCTCTATGTTTTATTATATATATATATATATATATATATATATATATATATATATATATATATATACACATATATATATATATATATATATATATATATATATATATATATATATATATATATATATATATATATAATAAAACATATATATATATATATAATAAAACATATATATATATATAAAACATATATATATATATAATAAAACATAGAGCAACACATATATATATATATATATATATATATATATATATATATATATATATATATATATATATATATATATATATATATATATAATAAAACATAGAGCAACATCAACCCCTTGTGGTTCTGTGCCGTCACAACTCCCCCAGCAAACATAACAATATATATATATATATATATATATATATATATATATATATATATATATATATATATATATATATATATGTATATATATATATATATATATATATATATATATATATATATATATATATATATATATATATATATATATATATATATATATATATATATATATATGTATATATATATATATATATATATATATATATATATATATATATATATATATATATATATATATATATATATATATATATATATATATACACAAACCCCGTTTCCATATGAGTTGGGAAATTGTGTTAGATGTAAATATAAACAAAATACAATGATTTGCAAATCATTTTCAACCCATATTCAGTTGAATATGCTACAAAGACAACATTTTTGATGTTCAAACTGAGAAACATTTTTTTTTTTGCAAATAATCATTAACTTTAGAATTTGATACCATCTGTGATGGTATGGGGGTGTATTAGTGCCCAAGACATGGGTAACTTACACATCTGTGAAGGCGCCATTAATGCTGAAAGGTACATACAGGTTTTGGAGCAACATATGTTGCCATCCAAGCAACGTTACCATGGACGCCCCTGCTTATTTCAGCAAGACAATGCCAAGCCACGTGTTACATCAACGTGGCTTCATAGTAAAAGAGTGCGGGTACTAGACTGGCCTGCCTGTAGTCCAGACCTGTCTCCCATTGAAAATGTGTGGCGCATTATGAAGCCTAAAATACCACAACGGAGACCCCCGGACTGTTGAACAACTTAAGCTGTACATCAAGCAAGAATGGGAAAGAATTCCACCTGAGAAGCTTAATAAATGTGTCTCCTCAGTTCCCAAACGTTTACTGAGTGTTGTTAAAAGGAAAGGCCATGTAACACAGTGGTGAACATGCCCTTTCCCAACTACTTTGGCACGTGTTGCAGCCATGAAATTCTAAGTTAATGATTTTTTTGCCAAAAAAAAAAAAAGTTTATGAGTTTGAACATCAAATATGTTGTCTTTGCAGTGCATTCAACTGAATATGGGTTGAAAAGGATTTGCAAATCATTGTATTCCGTTTATATTTACAGCTAACACAATTTCCCAACTCATATGGAAACGGGGTTTGTATATATATATATATATATATATATATATATATATATATATATATATATATATATATATATAAATAATCCGTTCATGAATGAGTATATCCGTTCGGCCACCGTGTTCAATGGAGAAGTCTGATCTACAAAATGTGCAGGCAGCATACCCCTTCCCCTTCGAGCTGTCCTGGATGAACTGAAATAATTTTTCCCAATCATTTTGGAACTTGCAAGCGTATTTCTTCTTCTTACTCGTCGTCGCCATGTCTCTTCTTCGTTCTTCCGCTTCGTCTCTGTTATGTTTTTGGACATTACTACTTGCCGTAGTTTCGCAGCAATGCATGATGGGAATCCGGATGTTGTGTGTCAGTGTATTAACGTGCCGGCTGGAATAAACACACGCTGAGAAATAGCTCCGTGCCTGCCTACTTTTTGGGTTATAGATAAACCTATGGATAATGGAGACATATATAATAGTCTCATTTTCAGGTGAGAGAGGACGCTAAAGGCAGTGCCTTTAAGGAGCGCCGTAAAAATGACTGTACCGTCGGCGGTCTTGTCTTGTCTCCCTGTAACGTATGTCTGCTCTTAGTGGGACTGTGCCGAAAATATACTTTTCAGTTCTTACGTGTCTTGTGCATGTTAAGAATTGACAATAAATCATCTTGAATCTTTAAGGCACGCCCCCAATATTGTTGTCCGGGTAGGAAATCGGGAGAAATTCGGGAGAATGGTTGCCCCGGGAGACTTTCGGGAGGAGCACTGAAATTCGGGAGTGTCCCGGGAAAATCGGGAGGGTTGGCAAGTATGAGTGAAACCCAATATCGAAGTTACATTTAAACCAATGTGGGTGGCACTGGGAGCAGGCCCAAGGACACAACGGCAGTAACTAGGATGGCAGAAGCTGGGATCAAACCTTGAACCCTCAAATTGCTGGCACGGCCGCTCTACCAACCGAGCTATACCGCCCAATCTCTGATGTATGTGATATGTGAGCATTTTACTTGTTTAAATGTTTATCATTGTAGCAATATGGTTTTGGAAGATAAGGATTTTTGTTATTTTCTTTGTGAGAGGGCACCATAGTGACTTCTGTGGGCGATTGACTACCATCTTGTTTTTATTCCTATTTTTTGAGTCCATTATAGTCGTGCGTAGGTCTGTCATTTTGTGGCTGAGGTCCTTTGATAGAAATTTGGTCTTTAACCATTGTGGTGGAGAGTTTTGAGTCGGAAATACTTTATTGTGACAGGGTTTTTTTTTTTTTATCATGCATACCGTTTCCGACGAGATAACAAGCAGGGAAAGGAGAACCGAAAAATGGGACAAAAGAAAAAGATTAAACCTATCTGGTCATCAGACTATGACAGCTGTATTTTCTGCTTCCACTTTTATTAATCAAGACAAGCGATAGTATCTCGACATCACCTGTACAAACCTCCTTTACTATGCGATCTGCAAAAAAAATGCCTCTACTGTACTTTCCAAGTTTACTTTTCTCCAACTGTTGCTCATTACCACAAATAAATGTCTGCATTTTTCAGATGACAATTGTCATGTACTGCAACATTTGCACTACTCACAACTAGGGATGTCCGATAATGGCTTTTTGCCGATATCCCGATATTGTCCAACTCTTTAATTACCGATACCGATATATACAGTATATATATATATATAACACATTATTATGCCTAATTTGGACAACCAGGTATGGTGAAGATAAGGTCCTTTTTAAAAAAAAGTATAAAATGAAATAAGATAAATAAATAAATGAAGTAAAACAATATAAACACAGTTACATAGAAACTAGTCATTAATGAAAATTAGTAAAATTAACTGTTAAAAGTTAGTACTAGCCGAAAAACTGAACATTTGTTCAATATTATGATAAAAGTTGGAGATTTCACTCAATAACAGTCGCGATTTTACAAGAAAAGCTTAAAATGTTGGCAATTTTATGAAAAGAGTCGTAATTGTACCCGTCAAAGGTCACAATTTTGTAAGAAAACTTGGCAATATTATAATAATAATCGGAATTTTACTTGGCAAGATTATAATTTTACTCCAAAAATGTCACTATTTAACAAGAACAACAAAAAAATTGGCAATATTCTGATAAAACTCAGAAATGTCACCATTTTGCATTAAAAAGTAATAATTTTACATAAAAAAGTAATGATGGCCTCACCTGCCATCATGGAAAGAAAAAAAATGTAATTTTTTTTATTTTTTTATTAAATTGTTATATGTATCCAGTGATTATACTATAACGTTATTTTCCATTTAACTTCACCCGTTTTACATTATTTTTATTTAAAATCGCTGAATTTTCACATTTGCCGTTCAAATACTGAGAAGAGACGGTGCGGTGAACAGCAGCCAGTTGAGGCACGTCACTCAGTGCCTCAACATGGATTGCGGACTCGGCTAACTGCTGGCCTGCTGCGCAGTGAGACCGTATTGCTATATGAATTATATTATACATTTTCATAGTTTAGTTAGCTGAGGTATATAATGTACAGTGTATTTTGTCAACAACTGTATGTGTGTAAAGTATTTCTTGTGCTGAGCGATCATAAAACGGCTGCAAAAGACGCACCGGCTGAGGCTCGCCTCCTGCACCCCCGCCGTAGAATGCACGGCAACCCCTGACGGGAGTGTTATATCAGCTAAAGCCCACACTTAAACTTTCCACGTGCAAGATTGAATCTATTTAAAAAAGTTATTCATAAGAAGCCAAAAAGTGCAAAAACAATAATGTTCGTGTTGGAAGGAGTTGTGAATGACTGCAGGGCCACAACATTAGGTACACCTGCACACTGCAGGTGTACCTAATTCACAACTCCTCCAACACGAACATTTTTGCACTTTTTGGCTTCTTATTAAATAACTTTTGTAACCTATTTTTATGGGCTTCCCTCTTTGTGATGTTAAGTTCCTGTTATGCGCTGTTATACAGTATATGCCTTGAGCTCTTATTTTGAAGGCGCTAAGAGCAGAAGTGACGACACGTTGGAGTGGAGCGGACGTTTTTGAAAGAAGGTAAATAAAGTGGTCCTCGTGTAAACTGGAGCCTCCGTGTTTGTTATTTTGTAGTTTCATACAGTATAGGCGACATTTATAAACCCTCGGTTACACTTTTTTAAATAGATTCAATCTTGCACGTGGAAAGTTGAAGTGAGGGCTTTAGTTGATATAACACTCTCGTCAGGGATTGCATTAATCCAGCACAAGAGCGGCTCATGGATTTATTTTATAAGTAAAGGTAAGACCATAATAACATTTTTTTTATTAAATGTGCTTTTTTGTGTGCTACAGTTTGTATGCGTAAAGTTAAAGTTAAGTTAAAGTAGCAATGATTGTCACACACACACTAGGTGTAATGAAATGTGTCCTCTGCATTTGACCCATCCCCTTGATCACCCCCTGGGAGGTGAGGGGAGCAGTGGGCAGCAGCGGCGCCGCGCCCGGGAATCATTTTTGGGGATTTAACCCCCAATTCCAAGCCTTGATGCTGAGTGCCAGCAGGGAAGAATGCTGGTATGAGCTTTTAAACATAACCCGTTAACTGCTGCCACTCAAATGGTGAATAAGATACTCTTTAGGGTTCATATGTTTGTAAATCTGACTGTGATGAAGTCAGTGCCTCACCAGCCATCAACCTCACCACACGTCACTGCCCTGCAGACTGTATTGATATATATTGATATATAATGTAGGAACCAGAATATTAATAACAGAAAGAAACAACCCTTTTGTGTAAATGAGTGTAAATGGGGGAGGGAGTTTTTTTGGGTTGGTGCACTAATTGTAAGTGTATGTTGTGTTTTTTATGTTGATTTAATAAAAACAAACAAACAAAACAAAAAAAATCGATAATAAAAAAACAAAACGATACCGATAATTTCCGATATTACATCTTAAAGCATTTATCGGCCAATATTATCGGGCATCTCTACTCACAACACAACAGCTACATCCATTGCAGTTGAGTTTTGTTTGTGTTCAATTCAACACTTCTACGGATTTGTTTCACTACTACTTGTTTTCATTTGAATTTGACAAAAGTATTTCAGTTCCATGTACAAAACCCCAAACGAGTGAAGTTGTCACGTTGTGTAAATGGTAAATAAAAACAAAATACAATGATTTGCAAATCATTTTCAACCTATATTCAATTGAATAGACTGCAAAGACAAGATACTTAACATTCAAACTGGAAAACTTTGTTATTATTTTGCAAATATTAGCTCATTTGGAATGTGATGCCTGCCGCGTGTTTCAAAAAAGCTGGCACAGGTGGCAAAAAAGACTGAGAAAGTTGAGGAATGCTCATGAAACACTTGTTTGGAACATCCCCCAGGTGAACAGGGTGTGGAGGGAGGGTGTGATCAGCGCGCCTGCAGGAGCGAAGGTCATCGCCTCTGTCAATGGTGTTGAGGGCGGAGCACCATCGGATAAGGGCGGGGGCATGTGTTGACGGCGAGACACAGCTGGCAGGTGATTCGATTTCACAGGTGGTAATCTAATCATCTGTTGTCTTTAACAGTAAGCAGCCGGGAGCAGAGATGAGGATATGATACGGACGTGACGGGAAGGTCACGCTCGGCTGAAGAAAGACTTTGTGACAAATACATGCACATTAAAACCTTGTTAAACCTGCACGCTTGGCTCTCGTTCCGTGTCTACAGTGTAGCTGCTAGGAAGCGACGTCCACACAGGCTAATTGGGAACAGGTGGGTGCCATGATTGGGTATAAAAGCAGCTTCCATGAAATGCTCAGTCATTCATAAACACTTTGTGAACAAATGCGCGAGCAAATTGTCAAGCAGTTTAAGAACAACATTTCTCAACCAGCTATTGCAAGGAATTTTAGGGATTTCACCATCTACGGTCTGTAATATCATCAGAAGGTTCAGAGCATCTGGAGAAATCACTGCACGTAAGTAGCTAAGCCCGGGACCTTCGATCCCTCAGGCTGTACTGCATCAAAAAAACCGATATCAGTCTGTAAAGTGTGTAATATTTTTTTATTTTCCTTTCGGGAACTCTCCTGAAGGAATCAATAAAGTACTATCTATCCAAAGGATATCACCACATGGGCTCAGGAACACTTCAGAAAACCACTGTCAGTAACTACTAGAGATGCGCGGATAGGCAATTATTTCATCCGCAACCGCATCAGAAAGTCGTCAACCATCCGCAATGCACCCGATCTAACATTTGATCAGAACCGCATCCGCCCGCACCCGCCCGTTGTTATATATCTAATATAGACGATGCAAGGCATTAGTGAGGTTATAAAGCTTTTGCCTGTTAAAGAAAGGAGACTGATCCAATGCAGTACAGACATTCGCGTGCCACGCTGTCACGACCCAGACGCACACCAGTGCGCAATCATATGGGAGCCGCGCTGAGCGCACCTCCAAGCGCGTCTCGCTGCCGGCGACGGCCGGGTATATGGGCCCGACGCTCCAGCGCCATCCGTTTTCAGGGCTAGTTGATTCGGCAGGTGGGTTGTTACACACTCCTTAGCGGGTTACAACTTCCATGGCCACCGTCCTAGCTGCTGTCTATATCAACCAGGGTGAGCCCCACCCCTTTCGTGAGCGCACTGCGCGCGGAGTGACCCCTGTTACGCGCCCCCGGCAACAGGGGTGGCGGGCAGGTAAGCTGCGCGGGCGGAGCGCGCGGAGTGACCCCTGTTACGAGCCCCCGGCCACGGGGGTGGCGGGCAGGTAAGCTGCTTACCTGCTGCGCGTGACGCCGGCCGCGGCGAAGGCGGACGAGGCGGGGTGTCGTGCGGTGGGCGCGGTGGTGACCCTGGACGTGCGTCGGGCCCTTCTCGCGGATCGCCTCAGCTACGGCTCCCGCTGGGGCCCTCTCGGGGGAAGGGGCCTCGGTCCCGGACCCCGGCGAGGCGTCCCTTCTCCGCTCCGTAAAAGTGTCCATCTCTTTTTTTTTTTCTTCTTCTGTTGTGGCATATGCAGCAGGTGCCTGCTCGTTTTTCGTATGTGGGTAACAACATTTAACTATGTATATATATTTCCGAATTGGTTTAACTGCCACCCGCCTGAATCTATTTAAAATATAATTTTTTTTTATTTCAATCACCCGACCCGACCCGACCCGCGGATACAATCTAACTTTTTTTAATTTCATCCGCCCGATCCGCGGATAATCCGCGGACTCCGCGGTTGTGCCCGCAAACCGCGCATCTCTAGTAACTACAGTTTGTCGCTACATCTGTAAGTGCAAGTTAAAACTCTACTATGCAAAGCCAAAGCCATTTATCAACAACACCCAGAAACGCCGCCGGCTTCACTGCGTCCGAGCTCATCTAAGATGGACTGATGCAAAGTGGAAAAGTGTTCTGTGGTCTGACGAGTCCACATTTCAAATTGTGTATGTCGTGTCCTCCGGACCAAAGAGGAAAAGAACCATCCGGATTGTTATAGGCGCAAAGTTGAAAAGCCAGCATCTGTGATGGTATGGGGGTGTATTAGTGCCCAAGACATGGGTAACTTACACATCTGTGAAGGCACCATTAATACTGAAAGGTACATACAGGTTTCGGAGCAACATATGTTGCCATCCAAGCAACGTTATCATGGACGCCCCTGCTTATTTCAGCAAGACAATGCCAAGCTACGTGTTACAACAGTGTGGCTTCATAGTAAAAGACTGAATTCATTTCACACAAGCATCCATCATGGAATATTAAGCTGTGTTATCAACGACTCACTTAATGAGCTTCCCTAAAATGATAACCTTAATTCAGTTCAGCACAGGAAATAAATTGTTTATCAGCTATCAGTCTGAACTGACTATCTGACGCACTAAGAATAATGAGTCAAAGGAATGTTTGTGGGCAAAAGTCAAAACACGTTGTCCCAAAACCACATTGAGAAAGATAGACAAACACTGCATTGCCTAACCAACCAAGTCTTGAATAGTTGGCGTAACAGGAGCATAAAAACCAAAACAAACAGGCTAAAGAACAGCTTCTTCCCCAGGGCCATAACCATCCTGAACGGACTGCCCCATTGTCCCTCATAACTGCCTTCTCTTCGGTGCAATAACCCATTCCACCAACCACCCTGTTTTTGTTTTGTTTTTTTCATGTATATATTCATTTCACACCACATTCATTGCACTTCTACATTTTTTACATTTTTATATATTTGCACATTGTTTTTCTAGCATGCACGCATCGCACTGTATGGAATGGCCTCAATCTCGTTACCTTGCGTAATGACAATAAAGCTGATTCTGATTCTGATTCTGATTACCCTGATATTACGTTTTTTTCCAACATTAAGCTACCACTTACTTAACAATAATGTAATAATAACCCCCCCAAAATAAGCAACTATTTTGGAAAATTCTACAAACTTTTTTGTGAGCTTAGTATATTTGCCTTTATTAGTTTTATTTCCTCCTGAACTTTGATTAGAAGAGTGGCGAGTGGGCATATTTTGTTTTGCAATATTGATCCCTGCAAATGATTACCAAAAAGGTAAAACAAACAAAAACCCAACAGTCCTAAGTGAGCAAATCTTTACAGGAATCTATTCTATATATTGTGACGTGTAAGGATTACTTGAATGGTGTTGTTCTATTTTGCCTAATTCCGTCGGATGGACAGAAGAAAAGACTAAACAGGGGATTATTGAGACTTTGTTGTGGATTCCAGGCGCCATTAAAGGTGAGTTCTAAGTATGAGTTGGATGGGTCATATTCTCTCTTGTGCTCTGTGAGTCTGAGGCTACACACTAAAAAAAAAATGCTGGTTTATTTTGAAAACCCAATTTATGAGTGCTGGGTTAAATTTAGTGAGTTATTTTTATGAAGAGCAATCTACTTTTTGGGTTATAAGGGTATTATTTTAACTCAATTTCTGGGTTTTCAGAACTATGAACCATTTTTGGGTTGTTTTTCAATAAGTAACGCATTTTTGGGTGAAAAACTTTTTTTAAATTAAAAAAGTAAATTTTTCTTGAAGGGAATTTTATTAAGGGTTAATCTCATTAACATTATTTACAATCACACATATTATGGACATGAAAATATATGAGCATGTTGTATAGAACTACTATGACCATACATGGCAAAAATGTCACTCATATCTTGCTTTTGAGTATATTTTAATGGAATAAAAATAATTTTGATCAGTAGTTGGGAAGGAGTAGGACAAACCAGCATTCAGATGTATAATTTTTAACCAACTATTGGGTCAAGGAGCGCTAAATTGTGCAACCCAATAGTTGGGTTTGGAATAACCCAACATTTTAATGGGCATAACTTAGCTTTTGTGTTAAATAAATTAAACCCAATAGTTGGGTTATGAATCAAACAACATTGAGTTAGTGTAACTCAACTTTTGGGTTAAATAATTCAATGCAAAAGTTGGGTAGAAAAAAATAACCCAACATGTTAAAATTAGGGGTTCATCCTTTTCTGAACCAGCAGTTGGGAAGGAGAAGAACAAACCAGCAGTAAAATGTATAATTTTTAACCAACTATTGGGTCAAGGAGCGCTAAATTGTGCGACCCAATACTTGGTTTTGGAATAACCCAACATTGTAATGGGCATAACTCAGCTTTTGTGTTAGATAATAATAACTGGGATTTATATAGCGCTTTTCTAAGTACCCAAAATCGCTTTAAAAGGAGAACCCATCATTCATTCACATCTGGTGGTGGTAAGCTACTTTCATAGCCACAGCTGCCCTGGGGTAGACTGACGGAAGCGTGGCTGCAATTTGCGCCAACGGCCCCTCCGACCACCACCTATCATTCATCATTCAATTCACCGGTGTGAGTGGCACCGGGGGCAAAGGGTGAAGTGTCCCGCCCAAGGACACAACGGCAGCGAATTTTTTGGATGGTAAGAGGCGGGGAGCGAACCTGCAACCCTCAGGTTTCTGGCACGGTTGCTCTACCCACTACGCCATGCCGCCCCCAATTAGATAAATTCAACCCAATAGTTGGGTTATGAATCAACCAACATTGAGTTAGCGTAACTCAACTTTTGGGATAAGTAATTCAACGCAAAAGTTGGGTTGAAAAAAATAACCCAAAATGTTGAGTTAAAATGACTCAAATTAGGGGTTCATCCTTTTCTGAACCAGCAGTTGGGAAGGAGTAGGACAAACCAGCAGTAAAATGTATAATTTTTAACCAACTATTGGGTTAAGGAGCGCTAAATTGTGCGACCCAATACTTGGTTTTGGAATAACCCAACATTGTAATGGGCATAACTCAGCTTTTGTGTTAAATCAATTCAACCCAATAGTTGGGTTATGAATCAACCAACATTGAGTTAGCATAACTCAACTTTTGGGATAAATATTTCAACACAAAAGTTGGGTTGAAAAAAATAACCCAAAATATTGAGTTAAAATTACTCAAATTAGGGGTTCATCCTTTTCTGAACCAGCAGTTGGGAAGGAGAAGGACAAACCAGCAGTAAAATGTATAATTTTTAACCAACTATTGGGTCAAGGAGCGCTAAATTGTGCGACCCAATAGTTGGGTTTGGAATAACCCAACATTGTATTGGGTGTAACTCAGCTTTTGTGTTAAATACATTCAACCCAATAGTTGGGTTATGAATCAACCAACATTGAGCTAGCGTAACTCAACTTTCGTGTTAAATAAATTCAACCCATTAGTTGGGTTATGAATCAACCAACATTGAGTTAGCAAAACTCAACTTTTGTGTTAAATAAATTCGACCCAATAGTTGGGTTATGAATCAACCAACATTGAGTTAGCATAACTCAACTTTTGGGATAAATAATTCAACGCAAAAGTTGGGTTGAAAAAAATAACCCAAAATGTTGAGTTAAAATAACTCAAATTAGGGGTTCATCCTTTTCTGAACCAGTAGTTGGGAAGGAGTAGGACAAACCAGCAGTAAAATGTATAATTTTTAACCAACTATTGGGTCAAGGAGCACTAAATTGCGCAACCCAATAGTTGGGTTTGCAATAACCCAACATTGTAATGGGCATAACTCAGCTTTTGTGTTAAATAAATTCAACCCAATAGTTGGGTTATGAGTCAACCAACATTGAGTTAGCAAAACTCAACTTTTGTGTGAAATAAATTCAACCCAATAGTTGGGTTATGAATCAACCAACATTGAGCTAGCGTAACTCAACTTTCGTGTTAAATAAATTCAACCCATTAGTTGGGTTATGAATCAACCAACATTGAGTTAGCAAAACTCAACTTTTGTGTTAAATAAATTCGACCCAATAGTTGGGTTATGAATCAACCAACATTAAATTGGCGTACCTCAACTTTTGTGTTAGATAAATTCAACCCAATAGTTGGGTTATGAATCAACCAACATTGAGTTAGTGTAACTCAACTTTTGTGTTAAATACATTCAACCCAATAGTTGGGTTATGAATCAACCAACATTGAGTTAGCATAACTCAACTTTTGGGATAAATAATTCAACGCAAAAGTTGGGTTGAAAAAAATAACCCAAAATGTTGAGTTAAAATAACTCAAATTAGGGGTTCATCCTTTTCTGAACCAGTAGTTGGGAAGGAGTAGGACAAACCAGCAGTAAAATGTATAATTTTTAACCAACTATTGGGTCAAGGAGCACTAAATTGCGCAACCCAATAGTTGGGTTTGCAATAACCCAACATTGTAATGGGCATAACTCAGCTTTTGTGTTAAATAAATTCAACCCAATAGTTGGGTTATGAGTCAACCAACATTGAGTTAGCAAAACTCAACTTTTGTGTGAAATAAATTCAACCCAATAGTTGGCTTATGAATCAACCAACATTAAATTGGCGTACCTCAACTTTTGTGTTAGATAAATTCAACCCAATAGTTGGGTTATGAATCAACCAACATTGAGTTAGCGTAACTCAACATTTGTGTTAAATCAATTCAACCCAATAGTTGGGTTATGAATCAACCAACATTGAGTTAGCATAACTCAACTTTTGGGATAAATAATTCAACGCAAAAGTTGGGTTGAAAAAAATAACCCAAAATGTTGAGTTAAAATAACTCAAATTAGGGGTTCATCCTTTTCTGAACCAGTAGTTGGGAAGGAGTAGGACAAACCAGCAGTACAATTTATAATTTTTAACCAACTATTGGGTCAAGGAACACTAAATTGCGCAACCCAATAGTTGGGTTTGGAATAACCCAACATTGTAATGGGCATAACTCAGTTTTTGTGTTAAATACATTCAACCCAATATTTGGGTTATGAATCAACCAACATTGAGTTAGCAAAACTCAACTTTTGTATTAAATAAATTAAACCCAATAGTTGGGTTATGAATCAACCAACATTGAGTTAGCATAACTCAACTTTTGGGATAAAAAATTCAACGCAATAGTTGGGTTGAAAAAAATAACCCAAAATGTTGAGTTAAAATGACTCAAATTAGGGGTTCATCCTTTTCTGAACCAGGAGTTGGGAAGGAGTAGGACAAACCAGCAGTAGAATTTATAATTTTTAACCAACTATTGGGTCAAGGAGCGCTAAATTGTGCAACCCACTAGTTGGGTTTGGAATAACCCAACATTGTAATGGGCGTAACTCAGCTTTTGTGTTAAATAAATTCAACCCAATAGTTGGGTTATGAATCAACCAACATTTAAAATAACTCAAATTAGGGGTTCATCCTTTTCTGAACCAGTAGTTGGGAAGGAGTAGGACAAACTAGCAGTAAAATGTATAATTTTTAACCAACTATTGGGTCAAGGAGCGTAACCCAACTTTTGTGTTCAATAAATTCAACCCAAAAGTTGGGTTATGAATCAACCAAGATTGAGTTAGCATAACTCAACTTTTGTGTCAAATAAATTCAACCCAATAGTTGGGTTATGAATCAACCAACATTGAGTTAGCGTACCTCAATTTTTGTGTTAGATAAATTCAACCCAATAGTTGGGTTATGAATCAACCAACATCCATCCATCCATTTTCTACCGCTTATTCCCTTTGGGGTCGCGGGGGGCGCTGGAGCCTGTCTCAGCTACAATCGGGCGGAAGGCGGGGTACACCCTGGACAAGTCGCCACCTCATCGCAGGGCCAACACAGATAGACAGACAACATTCACACACTAGGGCCAATTTAGTGTTGCCAATCAACTTATCCCCAGGTGCATGTCTTTGGAAGTGGGAGGAAGCCGGAGTACCCGGAGGGAACCCACGCAGTCACGGGGAGGACATGCAAACTCCACACAGAAAGATCCCGAGCCCGGGATTGAACCCAAGACTACTGAGTTAGCAAAACCCAACTTTTGTGTTCAATAAATTCAACCCAATAGTTGGGTTATGAATCAACCAACATTGAGTTAGCATAACTAAACTTTTGTGTTAAATAAATTAAACCCAATAGTTGGGTTATGAATCAACCAACATTGAGTTAGCATAACTCAACTTTTGGGTTAAATAATTCAACGCAAAAGTTGGGTTGAAAAAAAATAACCCAAAATGTTGAGGTAAAATAACTCAAATTAGGGGTTCATCCTTTTCTGAACCAGTAGTTGGGAAGGAGTAGGACAAACCAGCAGGAGCATTTACAATTTTTAACCAACTATTGGGTCAAGGAGCGTAACTCAACTTTTGTGTTCAATAAATTCAACCCAAAAGTTGGGTTATGAATCAACCAACATTGAGTTAGCGTACCTTAACTTTTGTGTTAAATAAATTCAACCCAATAGTTGGGTTATGAATCAACCAACATTGAGTTAGCGTAACTCAACTTTTGTGTTAAATACATTCAACGCAAAAGTTGGGTTGAAAAAAATAACCCAAATTGTTGAGTTAAAATGACTCAAATTAGGGGTTCATCCTAGGATCATTGGGACACGCAAACTCCTCTACCACGTTAAGGTGGCAGCTCAGAGAGGAATCAACCAACATTTAAAATAACTCAAATTAGGGGTTCATCCTTTTCTGAACCAGCAGTTGGGAAGGAGTATGACGAACCAGCAGTAGAATTTATAATTTTTAACCAACTATTGGGTCAAGGAGCGCTAAATTGTGCAACCCAATAGTTGGGTTTGGAATAACCCAACATTGTAATGGGCATAACCCAGCTTTTGTGTTAAATAAATTCAACCCAATAGTTGGGTTATGAATCAACCAACATTTAAAATAACTCAAATTAGGGGTTCATCCTTTTCTGAACCAGTAGTTGGGAAGGAGTAGGACAAACCAGCAGTAAAATGTATAATTTTTAACCAACTATTGGGTGAAGGAGCGTAACCCAACTTTTGTGTTCAATAAATTCAACCCAAAAGTTGGGTTATGAATCAACCAACATTGAGTTAGCGTAACTCAACTTTTGTGTTAAATAAATTCAACCCAATAGTTGGGTTATGAATCAACCAACATTGAGTTAGCGTAACTCAACTTTTGTGCTAAATAAATTCAACCCAATAGTTGGGTTATGAATCAACCAACGTTTAAAATAACTCAAATTAGGGGTTCATCCTTTTCTGAACCAGTAGTTGGGAAGGAGTAGGACAAACCAGCAGTACAATTTATAATTTTAAACCAACTATTGGGTCAAGGAGCGTAACTCAACTTTTGTGTTCAATAAATTCAACCCAAAAGTTGGGTTATGAATCAACCAAGATTGAGTTAGCGTAACTCAACTTTTGTGTCAAATAAATTCAACCCAATAGTTGGGTTATGAATCAACCAACATTGAGTTAGCGTACCTCAATTTTTGTGTTAGGTAAATTCAACCCAATAGTTGGGTTATGAATCAACCAACATTTAAAATAACTCAAATTAGGTGTTCATCCTTTTCTGAACCAGTAGTTGGGAAGGAGTAGGACAAACCAGCAGTCAAATGTATCATTTTTAACCAACTATTGGGTCAAGGAGCATAACTCAACTTTTGTGTTCAATAAATTCAACCCAAAAGTTGGGTTATGAATCAACCAACATTGAGTTAGCGTAACTCAACTTTTGTGCTAAATAAATTCAACCCAATAGTTGGGTTATGAATCAACCAACGTTTAAAATAACTCAAATTAGGGGTTCATCCTTTTCTGAACCAGTAGTTGGGAAGGAGTAGGACAAACCAGCAGTAAAATGTATAATTTTTAACCAACTATTGGGTCAAGGAGCGTAACCCAACTTTTGTGTTCAATAAATTCAACCCAAAAGTTGGGTTATGAATCAACCAACATTGAGTTAGCGTAACTCAACTTTTGTGTTAAATAAATTCAACCCAATAGTTGGGTTATGAATCAACCAACATTGAGTTAGCGTAACTCAACTTTTGTGCTAAATAAATTCAACCCAATAGTTGGGTTATGAATCAACCAACGTTTAAAATAACTCAAATTAGGGGTTCATCCTTTTCTGAACCAGTAGTTGGGAAGGAGTAGGACAAACCAGCAGTACAATTTATAATTTTTAACCAACTATTGGGTCAAGGAGCGTAACTCAACTTTTGTGTTCAATAAATTCAACCCAAAAGTTGGGTTATGAATCAACCAACATTGAGTTAGCGTACCTCAATTTTTGTGTTAGATAAATTCAACCCAATAGTTGGGTTATGAATCAACCAACATCCATCCATCCATTTTCTACCGCTTATTCCCTTTGGGGTCGCGGGGGGCGCTGGAGCCTATCTCAGCTACAATCGGGCGGAAGGCGGTGTACACCCTGGACAAGTCGCCACCTCATCGCAGGGCCAACACAGATAGACAGACAACATTCACACTCACATCCACACACTAGGGCCAATTTAGTGTTGCCAATCAACTTATCCCCAGGTGCATGTCTTTGGAAGTGGGAGGAAGCCGGAGTACCCGGAGGGAACCCACGCAGTCACGGGGAGAACATGCAAACTCCACACAGAAAGATCCCGAGCCCGGGATTGAACCCAAGACTACTGAGTTAGCTAAACCCAACTTTTGTGTTCAATAAATCCAACCCAATAGTTGGGTTATGAATCAACCAACATTGAGTTAGCAAAACTCAACTTTTGTGTTAAATAAATTAAACCCAATAGTTGGGTTATGAATCAACCAACATTGAGTTAGCATAACTCAACTTTTGGGTTAAATAATTCAACGCAAAAGTTGGGTTGAAAAAAAATAACCCAAAATGTTGAGTTAAATTAACTCAAATTAGGGGTTCATCCTTTTCTGAACCAGCAGTCGGGTTAAAATTGGGTTGATTTTTAACCCAACATTTTTGAGTGTGTACCCGGGCCTGGCGTCAATCATTGAGAAACACTTTTTGTTTAAGTTGTGTTTGCTGTTTCAGAGGAACGGAAAATGAACACAATAACTCAAAGCTGTATTCTATTATTATGGATGCATACGCTGAGCTTCATTAAATGTCAAGGTAAGACCCCCCCAAAAAAATGTGTTATTTGCATTGCATTCCATTTCAATTTGACTAATTATTGGACATTTCCCCCCCCACACACAGAATGTACTCGTGAAGATTTTATCAACAGTCCCATGTTTGACTCTAATTTTGATACAACAAGTTTGGAAGCCACTTACCAAAGTCAGCAGCAGGTGAGAGTCGCCTGTGCTGTTGGCCACAGTGGATTCTTCAAACTCATCTGCAATAATGGACAATGGGAGTCTCGTGGTACTAAATGCCAGCGTAAGTCAGCACCTACATTGCTCTAATTGTCTTTCTGCCTTCAAACATGAAAAAAGACAAAGTGCATGTTGTGTTATGTCATGAACACAATATTTATGTGTGGAATATGCCTCCAATGTATCATTATGTGAGATGACCATGTATGTAATTTCTCTTAAGCAAGGACATGAATATTACAGAGATGTGTAACTGATCGAATGGAACCAAACATT
Organism: Nerophis lumbriciformis; assembly: GCF_033978685.3. Taxonomy (NCBI): domain Eukaryota; kingdom Metazoa; phylum Chordata; class Actinopteri; order Syngnathiformes; family Syngnathidae; genus Nerophis; species Nerophis lumbriciformis. The sequence continues at coordinate 39,237,675 of NC_084561.2, read as the reverse complement.
TCAATTAGAGACGTCCGATTATATCGGACTGCCGATATTATCGGCCGATAAATGCTTTAAAATGTAATATCGGAAATTATCGGTATCAATTTCAAAAAGTACACAGACGTAGTACAGAGCGCCAATATACCTTAAAGGCACTACGGCTTTTCACACAACAGCCATACAGGTCACTCTGAGGGTGGCCGTGTAAACAACTTTAACACTGTTACAAATATGCGCCACACTGTGAACCCACACCAAACAAGAATGACAAACACATTTCGGGAGAACATCCGCACCGTAACGCAACATAAACACAACAGAACAAATACCCAGAAACCCTTGCTGAAACGACTGGGTCGCATAGTGATGCGGATGTGGTTCTCCCAAGGATGCAGACGGCTTCGGACACAGCTTGCAGGTAGGAAAATGATTTATTTTAAATATAAATCATATGGTGAATAACAAAAAGACATGCACGTAGCACAAAAGGCAAAACAAAAGGACTAGCGTGGGAGCTAGCAGGAAAAAATAGCATAGCATGAAATCTAAGTCGTCGTTAACAGTTGTATGGGAACAAACTAGGAAGCCAGACCGAGTGAGGCCAGGGCAAAAATTTAATAGCCCTCTGATTAGCGCCCGGGCAACAGGTGCGCGTCCCGGACACTAACCAGAGGCAGGTGTAAACAATCTGCCGTCATGGCAACAGAAATAAACGAAACTCAAGGTGCTGAAAACACATGTGACTCAAACATAAACAAACTATGATCCGGGCAGCGGATCGTAACACTTGCAGCACTAACTCTTCCGGGACGCCACAATATACACCACCCGCTACCCCTTACCCCCAACCTCAACCCCCCCCAACCCGCCCACCTCAATCTCCTCAAACCTCCCAAATTCCAATCAGCTGTTTTGAGGCATGTTAAAAAAAATAATGCACTTTGTGACTTCAATAATAAATATGGCAATTTTTTTCCATAACTTGAGTTGATTTATTTAGGAAAACCTTGTTATATTGTTTAATGCATCCGGCGGGGCATCACAACAAAATTAGGCATAATAATGTGTTATTTCCACGACTGTATATATCGGTATGGGTTGATATCGGAATCGGTGATAAAGAGTTGGACAATATCGGAATATCGGCAAAAAATTATCGGACATCTCTAATTTCAATAGCAACAAACTATTTTGTTGAGACTTTGACTAGTGTGTAGCTGAATTATTTAATTCACACATGACATAATTATGCAATTGACAGTATTAAGTCCCTCAAGGATTTTGCGAATTCATGCGAATTCATCCAATCCCAGTTAATCATGTGCAGCCTCGCAACTTTGTCCAATGCATACTTGCCAACCCTCCCGGATTTTCCGGGAGACTCCCGAAATTCAGCGCCTTTCCCGAAAACCTCCCGGGACAAATTTTCTCCCGAAAATCTCCCGAAATTCAGGCGGAGCTGGAGGCCACGCCCCCTCCAGCTCCATGCGGACCTGAGTGACGTGTTGACAGCCTGTTCACACGTCCGCTTTCCCACAATATAAACAGCTAATGATCGAGGGCGAGTTCTTGGTTTCTTATGTGGGTTTATTGTTAGGCAGTTTCATTAACGTCCTCCCAGCGTGGTAACAGCACACAACAACAGTCAAGTTTTCGTTTACCGTAAAGCAGTTCGTCTGCCGTAAACAGCAATGTTGTGACACTTTTAAACAGGACAATACTGCCATCTACTGGACATGCATATGTGACCCACCCATAATGTGTCACATTTTTGTGTTGATTTATTTATTCTATTTTGTGGTTTGAATTCGTTTCTGGAGCTGTCATTACACATTTATCAGTATTCACATTGGTCAGTAGGGGGCAGGAGGGCGTTTCTTCCCAATTGAATGCTATCACCTGCAGACCGGAAGTGTCTTGTCATTCTGATGAGCGTGACCAGTCTGTGAACAATTGAAACGTCCTGTGTGCTTTTTCCTCCTGTATAACAGGTTAGTTTTGGTGAATCAACTCACTGAATAATATCCATGTGATCTTTATAAGTTTAAGTACACATTCTGATGGTGGAGCCTAACTCTAAAGTGTTTGTGAGTTGTAGTTTGTATTTGTGAATGAATCCAGTGCACAGCTGCAGTAATCAATACAAAATGGCGACGTGAGTACACAATGTTTATATAGGAACTTCTGATCCTTATTCAGACTCCCAAATTAGAGCTCCCGTTTTCTTATTGATTTTATAATGTATATTTGTATAATGTGTGTGTTCTGAAATAGTGACAGAGAATAGAACAAGGATGGACAGTTCAACTATTAACTCAACAATGAGTAGATGAGTGTTATGTGTGTGTATAAGTGTAAATAAATGAACACTGAAATTCAAGTATTTCTTTTATTTATTTATTTATTTATATATATATATGTAATAAAATATATATATATATATATATATATAGCTAGAATTCACTGAAAGTCAAGTATTTCTTATATATATATATATATATATATCTTAACCACGCCCCCAACCACGCCCCCAACCACGCCCCCCGCCCCACCCCCCACCTCCTGAAATCGGAGGTCTCAAGGTTGGCAAGTATGGTCCAATGTTGACAACTTCTCCACTTTTGGTGGTATTTCCTTCTAATTATCAGTAATTATTACTATTATTAGTTATTAGGGTTGTGCGGTATACCTGTATTAGTATAGTACCGCGATACTAATGATGCATATTCGGTACTACACCGCCTATGAAAAGTACCAGTCGTTGTCAAGTCGTGTCATTGCTGGTTTACGAGCAGACGAGCATGTTCGGCAGCGCACGATCACAGAGTACTTACAATCAGACACAGTGTGTAGACAGAAAAGGGAGAACGGACGCATTTTGGCTTAAAAACTAACGATAAAGGTGAAGTTATAACCCTGAAACTGTCATGACTTGGTCCTGGGTGTTTGCTTTTCCGGAATGCAACGGAAAGTTGGCTCGGGCGAGACGGGAATGTAAATACATGATTTATTTAATACATCAAAATAAAGTACAAACGAAAAGCGCGCACAGTGGCGGAGAACAAACTATGAAACCAAAAGACTATAGCATTAATAAACAAAACTTACTTGGCATGGACTAAAAGGAGCAGCATGAACGATGGACATGAAATCAAGTGTCAGAAATGTGCAGAGCATAATTGTGGGATGTCACCAGACAGACAAACTGAAAACAATGAACTTAAATACTACAGACATGATTAACGAAAACAGGTGCGTGACTCAAAACGTGAAACAGGTGCGTGACGTGACAGGTGAAAACTAATGGGTTGCTATGGTGACAAACAAGAGTGCACAATGAGTCCAAACGTGGAACAGGTGAAACTAATGGGTAATCATGGAAACAAGACAAGGGAGTGAAAAGCCAGAAACTAAAGAGTCCAATAACTAAACAAAACATGACTAAAACAAAACATGATTACACAGACATGACAGAAACGCCCTCAGGAAAAGGTGCTTTAGTGTTTGAGCTACATCTAAATCACTAATCCTGGTCTCCATGGCGACACATAAAGTAAGTTTCTTACAAGTATCATCCCTGCATGGCGAGGAATAGCTAAACATGCTTCACTACACACCGGCATCAAAATGTAAACAAACACCATTGGTGGATCTACACCTGACATCCACTGTAATGATACCAAGTACAGGAGCGTATCTAGACTATGATTACGTCGATATTTTTTGAGGGTTTACAAAACTGGACTTTGTAGCGTAAAGTCACGCTTAAGTTGGCCCTTACTCCAGAGATCCAACTATGAGTGGAAAAGCTATTAAGAAGTCCATTTTCCATAATATCTCCCCTCTTAAAACTTTCTGAATGAACTATCTATTTTGTGAATACGAGTCGTTAAAATGACCTTGTGAACTGTGTTTGATTCTTTCAGCTACTTCGGAATGTCAGCGTCCACCTTACCTTTCGGGCGGAGAGACCAAGTATTCCACTAAACCCACGTACGGACACAATGAAAGGGTTGAATACACTTGCCAGAATTATTACACAATGGAGGGGGAACCTTATAAAACCTGCGAAAATGGCCAATGGACTGGAGACATGAAATGCCTCAGTAAGTCTTAAATCCTATTTCTCATCATTTTTTGTTGGATTTACATTCAGCAACAGGAAACTTAAAGCCAGTGAAGTTGGCACGTTGTGTAAATTGTAAATAAAAACGGAATACAATGATTTGCAAATCCTTTTCAACCTATATTCAATTGAATTCACTACAAAGACAACATATTTGATGTTCAAACTCATAAACTTTATTCTTTTTTTGCAAATAATAACTAACTTAGTATTTCATGGCTGCAACACGTGCCAAAGTAGTTGGGAAAGGGCATGTTCACCACTGTGTTACATGGCCTTTTCTTTTAACAACACTCAGTAAACGTTTGGGAACTGAGAAGACACATTTTTTAAGCTTCTCAGGTGGAATTCTTTCCCATTCTTGCTTGATGATCATAAGTTGTTCAACAGTCCGGGGGTCTCCGTTGTGCTATTTTAGGCTTCATAATGCGCCACACATTTTCAATGGGAGACAGGTCTGGACTACAGGCAGGCCAGTCTAGTACCCGCACTCTTTTACTATGAAGCCACGTTGATGTAACACGTGGCTTGGCATTGTCTTGCTGAAATAAGCAGGGGCGTCCATGGTAACGTTGCTTGGATGGCAACATATGTTGCTCCAAAACCTGTATGTACCTTTCAGCATTAATGGCGCCTTCACAGATGTGTAAGTTACCCATGTCTTGGGCACTAATACCCCCCCATACCATCACAGATGCTGGCTTTTCAACTTTGCGCCTATAACAATCCGGATGGTTCTTTTCCTCTTTGGTCCGGAGGACACGACGTCCACAGTTTCCAAAAACAATTTGAAATGTGGACTCGTCAGATCACAGAACACTTTTCCACTTTGTATCAGTCCATCTTAGATGAGCTCAGGCCCAGCGAAGCCGACGGCGTTTCTGGGTGTTGTTGATAAACAGTTTTTGCCTTGCATAGGAGAGTTTTAACTTGCACTTACAGATGTAGCGTCCAACTGTAGTTACTGACAATGGGTTTCTGAAGTGTTCCTGAGCCCATGTGGTGATATCCTTTACACACTGATGTCGCTTGTTGATGCAGTACCACCTGAAGGATCCAAGTTCCGTAATATCATCGCTTACGTGCAGTGATTTCTCCAGATTCTCTGAACCCTTTGATGATATTACGGACCGTAGATGGTGAAATCCCTAAATTCCTTGCAATAGCTGGTTGAGAAAGGTTTTTCTTAAACTGTTCAACAATTTTCTCACGCATTTGTTGACAAAGTGGTGACCCTCGCCCCATCCTTGTTTGTGAATGACTGAGCATTTCACGGAATCTACTTCTATACCCAATCATGGCACCCACCTGTTCCCAATTTGCCTGTTCACCTGTGGGATGTTCCAAATAAGTGTTTGATGAGCATTCCTCAACTTTATCAGTATTTATTGCCACCTTTCCCAACTTCTTTGTCACATGTTGCTGGCATCAAATTCTAAAGTTAATGATTTTTTGCAAAAAAAAAAAAAAAGTTTATCAGTTTGAACATCAAATATGTTGTCTTTGTAGCATATTCAACTGAATATGGGTTGAAAATGATTTGCAAATCATTGTATTCTGTTTATATTTACATCTAACACAATTTCCCAACTCATATGGAAACGGGGGTTGTATATTCAATTGAATTGACTGCCCAGACAAGATATTTAACGTTCGAACTGGAAAACGTTGTTATTTTTTGCAAATATTAGCTCATTTGGAATTTGATGCATGGAACATTTTTCAAAAAAGCTGGCACAAGTGGCAACAAAGACTGAGGAAGTTGAGGAATGCTCATCAAACACTTATATGGAACATCCCACAGGTGTGCAGGCTAATTGGGAACAGGTGGGCGCCATGATTGGGTATAAAAGCAGCTTGCATGAAATGCTCAGTCGTTCACAAACAAGGATGGGGCGAGGGTCACCACTTTGTGAACAAATGGGTGGGCAAATTGCGTAAGAACATTTCTCAACCAGCTATTGCAAGGAATTTAGGGATATCACCATCTACGGTCCGTACTATCATCAAAGGGTTCAGAGAATCTGGAGAAATCACTGCACGTAAGCGATGATATTACGGAACTTGGATCCTTTAGGCGGTACTGCATCAAAAAGCGACATCACTGTGTAAAGGATATCACCACATGGGCTCAGGAACACGTCAGAAAACCACTGTCAGTAACCACAGTTGGTCGCTACATCTGTAAGTGCAAGTTAAAACTCTACTATGCAAAGCGAAAGCCATTTATCCACAACACCCAGAAACGCCGCCAGCTTCGCTGGGCCCGAGCTCATCGAAGATGAACTGATGCAAAGTGGAAAAGTGTTCTTTGGTCTGACGAGTCCACATTTCAAATTGTTTTTGGAAACTGTGGCTGTCGTAGGAATAGAACCATCCGGATTGTTACCGGCGCAAAGTTCAAAAGCCAGCATGTGTGATGGTATGGGGGTGTATTAGTGCCCAAAACTTACACTTCCGTGAAGGCAGCATTAATAAGGTACATACAGGTTTTGGAGCAACATATGTTGCCATCCAGACTTAGACTTAGACTTAGACTTCCTTTTTATTGTCATTCAAATTTGAACTTTACAGCACAGATAAGAACGAAATTTCGTTACATAAGCTCATGGTAGTGCAGGATAAAAAAGCAATAAGGTGCATATATAAATCAATAAATATATATAAATAATATATAATTAAATATATAATAAATAAATATATATAAATAAATAAATAGATTACTGTACAGATAAATATATTGCACTTTTTCACATGCGTCCACGTTTATGGATGTATGTTATATTGTCTTTTTTATTCCAGCGAGTTAATCCATTTTGGGGGAAGTTGAGGGGATAATTTAATTATAATGCATTCAAGAGTCATTAAGATGCGTTCAAGAATCCAAGCAACGTTATCATGGACGCCCCTGCTTATTTCAGCAAGACAATGCCAAGCCCATCCATCCATCCATCTTCTTCCGCTTATCCGAGGTCGGGTCGCGGGGGCAGCAGCCTAAGCAGGGAAGCCCAGACTTCCCTCTCCCCAGCCACTTCGTCCAGCTCCTCCCGGGGGATCCCGAGGCGTTCCCAGGCCAGCCGGGAGACATAGTCTTCCCAACGTGTCCTGGGTCTTCCTCGTGGCCTCCTACCGGTCGGACGTGCCCTAAACACCTCCCTAGGGAGGCGCTCGGGTGGCATCCTGACCAGATGCCCGAACCACCTCATCTGGCTCCTCTCCATGTGGAGGAGCAGCGGCTTTACTTTGAGCTCCCCCCGGATGACAGAGCTTCTCACCCTATCTCTGAGGGAGAGCCCCGCCACCCGGCGGAGGAAACTCATTTCGGCCGCTTGTACCCGTGATCTTGTCCTTTCGGTCATAACCCAAAGCTCATGACCATAGGTGAGGATGGGAACGTAGATCGACCGGTAAATTGAGAGCTTTGCCTTCCGGCTCAGCTCCTTCTTCACCACAACAGATCGATACAGCGTCCGCATTACTGAAGACGCCGCACCGATCCGCCTGTCGATCTCACGATCTACTCTTCCCTCACTCGTGAACAAGACTCCGAGGTACTTGAACTCCTCCACTTGGGGCCAACCCGGAGATGGCACTCCACCCTTTTCCGGGCGAGAACCATGGACTCGGACTTGGAGGTGCTGATTCTCATCCCAGTCGCTTCACACTCGACTGCGAACCGATCCAGTGAGAGCTGAAGATCCTGGCCAGATGAAGCCATCAGGACCACATCATCTGCAAAAAGCAGAGACCTAATCCTGCAGCCACCAAACCGAATCCCCTCAACGCCTTGACTGCGCCTAGAAATTCTGTCCATAAAAGTTATGAACAGAATCGGTGACAATGCGAAGCCACGTGGTACAAAGAGTGCGGGTACTAGACTGGCCTGCCTGTAGTCCAGACCTGTCTCCCATTGAAAATGTGTGGCGCATTATGAAGCCTAAAATAGCACAACGGAGACTGTACATACTTAAGCTGTACATCAAGCAAGAATGGGAAAGAATTCCACCTGAGAAGCTTCAAAAATGTGTCTCCTCAGTTCCCAAACGTTTACTGAGTGTTGTTAAAAGGAAAGGCCATGTAACACAGTGGTGAACATGCCCCTGTGCCAACTTTTTTTGCAATGTGTTGCTGCCATTAAATGACGTTTCTCAGTTCGAACATTAAATATCTTGTCTTTGCAGTCTATTCAATCGAATATAAGTCGGGAAAAATGATTTGCAAATCATTGTATTCTGTTTTTATTCACGATTTACACAAGTTTGAGTTTATTCCTTTTTAATTGCAGCAATAACTTGGTTCTTAGCTGGCCTCAAACTCTTTTAGCACAAGCTGAGCAATCAAAAGGTTTCTCTCCAGTATGTATTCTCATGTGTGTGGTCATGCTAGGCTTTCTGGAGAAAGTCTTCTTACAAACAAGAGCAAGTAAATGGTTTCTCTCCAGTATGTATTCTGGAGAGAAATACAATACTGTATATACCAGAGATATTTATCATTAATTTGAGTATGTTTTTGGTTTCTTGCAGAGCCGTGCACTATGAATAGAGAACTCATGAACAAGCACAACGTGATGTTCCGATACAAGCAGCACGATAAACTGTACTCGGCCCATGATGATAGCATCGAGTTCTGGTGCGTACGAGGAACAACACACGATCGAGTATTGGATATGCGGCAGAAGTGTATCGACGGAGCGATTGACCTGCCCACTTGCCACTAGCGTGTTTTAAAACAATCATTAAAAAAAAAAGTAACTAACCTTGTCTGTGGGCGTCACTTATTTGTGGCAACTTCCACCATTGGAGATGATTTGACCCTGAAAGAGAAGCCGTTACACTTCAAGGTCAACATATTAACCTGTTGATTTAATTAAACTACATTAGTGGGAGCTTTTTATGATCATTAGTAAACATTAGTAGGACTGACAGACGAGGAACATGTGTCAACACATTTGTCAAAAAAAAATAAAAAAAATATTAAGACGTCTATTATTGTCGAGACAACATTATTTTATAATTTTATCGCTGCAAGCTGGGTGCATTAAGGCTGATTAAAACCAATCAAATTGATGTGTTTTGGTGTCTTTTTCTAAAAGGCTTTTTGTCATTTAGAAATATATAACGTGCACTATATTGCCAAAAGTATTTGGCCGCCCATCCAAATGATGAGAATCAGATGTCCTAATCACAGGTGTATAAAACCAAGCACTTAGGCATGGAGACTGTTTCTACAAACATTTGAGAAAGAATGGGTCATAGGATGCCACCTGAAATATATGGTCTTTTTTCTGCAACATCAAGGTATATATTGACGCTTTCATAGGTCTGGTGATAATGTTCCCCTTTAAAATGTATATTATGCTTATAAAGTCAGGAAATATGTCCCTGGACACATGAGGACTTTGAATATGACCAATGTATGATCCTGTAACTACTTGGTATCGCATTGATACCTAAACATGTGGTATCATCCAAAACTAATGTAAAGTATCAAAGAAGAGAAGAATAAGTGATTATTACATTTGAACAGAAGTGTAGATAGAACATGTTAAAAGAGAAAGTAAGCAGATATTAACAGTAAATGAACAAGTAGATTAATAATTCATGTTCTACCACTTGTCCTTAATAATGTTGACAAAATAATAGGTGTATAAATGACACAATATGTTACTGCATATGTCAGCAGACTAATTAGGAGCCTTTGTTTGTTTACTTACTACTAAAAGACAAGTTGTCTTGTATGTTCACTATTTTATTTAAAGGGGAACATTATCACCAGACCTATATAAGCGTCAATATATACCTTGATGTTTCAGAAAAAAGACCATATATTTTTTTAACCGATTTCCGAACTCTAAATGGGTGAATTTTGGTGAATTAAACGCTTTTCTATTATTCGCTCTCGGGAAGCAATCCGCCATTTTCTCACTTTCGTCGGTGTGTTGTCGGAGGGTGTAACAACACGAACAGGGACGGATTCAAGTTGCACCAGTGGCCTAAAGATGCGAAAGTGGCAAGAAATTGGACGAAATTTGTTCAAAATACGAGGCCGTGGGGAAAGCCGACGAAATGGTAAGTCGTTTGTTCCGCACACTTTACAGACGAAAGCTATGCTACGACAGAGATGGCAAGAATGTGTGGATATCCTGCGACACTCAAAGCAGATGCTGACATCAACTCCAAAACTGGACAGATCAGCTTTCAGGAAAAGAGAGCGGATGAGGGTATGTCTACAGAATATATTAATTGATGAAAACTTTATTCATTACTCGCGGTTTTACGTAAATTATTATACATAAACTGTGTTTACCAATAATTTATCTTAAAAACATTTATTTTTTTCAATCATTCGAGTAGTCTTGTGTAATGCTGGAACAATATATGTTCTTAGCGCGCCTGAAATGGGCTGTCTGCACTCTCAAAGTGCATGTTATTGCCAAATGTATTTCATATGCTGTAAACCTAGTTCATAGTTGTTAGTTTCCTTTAATGCCAAACAAACACATACCAATCGTTGGTTAGAAAGCGATCGCCGAATTCGTCCTCGCTTTCTGCCGTGTCGTTTTCGTCGGTTTCGCTTGCATACGGTTCAAACCGATATGGCTCAATAGCTTCAGTTTCTTCTTCAATTTCGTTTTCGTTACCTGCCTCCACACTACAACCATCCGTTTCAATACATGCGTAATCTGTTGAATCGCTTAAGCCGCTGAAATCCGAGTCTGAATCCGAGCTAATGTTGCTATAGCTTGCTGTTCTATGCTCCATGTTTGTTTGTATTGGCATCACTATGTGACATCACAGGAAAATGGACGGGTGTATATAACGATGGTTAAAATCAGGCACTTTGAAGCTTTTTTTAGGGATATTGCGTGATGGGTAAAATTTTGAAAAAAACTTCGAAAAATAAAATAAGCCCCTGGGAACTGATTTTTAATGGTTTTAACCCTTCTGAAATTGTGATAATGTTCCCCTTTAAGGACAAACTTGCAATAACAAACATATGTTTAATGTACCCTAAGATTTTTTGTTAAAATAAAGCCAATAATGCAATTTTTTGTCGTCCCCTTTATTTAGAAAAGTACCAAAAAGTACCGAAATAATTTTGCCACCGGTACCGTTACCAAAATATTGGTATCTAGACAACACTACTTTCAACACAACACAGTGTTTACTCTGATACCTTCATTCCCGGATTTGTCACCCTTTTCACAGAACCGTCAGCCTTGTAATGACATTGCACTGCTTCCAATAAAGCTCAACTTTACTGGAAGTGATAGAAATGAGTTGGACTGAATGACATGTCACTCATTAACTTGTGTTTGAGGAGCAGTGGGTGTATTAATGACCTGCAACTAAAACCAACAACATGGAGACCTTAGACCATAGGCGCCGATCTACATTTCTGCCAGTGGGTGCTCGGTGTGTGTGTGTGTATTAGTGTTGTCCCGGTACCAATATTTTGGTACTTTTCGGTACTTTTCTAAATAAAGGGACCACAAAAAAATTTCATTATTGGCTTTATTTTACCCAAAAAAATCTTAGGGTACATTAAAAATATCAGCAAATAAAAGTTATCAGGGAAATACAGTGGGGCATTGATTTTTAAACTGAATTGGTTCTTCAATGTCAGGTTCAAACACTGATGACATCTATTAAACAAGACAAGAAGCAAGGAATTAAACAGAGACAACATTCAATATGGCTCAATTGAGGAGAAACGTCTGGGCTATACTCTTGTACAGTCTCCACCACGCTCTGACGAAAGATTGTACGCCTCCTCTTTTATTTGGACTTTCCCTGATTACATGGCAACCGCTGTTTCTAAGGGAGGGGGGTCGTAAACAGCCATCGCCTTTGATTAAAAAACCGTTCAAAGAAAAGGTCGTAAAACAGTGTGTTACATGGCCTTTCCTTTTAACAACACTCAGTAATCGTTTGGGAACTGAGGAGACACATTTTTTAAGCTTCTCATGTGGAATTATTTCCCATTCTTGCTTGATGCACAGCTTAAGTTGTTCAACAGTCCAGGATTTCCGTTAGGGTATTTTAAGCTTCGAAATGCGCCACACATTTTCAATGGGAGACAGGTCTAGACTACAGGCAGGCCAGTCTAGTACCCGCACTCTTTTACTATGAAGCCACGTTGATGTAACACGTGGCTTGGCATTGTCTTGCTGAAATAAGCAGGGGCGTCCATGATAACAACATATGTTGCTCCAAAACCTGTATGTACCTTTCAGCATTAATGGTGCCTTCACAGATGTGTAAGTTACCCATGTCTTGGGCACTAATACACCCCTATACCATCACAGATGCTGGATTTTGAACTTTGCGCCTATAACAACCCGGATGGTTCTTTTCCTTTTTGTTCCAGAGGACACGACGTCCACAGTTTCCAAAAACAATTTGAAATCTGCATGATCTAAACTTGTTTGGATAAAAAAAGAAACACCTGTCACACAAAAGTATTTCCGACTCAAAACTCTCCACCACAATGGTTAAAGACCAAATTGCTATCAAAGGACCTCAGGCACAAAATGACAGACAAACGCACGACTAAAATGGACTCAACGACCGCCTTTGACAAAAAATTCGGGAAATAGGAATAAAAACAAGACGATAGCCAATCGCCCACTGAAGCCACTATGGTGCACTCTCACAAAGAAAATGACAAAAATCCTTAACATCCAAAACCAATCCAATCCACTTTATTTATAGAGCACATTTAAACAACAAAAATGCATAAAAAAATATTAAAAACAGGATTCAAATACTATCCTTAGCTCCACCAATAAACACTGAATAAAAACAAAATAAATACATATGTGGAGGGGGGCGTGGCCTGCGGACCTGCAGCGAAGCGGGGTGTGCCAGGACCGGCCTCGAGATCAGCGACAGGTGCGTAGATGGCCCACCTGGGCCTGCTTATCTAATCACCTGTCGCTCTGTTAAAAGGGAGCAGCTGGGGCGGAGAGAGGCGGTGGAGCTGGAGCGAGAGCAAGAGAGAGACAGACACGAACGAACACCGGCGAACACTTGCTGAAAAGCAACACAGACTGCATCGAGGGAAAAATAAAACTGTGTTGTAAACCTGAACCTGAACTGTCATGTCAGTGCTTGGTGGTCCGAGGAACCCGGAGGAGAGAAACCTCCACAAATTGCGCTCAATAGCAGATTTGATGGACACATGACAATTTCAGAACAAGAATAACATATGCTGGAAAACAACGAGGGAGGCGTTCGGGTGGCATCCTGACCAGATGCCCAAACCACCTCATCTGGCTCCTCTCGATGTGGAGGAGCAGCGGCTTTACTTTGAGCTCCCCCCGGATGACAGAGCTTCTCACCCTATCTCTAAGGGAGAGCCCCGCCACCCGGCGGAGGAAACTCATTTGTACCCGTGATCTTGTCCTTTCGGTTATGACCCAAAGCTCATGACCATAGGTGAGGATGGGAACGTAGATCGACCGGTAAATCGAGAGCTTTGCCTTCTGGCTCAGCTCCTTCTTCACCACAACAGATCGATACAGCGTCCGCATTACTGAAGACGCCGCACCGATCCGCCTGTCGATCTCACGATCGACTCTTCCCTCACTCGTGAACAAGACTCCGAGGTACTTGAACTCCTCCACTTGGGGCAAGATTTCCTCCCCAACCCGGAGATGGCACTCCACCCTTTTCCGGGCGAGAACCATGGACTCGGATTTGGAGGTGCTGATTCCCATCCCAGTCGCTTCACACTCGGCTGCGAACCGATCCAGTGAGAGCTGAAGATCTTGGCCAGATGAAGCCATCAGGACAACATCATCTGCAAAAAGCAGAGACCTAAACCTGCAGCCACCAAACCAGATACCCTCAACGCCCTGACTGCGCCTAGAAATTCTGTCCATAAAAGTTATGAACAGAATCGGTGACAAAGGGCAGCCTTGGCGGAGTCCAACCCTCACTGGAAACGGGTCCGACTTACTGCCGGCAATGCGGACCAAGCTCTGACACTGATTATACAGGGAGCGGACCGCCACAATAAGACAGTCCGTTACCCCATACTCTCTGAGCACTCCCCACAGGACTTCCCGAGGGACACGGTCGAATGCCTTCTCCAAGTCCACAAAGCACATGTAGACTGGTTGAGCAAACTCCCATGCACCCTCAAGGACCCTGCCGAGAGTATAGAGCTGGTCCACAGTTCCACGACCAGGACGAAAACCACACTGTTCCTCCTGAATCCGAGGTTCGACTATCCGGCTACTGTATTGGATTATATCAATACCGGCCCCTAATTTACAATCAATGTATATGTTGGTTATATATGTTGGTTATATAGTCCAAGATTCAACAGCAGATTTGATGGACACATGACAATTTCAGAACAAGAATAACATATGCTGGAAAACACTTTGTCAATAGCATGAGATTAGCTCCATCTTGCCTGGGTATCTTTCGTCTTCTGAAGCCTTGTCTGGTGTGTTATGTCCCTTATTCCACAGTGAGTTTTTTTTGCACCTGTGTTCCACAGTTGGGATAGTCCAAACAACGAGTCTTGTTTTTGATAGTTTACCAACAACAAATGTTTTACCGCAAAGTTCAACACAGTTTAATTTCTCCGCTCACATTGTCCCACAGTTTCACTCCCACTATAGATAACGTTTGAGCCTTGAATGTGGAATTCACCATGTTATGTTTGAATTTCAGGACACCCCTGAGTTCATGTGGACCATCTCTGAGTGAAAACAGACTCTGTATATTTGCAGGTAGAGCCCTTTGTGAAGCCATAAACATAACTTGAAGGCTACTGTATTGGATTATATCAATACCCGCCCCTAATTTACAATCAACTTATATGTTGGTTATATATGTTGGTTCTATAGTCAGAGTTTCAACAGCAGATTTGATGGACACATGACAATTTCAGAACAAGAATAACATATGCTGGAAAACACTTTGTCAATAGCATCGAGTGACAATGAGATTAGCTCATACTTGCCAACCCTCCCGGATTTTCCGGGAGACTCCCGAAATTCAGCGCCTCTCCCGAAAACCTCCCGGGACAAATTTTTTCCCGAAAATCTCCCGAAATTCAGGCGGACCTGGAGGCCACGCCCCCTCCAGCACCATGGGACCTGGAGGGTATGCATGGAGCAATGTTGTTGTAATGTATTGAGTTGGAGGCAATAAACAGGCGAGGGGATGAAGTACGTCTCTTTACTGTAGACTTTAGAACTGACTCACACACTTGACGTCAGGTGCCCAACACCACGTAAATCGTTGGCCAACCAAAAAGTAACCCCAGTACGCTATAGCCAACATTCACCAGGAGATGGCAACAGACAAACATAGATCACTCTATTACATTCCTCCCCTTTTAGAATTGTAGAAGTTACTCAAAATAAATAAACAACCCAACCAAAAAATGCAGCATCTCAATTAAAAAACTGTACTTAAGCCACATTCTTTTTTTTTTTAGTACTGAACTCCTAACCCTCATTTGTAAACAATAACATGCTTATTATACAAACAGTATTTGTACACCTTTAACAAAGATTTTTATACTGTCTTCAGAGATTCAGTTTTTTTGGTGGTACTCGAAACCTTTCTGGGTACCTGCAGATCACTGGTGGGGTTTTTGTTGTGGGTGATCTGGGTTCTGATGATGGCAACTCAGCAGCCCTTGAATCTGGTTCAATGATGAGACTAGTTTGTGTCTGACTCACTGATGGTCCTGATGATGGAACTGAAACAGCACTGTCCAGTTGTACTGATGGCACATTTTCTGCAACTGGTGGAGACTAGATAACTGGCAGTCTCTCCATGTTTTCTCGCCATGGTAACATGTGATCCACATGCACTGGGTATCTTTCGTCTTCTGAAGCCTTGTCTGGTGTGTTGTGTCCCTTATATAGTGAGGTTTTTTTTGCACCTGTGTCTGGGATAGTCCAAACAACGAGTCATGTTTCCCAACAACAAATGTTTTACCGCAAAATTCAACACAGTTTAATTTCCCCGCTCACATTGTCCCACAGTTTCACTCCCACTATAGATAACGTTTGAGCATTGAATGTAGAATTCACCATGTTATGTTTGAAGTTCAGGACACCCCTGAGTTCATGTGGACCATCTCTGAGTGAAAACAGACTCTGTATATTTGCAGGCAGAGCCCTTTGTGAGGCCATAAACACAACTTGAAGGCTACTGTATTGGATTATATGATGTAGTTTAAGAAAATGACTCATTATCAGAATCAGAATCAGAATCAGAATTGTTTGAGAACGGGTTCACAAACTAGGAATTTTTCTTGGTGCAATCATGCGACATAAAACACATATAACACAGATTTGGTAATAACAAGAGCTGTAACTGAGCTATCAGATCTTGTTATAGACTTGGAAGGAATTCAAAGGAGCTACCGTCAGGAGTCATTGTTCATGTGCCTGATGGCCGAGGGGGAAAAACTGTTCAGGTGGCGGGAGGTGTGGGTCTGGATGGACCGTAGTCTCCTGCCTGAGGGGAGAGGGGAGAATAGTTTGTGTCCAGGGTGAGAAGAGTCAGCTGTGATCCGAATTATGAACAGATCATTGGTATGAGCTCTGTATGGGGCATCATGCATAATTCTAATTGCCTTTTTCATAAAGTAAGAGAGCAAGTAAACATGAATGTTAGGCTTCTTCCTTTCTTCTTATTGCATTTCCAGCTCTTGATCACAGAGATTCTAGTCTGTTTAGTCCTTCTTTGCCTATGCCTTCTTTGTGGCCTTGATGTTGAACAAACTAATTACGTGGTCAGTGAACGTTACCAAGTCCATCCCCCAGGCGTTGCTCCATCTTTTATGAAGTGTAATTCGGCCCTGGACCTCTTCGATTACTCTACGCAGTTCTCAGGAAAGGTCACGATAAAACTGTTGTTTTTTTTATTGTACGCCAGATAAACATCAAAAACTGTTCTCTTTCTGTCTTGCACCAGACTTTGCTGCGGAATCTGTCTACAGCGTGACGTCTGCCTGAAGGGAAAACGCCTCCACTTCTTGTCTGCATTGGTGGCAGCTTAAATCTTTGCACCATCACCTCGTGATTAGCACGTCCCACACGTGTCAGGGGACGTCAGCATGGGAGACAAATCTACCAGGAGCTTGATTCAATTTGTATGCAGCGACACGTCCGACGGGACATGTTTACTGTAACAATCCCCCAGGAGATTAGGAGAGAAGAGAAAACTTGAGTTGCCGGTTGAGGCTCCTTCCTCCTCACCAGTCTGAACATGTGCACGGCTTCCTTTTCGGCCCCAGGAGCTCGCTACTTCTTCTTTTTGATCCTGTCAGCTCTGAGCGGCTCTCTTGGATGGGTCACTGAATGGGAGCTTTGGGCCCGGCCACTCCGCAGGGAAGAAGCCGACTTCTCAAAGAGAGGTCAGAGGCAGAAATTCAAACACAAAGTCCCGGAGGCGAGGAAAAAGTCTACTTATCATGGGGCTTATGAGGCCACGGAGAGTTATATGCACAGTTAGAATCTGTATTAAGACTGAAGAGGTAAGTGGAAGAACAAAAAATGGACGGGGGTCAGCAAGGGGGTTGGAGCTCCACAGGAGAGTAACTGAGATTTGTTTGGGATTAGATGAGCTCACTGCGATGAGGTGGCGACTTGTCCAGGGTGTACACCGCCTTCCGCCCGATTGTAGCTGAGATAGGCTCCAGCGCCCCCCGCGACCCCAAAGGGAATAAGCGGTAGGAAATGGATGGATGGATAGATGAGCTCACATTGTACACATGCCAGAAACACCTTTATCTCTTTAATCTTGCTATTTTATTTCTTAAACTAAAGCCAGATAGTCGAACCTCGGATTCAGGAGGAACAGTGTGGTTTTTGTCCTGGTCGTGGAACTGTGGACCAGCTCTATACTCTCGGCAGGGTCCTTGAGGGTGCATGGGAGTTTGCCCAACCAGTCTACATGTGTTTTCTGGACTTGGAGAAGGCATTCGACCGTGTCCCTCGGGAAGTCCTGTGGGGAGTGCTCAGAGAGTATGGTGTATCGGACTGTCTGATTGTGGTAGTCCGCTCCCTGTATGCTCAGTGCCAGAGCTTGGTCCGCATTGCCGGCAGTAAGTCGGACACGTTTCCAGTGAGGGTTGGACTCCGCCAAGGCTGCCCCTTGTCACCGATTCTGTTCATAAATTTTATGGACAAAATTTCTAGGTGCAGTCAAGTCGTTGAGGGGATCCGGTTTGGTGGCTGCAGGATTAGGTCTCTGCTTTTTGCAGATGATGTGGTCCTGATGGCTTCATCTGGCCAGGATCTTCAGCTCTCACTGGATCGGTTCGCAGCCGAGTGTGAAGCGACTGGGATGAGAATCAGCACCTCCAAGTCCGAGTCCATGGTTCTCGCCCGGAAAAGGGTGGAGTGCCATCTCCGGGTTGGGGAGGAGATCTTGCCCCAAGTGGAGGAGTTCAAGTACCTCGAAGTCTTGTTCACGAGCGAGGGAAGAGTGGATCATGAGATCGACAGGCGGATCGGTGCGGCGTCTTCAGTAATGCGGACGCTGTATCGATCCGTTGTGGTGAAGAAGGAGCTGAGCCGGAGGGCAAAGCTCGCAATTTACCGGTCGATCTACGTTCCCATCCTCACCTATGGTCATGAGCTTTGGGTTATGACTGAAAGGACAAGATCACGGGTACAAGCGGCCGAAATGAGTTTCTTCCGGGGGGGGCTCTCCCTTAGAGATAGGGTGAGAAGCTCTGCCATCCGGGGGGAGCTCAAAGTAAAGCCGCTGCTCCTCCACATCGAGAGGAGCCAGATGAGGTTGTTCGGGCATCTGGTCAGGATTGCACCCGAACGCCTCCCTAGGGAGGTGTTTAGGGCACGTCCGACCGGTAGGAGGCCGCGGGGAAGACCCAGGACACGTTGGGAAGACTATGTCTCCCGGCTGGCCTGGGAACGCCTCGGGGTCCCACAGGAAGAGCTGGACGAAGTGGCTGGGGAGAGGGAAGTCTGGGCTTCCCTGCTTAGGCTGCTGCCCCCGCGACCCGACCTCGGATAAGCGGAAGAAGATGGATGGATGGATGGATGGAACTAAAGCATTGACAGGAAAGAGAAGAATTGTTGAGATACCTTAAAATCATTGCACCAATTTTGTCAAGAGGAGTGGTTTAAAAAATTCAACCAGAAGCTTGCCAGAAGCTTGTGGATGGCTACCAAAAGCGCCTTATTGCAGTGAAACTTGCCAAGGGACATGAAACCTAATATTAACATTGCTGTATGTATATGTAGAGGTTACCCTCTAGTGCAGGGGTGCTCATTACGTCGATCGCGAGCTACCGGTCGATCTCGGAGGGTGTGTCAGTCGATCACCAGCCAGGCATTAAAAAAATAGTCCTAAAAATGAGCGATCATAAATCTTCACTATGACGTCACTTTCGTCACTTGATTGACATTCACGGCACCCGAGGGTCTTCTGAGATGATGCTGGCTGCTGCCAGCTCATTAAAATTACCGACTGGAAGGCGAGAAACACTTTATTTCAACAGACTCTGGCGCCGTACCTGTCGTCAAAACTCCAAAGACCGACTGCACAGTTGCACAGTTGCGCTAACAAAATAGGAGTCTCAGAAAGCTGGCGTGCGCAAGCTCAAGCTACGGAGTTTGCCGACAATGTATTTCTTGTAAAGTGTATACAAAGGAGTACGGAAGCTGGACAAATAAGATGCCAAAAACCAACCACTTTCATGTGGTATTGGACAGAAAGGATGACTTTTTTTCTCCTCCATTCGAAAATGCGGACCTTATCAGCACCACTGCATAATCAATGCAAGTCATCAGAATCAGGTAATACACCAACTTATATTCTTGTCTTCATGAAAGAAAGGAATCTATATGTGTTAAACATGCTTGTATTATCTTTAAACACCTTTAACTTATTAACAATATTAACTATATGTGTTAAACATGCTTGTATTATCTTTAAACACCTTTAAGTTGTTAACAATATTAACTATATGTATTAAACATTCTTGTATTATCATTAAACACCTTTAATTTTTTAACAATATTAACTATGTGTTAAACATGCTTGTATTATCATTAAACACCTTTAATTTTTTAACAATATTAACTATATGTGTTAAACATGCTTGCATTATCTTTAAACACCTTTTACTTGTTAACAATATTAACTATATGTATTAAACATACTTGTATTATCATTAAACACCTTTAATTTTTTAACAATATTAACTATGTGTTAAACATGCCTGTATTATCATTAAACACCTTTAATTTTTTAACAATATTAACTATATGTGTTAAACATGCTTGCATTATCATTAAACACCTTTAACTTGTTAACAAAAACATATACTTCATAAATAAGTAAATGTAAATTATATATATGAATGAGGTAGATCCCCACGACTTGATCAATTGAAAAGTAGCTCGCCTGCAGAAAAAGTGTGAGCACCCCTGCTCTAGTGGGTTCTTCGGACCACCACACACGGCCACCAGAGCCCGGAATTCAGGGTATAACACTGTTTTATTTTCATCAATAGTTCCAGGTTTTTGCTTTCCAGCAAAATGTCTTTGTCTGCGTCTGTCTCTCTCTCATTTTGGCTCCCACTCCAACTCCCACTATGTGTCTCACTCCGGCTGCTGCTAATACAGGTGGTTAGAAAACAAGGCCCACCTGGGCCATCCACTCACCTGTCGCTGTCTTCGAGGCCGGTCCTGGCACACCCCGTTCCGCGGCAGGCCCCCAGGCCACGCCCTCCTCCACAGTATACTTTTGACTCAGCACATTTCCAGTAGACCCATAATAAATTCATAAAAGAACCAAACTTCATGAACGTTTTGTGTGATCAACAAGTATGTGCTCCAATCACTCTATCACCAAAAAATAATTACAATTATTGGAAACTCAAGACAGCCGTGACGTGATGTTCTTTACAAGTGTATGTAAACTTTTGACCACGACTGTACGTCCTCGTCCCTCTGAGTGTTTACGTCTAGAACGAAAGTGAGCTCGTAACTAATGAGGGGACTTTTCCATGATATTTTTTTGGGCTGTGTGAAAATCAGGATAATGGAGTTTTACAAACACTTGTTAATGTCATTAACAAAGACAATAATAATAATTATAATTAAAGCTGCAAGCAGCGTTGGTCGGGCCCGCATATTTGGCTGGTGCTTCCTGCCTGTACCCATTCAACATATCTTCACCTGCACATTACCTACTTGCTCTGCATCTCAAACGCGAGGCAGAGGAGAAAATGTAAGTGTCCCCTTCTTTTGTCAAGTTGTAGTCCTAAGTGTCCCAATACTTTTGTCCAGTGTAAGTGTCCCAATACTTTTGTCCAGTGTAAGTGTCCCAATACTTATGTCCAGTTTTCATCCTAAGTGTCCCAATACTTTTGTCAAGTTTTAGTCCCAAGTGTCCCAATACTTTTGTCCAGTTTTCGGCGTTAGTGTCCCAATACTTTGGTCCAGTGTAAGTGTCCCAATACTTTTGTTCAATGGTAGTCCTAAGTTTCCCAATACTTTTGTCAAGTTGTAGTCCCAAGTGTTCCAATACTTTTGTCCAGTTGTCGTCCTAAGTGTCCCAATACTTTTGTCCGGTGGTAGTCATAAGTGTCCCAATACTTTTGTCCGGTGGTAGTCATAAGTGTCCCAATACTTTTGTCTAGTGTACCTACCTTGTCTGCATTGTGTAGGCACGCTGGTTTTTAAGCAGCCATCTTAAAAAAACAGCAGCGCAGCAGCATCAGCGCAGCGGTTCTTTGAAGGGTCATAAAATCAAAACCGGAGCAGTTAGAAAAACGCTGTTCTGTACTTTTATACACAAGGGTTCAATCTCTCTCCTGTGTTAGTTTGAAGCCGAAACAACAAACGCGCTCAGAGGAGATAGTTTTTGAAGGAAGGTGACCGGTTTTTACAAAAAATTTGTTTTGGAGGGGGAATAGCAAACTTCCTGTTGATTTTTGCTGGGGGTTGTCAATCTATGAAATGTAGGTCTAAGTAAGACCTACATAGAGGTTTTTGTTTCATGTCTCTCCGACCTTCCCAGTGGGAGTTACAGGCAGTTTTGTCATTTTTTTCTTCCGAGGAGCAGTTTTTTCAGCGTTTTATTCAAAAAATTGCGCTAGAGCGCAATTTTGAGACTTGGGGTTAGGTTTTTTATTAGATCGCAATTTTTGCCAGTCCTGATGTGTGTGTTCAGTTTGGTGAGTTTTGAAGCATGTTAAGTGGGTCAAATTACAGCTCAAAGAGGCAAAAGTGACTGTTTTTAGTACTTTTTTGTCTTGAAGGGGGAATTGCCAACTTCCTGTTGATTTCTGCCCAAGAATGTACAGTGATGAATTCTAGGTCTAAGTCAGACCTACATAGAGAATTTTGTTTCATGTCTTTCCGACCTTTCTAGTGGGAGTTACAGGCAGTCTAGTTTTCTTTTGTCCTAGGGGGCGCTAGAGCGCAATTTTGAGTTTTGGGGTTTGGTTTTTTCATTAAAAGACAATTTTCGCAGGTCCTGATGTCTGGGTCAAATATGGTGAGTTTTGAAGCATGTTAAGGGGGTCAAATTACAGCTCAAAGAGGCAAAAGTGACTGTTTTTAGTACTTTTTTGTCTTGAAGGGGGAATTGCCAACTTCCTGTTGATTTCTGCCCAAGGATGTACAATTATGAAATCTAGGTCTAAGTCAGACCTACATAGAGAATTTTGTTTCATGTCTTTCCGACCTTTCTAGTGGGAGTTACAGGCAGTCTAGTTTTTTTTTTGTCCTAGGGGGCGCTAGAGCGCAATTTTGAGTTTTGGGGTTCGGTTTTTTCATTAAAAGATAATTTTTGCAGGTCCTGATGTTTGGGTCAAATATGGTGAGTTTTGAAGCATGTTAAGTGGGTCAAATTAGTGCTCAAAGAGGCGGCCGGTATAATAATAATAAAACCTTACAAATTCAATAGGTCCTTATGTCCCATTGTATAAGGACTCCCTTTGGGAGTCCTTATACAATGGGCCATGCGGGCCCTAATAATATAACCAAGATCATTGTACGAGTCGTGGTTCGGGGCTGCATGAATGGGAGATGTGGTTCCTTCATGGAAACATGAATCCTAACATGTTCTGGGACACTCTCAAGCGGAACACAATCCCTCACATTCAGAAAGTCGGCCGCATTTGCGAGATTTCCGGCGCAAAGTTATCTTATCTGTGACCTGTCAACATTTTAATATATCTTTCTGACCTAAGAGGCTTTAGAGAAGGCACGGCATACGATCTACAATGAATACAGAGGAGTCTGAAATAGCCTTTTATCAAAAGAACAAGGCAGGGCCAAAATGTTTAGGAAGCGAGGAAGATTGTAACAGAACATAAAAGGTTGTCAAAAGGCCGTACTGATTAGTATAAGCGCTTCAGGGTTGGCCAAGGGCCCTGGGATTGTCTTTTAAATTAAATATTTTCAGGCCTGGGGCTAGTTAAAAAAAATCATTCATTGCATAATGACTACTTTATTTATCTTGCGAAAGTAAACAGCATGTAAAAACTCTAAATGAGGGCGAGAGCTTTGGAAAAATGAAGATTTAAAAAATGACAAATTATTCCAAATCTAATTCATTTGCATGATCAACTTTGAATACTGTTGTATTTTGTTTATGTAAACAAAGCAGTTTTTTTAGGTGAATTAATTGTACTTGTCCGAGTAGTTTTAATGCAACATACTTTTTACTTTTACTTCAGTATCATTGTGGGGGCGGGCTGCCTGTAGGAGGAAAAGTCACCGCCGCTGTCCATGGTACTGATGACGAGCACCAGCAGGCAGGGGCGGGCATACTTGCCAACCCTCCCGGATTTTCCGGGAGACTCCCGAAATTCAGCGCCTCTCCCGAAAACCTCCCGGGACAAATTTTCTCCCGAAAATCTCCCGAAATTCATGCGGACCTGAGTGACGTGTCGACAGCCTGTTTTCACGTCCGTAAAGCAGTTCGTCTGCCGTAAACAGCAATGTTGTGACACTCTTAAACAGGAAAATACTGCCATCTACTGTACATGCATATGTGACAATAACATCTCAGGCTTTTAGAGAGTGCAGTGAAACAACTGCGCACACAACAAGGAGACGAAGCAGAATGCATCATCAGAGAGGGTGTTCAGCATGGTTAGAAAAATAGTGACAGAGAATAGAACAAGGATGGACAATTCAACCCTTAACTCAATGAGTAGATGAGTGTTATGTGTGTGTATATGCGTAAATAAATGAACACTGAAATTCAAATATTTTTCTTATTTATATATATATATATATATATATATATATATATATATATGTATGTGTGGGGAAAAAAATCACAAGACTATTTCATCTCTACAGGCCTGTTTCATGAGGGGGGGTACCCTCAATCGTCAGGAGAAAATCTCCTGACGATTGAGGGTACCCCCCCTCATGAAACAGGCCTGTAGAGATGAAATAGTCTTGTGATTTTTTTCCCCACACATACATATATTGCGCTCTACTACGGTATCGAGCACTATTTTTTGGATAACCTTATTAAGACATATATATATATATATATATATAATAAAATAAATATATATATATATATATATATATATATATATATATATATATATATATATATATATATGAAATACTTGACTTGGTGAATTCTAGCTGTAAATATACTCCTCCCCTCTTAACCACGCCTCCCGAAATCGGAGGTCTCAAGGTTGGCAAGTATGGGGGCGGGGCATGTGCTGACGGCGAGACACAGCTGGCAGGTTATTAGATTTCACAGGTGGTACGTGGTAATCTAATCATCTGTTGTCTTTAACAGTAAGCGGTCGGGAGCAGAGCGAGAGAGAGGATTGGGAGTGACGGCAACGTCACGATATGCGGAAAGACGTTTTGAAAAATCTTGTGACAAACATTAAAACTTTGTTAAACCTGCACGCTTGGCTCTTGTGCCGTGTCTACAGTGGAGATGCTAGGAAGCGACTTCCACAATCATCAATATTTATAATCTACTGATCGCTGCTTGCAAAGACAAACTGTTTGGCTCATTAGAGAAACTTCTTTGAGCTGGCATGGTCACATGACTCTATATCACCAATCCAACTAGCGACGTTTGACTCCATTCCACCAATCAACCGGAGCCTGGTAGTCGCAGGACCTCACTCATACCAAACACTGTACAAAGCGAGGTCAGCTAAGGCAGCACAACTCTTCAATGTTTACTTACCAACTAGAAAATATAACATTTATATCATGCGCTGTCATCTGTGTCAGTAGAATTGCTGACATTTCAGCCTAAAATAATTTTATTTCCAACTAGAGAAAAGTTGTAGTACTACTACCATTATAAAATAACTACTAAATAAATCCAAAGATACTTACCACTTAGTACTTCTTTCACTGAAACATACTCTTACTCAAGTAAGTACTTGGACGACTACTTTACATTTTTACTTGAGTCATATTACTGTAAAGTAACGGTACTCTTACTTGAGTTCAATTTTTAGCTACTCTACCTACCTCTGACCAATGGTGAGTATCCATTTTCAAATCTATAGTTATAGCAAGCTATTAACGGTAGTGTTCCCTCGCCACTTAGCGGTTCACTTACTACAGTCTCAGTGCATTGCGGATTTTAAAGTAATGTCGAGTATATTGAGAATTGAGTACCATTTAAGTTTTCATGGTCATATTATGTAGGTTTTAGGGTATGTGAAGTGTTAAGAGCATAGAAAAAGTTTATAAATATGTGTAAGTGTGTGGAGGGCTTATTAAGTAAAAAGTCCAAAACAGTGAAGTTGCGTAAATCGTAAATAAAAACAGAATACAATGATTTGCAAATCCTTGTCAATTTAAATTCAATTGAATATACTCCAAAGACAAGATATTTAATGTTCAAACTGAGAAACTTATTTTTTTGGAAGATAATCATTAACTTAGAATTTAATGGCAGCGACACATTGCAAAAAAGTTGGCACAGGGGCATTTTTACCACTGTGTTACATGGCCTTTCCTTTTAACAACACTCAGTAAACGTTTGGGAACTGAGGAGACCAATTTTTGAAACTTTTCAGGTGGAATTATTTCCCATTCTTGCTTGATGCCCAGCTTAAGTTGTTCAACAGTCCAAGGTCTCCGTTGCGCCACACATTTTCAATGGGAGACAGGTCTGAAGCCCCACTGTTTGTAACACGTGGCTTGGCATTGTCTTGCTGAAATAAGCAGGGGCGTCCATGATAACGTTGCTTTGATGGCAACATATGTTGCTCCAAAACCTGTATGTACCTTTCAGTATTAACGGTGCCTTCACAGATGTGTAA
This sequence comes from Nerophis lumbriciformis, assembly GCF_033978685.3. NCBI lineage: Eukaryota > Metazoa > Chordata > Actinopteri > Syngnathiformes > Syngnathidae > Nerophis > Nerophis lumbriciformis. The sequence goes on along the minus strand of NC_084561.2, from coordinate 39,211,271 downwards.
GTTACCCATGTCTTGGGCACTAATACACCCCCATACCGTCACAGGTGCTGGCTTTTGAACTTTGCGCCTATAACAATCCAGATGGTTCTTTTTCTCTTTGTTCCGGAGGACACAACGTCCATAGTTTCCAGAAACAATTTGAAATGTGGACTCGTCGGATCACAGAACACTTTTCCACTTTGCATCAGTCCATCTTAGATGAGCTCGGGCCCAGTGAAGCCAGCAGCGTTTCTGGGTGTTGTTGATATATGGCTTTTGCTTTGCATAGTAGAGTTTTAACTTGCACTTACAGATGTAGCGACCAACTGTAGTTACTGACAGTGGTTTTCTGAAGTGTTCCTGAGCCCATGTGGTGATATCCTTTACACACTGATGTCACTTTTGGTGCAGTACCGCCTGAATATCATCGCTTACATGCAGTGATTTCTGCAGATTCCCTGAACATTTTGATGATATTACGGAATTCCTTGCAATGTCTTGTTGAGAAATGTTGTTATTAGACTGTTTGACAATTTGTTTACGCATTTGTTGACAAAGTGGTGACCCTCGCCCCATCCTTGTTTGTGAATGACTGAGCATTTCATGGAAGCTTTTATACCCAATCAAAGCACCCACCTGTTTCTAATTAGCCAGTTTTAGTGCTCAAACTTTTGATTTTCCTTAAGCCACTTCTTCAGTTTTGTGGAGAAAATGTTCGACTGTGACTTTAACTCCAGTGGCAAAGAGTTCCACAGATGTGAGGCCTTCACTGAGAACCCAGGCTGACCCGGAGTCGTCCGGCAATATCTGCATTAACAAAAAGTCTTAAAAAGAATGTGTGACTATTCATCAAACTTGCTAATAAAGACTGATGTTGAGTAATATTGTCATTACAATACAGTATGATAATGTGTTTGTCACGGCCAGGGACCTTGTCTTTGCGCTGTGCTGGTTGCGCCTCCGGGAGCGCGCCCACGGCCGCACACTTCCGTGATCAAGCTGTGTGCCTCGAATCCCCTTTTGGACTTTGGACTGCCTCCCATGATCCTCGAACCCCGCTTTGGACACGGACCTCTTGACACCTCGCTCAGCCCCACAGACCTCCCGCTTGTCTCACGGACCTTCTTCTGCCTCGCCCCTTTGGACTTGTCCGCTTCCTCACTCAACACTCAGGGTACACACTCAGTAATTCCCACACATAGTCTCACACCACACCCCATTTTTGGATTAGTCACACTCCATTCTCTTGTTTAGTTTATATTCATAGTATTGTTTGTTATTATGTTTATTTATTTATATATACAGCACAATGGAACAGGGGTTAGTGCATGTGCCTCACAAAACAAAGGTCCTGAGTAGTCCTGAGTTAAATCCTGGGCTCGGGATCTTTCTGTGTGGAGTTTGTATTTTCTCCCCGTGACTGCGTGGGTTCCCTCCAAGTACTACGGCTTCCTCCCACCTCCAAAAAAACATGTTCCTGGGGATAGGTTGATTGGCCCTAGTGTGTCAATGTGAGTGTAAATGTTGTCTGTCTATCTGTGTTGGACCTGCGATGAGGTGGCAACTTGTCCAGGGTGTACCCCGCCTTCCGCCCATGTGCAAATGAGATAGGCTACAGCAACCCTCCCCCTGCGACCCCAAAAGGGATAAGTGGTAGAAAATGGTAGGATGGAATAAATACATAGAGAGATATATATCCCCTTGTAGTTATGTGCCGTCAACTCCCTCCTCTACACACAGTGTTTATTCTGCACAACTGACTCTTAATATGATAATGTAGGCTTTATTTATCACACAATGGGGGAATTACAGTATGCGGTTACACAAAATAAAAAGGCAAAAACACATAAAAACATGAGGCAAACATCGAAGAACAGAAGACATATAAAGAAGTCGGAGCTGAGGCACCCAGCTGACACTTCATGTATACATACAGCTACAAACAGCTCAATGAAAAACCTAAAAATTAGCAATAAATAATGCATACTGCGCACATAAGATTAGAAAACAAGTAGTGCAAAGACCTCAACTTACCAAATTCTTTCTTGTTAGCATGCTTTAATAATTCCTGACTTGCAGCAGCGATAAAATGCAACCGTATCTGTAAATGGACCAGCAGTCAAATTGAGGTATATATATTGTGCTGGAAGAAACCAGCTACAAAAAAAAAAATGCCTCACAGATATACAGATGTGAACATCAAACTGCATCAGTATCAAATCTGGAAGAGGCGAAGCCTCTATGTCCTCTGGGGGTTCAAAGAGACCCTTTTAGTCGCAAAGAAAAAAAAACAAACATTCTCCTTGTGAGCAAGGAAATGCACCAAGTGCTTAAAATAGACATCATCTGGTACATAAAGTATGCAGTTGAGGCTCTGCAGTGTTTCCTCAAACTGATTTAAATGTTGAGATAAAGTTCAGACGTATCGGTCCAAACTGTCTTTCTCAGTTACCAAAATCTATTTGTTTGGTGCTCTGAGGCTGGTGGGTTCTATACACTTAATGCTTATTTCATCTAATATGCAAACTTGGGTAGTCATGAGACATTATGTTTGACATTTATACATTCCAAATATGTTAACATGCACACAGACTGAATATTCTCTCTCTCAATCGTCTGTCTTTGCAGCTCCATTTGCAAACGCAAACCATTGTCCGCCGAACGGTCTTGATTAATCATGCTGCGAGCGCTATATAATTATGTTTGCATCCCCTCCTTCCGGTGTTGTGGGCATTCTAATAATCCGCATTAATTCTACACATACAGTCGCGATGTCATGAAGTGGTGGTGACGAACCCCAAGATGCAGAGATGGCAGGCTTGGTACAAGAAAACTGTTATGATCCGCTGCCCGGATCATATTTTTTGTTTACGTTTTCAAGATACTTGTGTTTTTTGTTAGTTTTGGACTCCTTGAGTGCCTGTTTTGTACACCTGAGTTTGTTGCCATGGCTGCTTATTATTTTCACCTGCCGCGTTTGTTCCCGACGCGCACCTGTTTGCAGGCCCGGCCCTAACCAATCTGGCGCCCTAGGCAAGATTTTAGATGGCGCCCCCCCACATCGGCAGTGAACTGTATACGAGGGCGAGTTCTTGGTTTCTTATGTGGGTTTATTGTTAGGCAGTTTCATTAACGTCCTCCCAGCGCGGTAACAACACACAACAACAGCAGTCAAGTTTTCATCTACCGTAAAGCAGTTCGTCTGCCGTAAACAGGAAAGTTGTGACACTTTTAAACAGGACAATACTGCCATCTACTGTACATGCATATGTGACCCACCCATAATGTGTCACATTTTCGTGTTGATTTATTTAGTTTATTTTGTGATTTGAATTCGTTTTTGGAGCTGTCATTACACATTTATCAGTATTCACATTGGTCAGTAGGGGGCAGGAGGGCGTTTCTTCCCAATTGAATGCTGTCACCTGCAGACCGGAAGTGTCTTGTCATTCTGATGAGCGCGACCAGTCTGTGAACAATTGAAACGTCCTGTGTGCTTTTTCCTCCTGTATAACAGGTTAGTTTTGGTGAATCAACTCCCTGAATAATATCCATGTGATCTTTATAAGTATAAGTACACATTCTGATGGTGGAGCCTAACTCTAAAGTGTTTGTGAGTTGTAGTTTGTATTTGTGAATGAATCCAGTGCACAGCTGCAGTAATCAATACAAAATGGCGACGTGAGTGCGCAATGTTTATATAGGAACTTCTGATCCTAATTCAGACTCCCAAATTAGAGCTCCCGTTTTCTTATTGATTTTATAATGAATATTTGTATAATGTGTGTGTTCTGAAATAGTGACAGAGAATAGAACAAGGATGGACAATTCAACCCTTACCTCAACAATGAGTGGATGGTGTCCTGCTGGCCCCACTATGGACTGGACTCTTACTATTATGTTGGATCCACTATGGACTGGACTCTCACAATATTATGTCAGACCCACTCGACATCCATTGCTTTCGGTCTCCCCTAGAGGGGGGGGGGGGGGGGTTACCCACATATGCGGTCCTCTCCAAGGTTTCTCATAGTCATTCACATCGACGTCCCACTGGGGTGAGTTTTCCTTGCCCGTATGTGGGCTTTGTACCGAGGATGTCGTTGTGGCTTGTGCAGCCCTTTGAGACACTTGTGATTTAGGGCTATATAAATAAAGATTGATTGATTGATTGATTGAGTAGATGAGTGTTATGTGTGTGTATGTGTGTAAATGAATGAACACTGAAATTCAAGTATTTCTTTTATTTATATATACATATATATATATATATATATATATATATATATATGTATATATATATATATATATATATATATATATATATATAAAATAAAATACATATTTATATAGATAGCTAGAATTCACTGAAAGTCAAGTATTTCTTATATATATATATATATATCTTAACCACGCCCCCAACCACGCCCCCAACCACGCCCCCAACCCCCACCTCCCGAAATCGGAGGTCTCAAGGTTGGCAAGTATGACCAAAACAGTTTGGACAATTCCATGCTCCCCACCTTGTGGGAACAGTGTTTGGAGCGGGTCCCTTCCTCTTCCAACATGACAGTGCACGAGTGCACAAAGCAAGGTCCATAAAGACGTGGATGACAGAGTCTGGTGTGGATGAACTTGACTGGCCTGCACAGAGTCCTGACCTGAACCCGATAGAACACCTTTGGGATGAATTAGAACGGAGACTGAGAGCCAGGCCTCACCAATGCGCTTTTGGGAGAATGGTGGAAAATTCCTATAAATACACTCCGCAACCTTGTGAACAGCCTTCCCAGAAGAGTTGTAATAGCTGCAAAAGGTGGACCCACATCATATTGAACTCTATGGGTTAGGAATGGGATGGCACTTCAAGGTCATATGTGAGTCAAGGCAGGTGGCCAAATACTTTTGGCAATATAGTGTAATTCTGTTGCAATCTCCTGAAGGTTGAGTCTCCCTGAGTTCCTGGAGTGAATGACAAATCTGGTTCAGACATGTTTGATGTCCTTATAGACATGCACACTTTGTGGCTGGTTTGCATACAAATCAGGCAGCATTTTTTTAGAGGAGAGGTAACAGCAGAGCTCTGCCATGCCCAATTTAATACGCTCGACGTCTACATATGAAACAGATACGGCAGTTTAAAAAAAAAAAAGTTAAAGTTAAACACCACAACACTTTTCAAACGAGGGCGCTAACAGGAGCAGAAGGATAGTAAAGGTCATTTTGGATGCAATTATCATTTGATATTTATTTTCATAATCAAAAGGTCTCGCTCCCTCAATCAATGTTCCATCTGGTTGCAGCACAGCAAATTAGCCGATCACAATTAGCGGGCGACTTGTTACGCTCCGAAAATGAAGCGTTTCATCTTGTTGCTGAAGTAAAAAGCTGTAATGGTACAGCAGTTGCTAATAAATCCCAGATGGTTAGCTTTTTTTTTTTTTGTGATGGTTATGAAAAGATGGTAATTCTACGTTGGCAAATGGCAGCACTAATGGGAGGCTGTGGTTATTGTATCGTGCCGTATTTTTTTTTTTTACTAACGGCTCCGGTGAAGTGCAAAACCAGGTTGTTTGAGAAGAAAAACAACTGAGGAGGAGAGGACAGAGGAACATTTCAATGATATCAGTCTCAACCCATTTCAATATTTAATATCTGAAGGTGATTATCCTATATCTGGATAGTAGGGATATATATATATATATATATATATATATATATATATATATATATATATATATATATATATATATATATATATATATATATATATATATATATATATATATCAGTGACGTGCGGTGAGGTTGCTGGCTGGTGAGGCACTGACTTCATCACAGTCAGATTTACAAACATATGAACCCTAAAGAGTATCTTATTCACCATTTGATTGGCAGCAGTTAACGGGTTATGTTTAAAAGCTCATACCAGCATTCTTCCCTGCTTGGCACTCAGCATCAAGGGTTGGAATTGGGGGTTAAATCACCAAAAATGATTCCCAGGCGCGGCGCCGCTGCTGCCCACTGCTCCCCTCACCGGGATGGGTCAAATGCAGAGGACACATTTCATTACACCTAGTGTGTGTGTGACAATCATTGGTACTTTAACTTAACTTTAACTTTACACATACAAACTGTAGCACACAAAAAAGCACATTTAATAAAAAAAAAGCGTTATTATGGTCTTACCTTTACTTAGAAATTAAGTCCATGCGCCGCAACTAAAGCCCTCACTTAAACTTTCCACGTGCAAGATTGAATCTATTTAAAAAAGTGTAACCGAGGGTTTATAAATGTCGCCTATACTGTATGAAACTACAAAATAACAAACACGGAGGCTCCAGTTTAGACGAGGACCACTTTATTTACCTTCTTTCAAAAACCTCCGCAACGTGACATCACTTCCGCTCTTAGCGCCTTCAAAATAAGAGCTCAAGGCATATACTGTATAACAGCGCATAACAGGAACTTAACATCACAAAGAGGAAAGCCCATAAAAATAGGTTACAAAAGTTATTTAATAAGAAGCCAAAAAGTGCAAAAACAATAATGTTCGTGTTGGAGGAGTTGTGAATTAGGTACACCTGCAGTCTGCAGGTGTATCTAATGTTGTGTCCCTGCAGTCATTCACAACTCCTCCAACACCAACATTATTGTTTTTGCACTTTTTGGCTTCTTATGAAATAATTTTTTAAAATAGATTCAATCTTGCACGTGGAAAGTTTAAGTGTGGGCATTAGTTGATATAACAATTCTACGGCGGGGGTGCAGGAGGCGAGTCTCACACAGTGCGTCTTTTGCAGCCGTTTTATGATCGCTCAGCACAAGAAATACTTTACACACATACAGTTGTTGACAAAATACACTGTACATTATATACCTCAGCTAACTAAACTATGGAAATGTATAATATAATTCATATAGCAATACAGTCTCACTGCACAGCAGGCCAGCAGTTAGCCGAGTCATTGCGCAATCCATGTTGAGGCACTGAGTGACGTGCCTCAACTGGCTGCTGTTCACCGCACCGTCTCTTCTCAGTATTTGAACGGCAAATGTGAAAATTCAGCGATTTTGAATAAAAATAATCTAAAACTGGTGAAGTTAAATGGAAAATAACTTTATAGTATAATCACTGGATACATTTAACAATTTAATGTTTTTTTTTTCTTTTTACATTTTTTTTCTTTCCATGATGGCAGGTGAGGCCCCCGCCTCCAGTGACTGCACGTCACTGATATATATATATAGATGACGTGCAGTCACTGGATGATGGCAGGTGAGGCAGGGCCTCACCTGCCATCATGGAAAGAAAAAAATGTAAAAAGAAAAAAAAAATATTAAATTGTTATATGTATCCAGTGATTATACTATAAAGTTATTTTCCATTTAACTTCACCAGTTTTAGATTATTTTTATTCAAAATCGCTGAATTTTCACATTTGCCGTTCAAATACTGAGAAGAGACGGTGCGGTGAACAGCAGCCAGTTGAGGCACGTCACTCAGTGCCTCAACATGGATTGCGCAATGACTCGGCTAACTGCTGGCCTGCTGTGCAGTGAGACCGTATTGCTATATGAATTATATTATGCATTTCCATAGTTTAGTTAGCTGAGGTATATAATGTACAGTGTATTTTGTCAACAACTGTATGTGTGTAATGTACTTCTTGTGCTGAGCAATCATAAAACTGCTGCGAAGACGCACTGTGTGAGGCTCGCAGTAATCCCGCCTCCTGGTGCCGGTTAATGCACCCCCGCGCAGAATGCACCCCAAAAAATGTTGACTTGCGTTGAGTAAAATTACGACTTTTATCATAACACTGTCAAAATTCTATTATTTTTGGTGAAATTATGACCTTTTTCTTGTGAAAATCCAACTTACTTTTCACAACACGCTTTTTTATATTTGCATGATATGTATATATTATTATGTTGTAAATACAAATCTTTATATGTCTAGAAGAGGTAGGCATTATTCGGAGGTCTCAAGAAGGTAACAAATACAAGAAACGTGTTTGTGTGTGTGTGTGTGTGTTCTTGTATTTCTACCCTTATTGAGACATGAAGAAGGAAAAGTAGCTTCCATATGAGGAGGTGTGAACAAGTGATGACATAAATCATGGTCCCAATACAGAAAACTATTGCATCTAATAGAGAATGTCTCATTTTCACCCCTGGTGGTGACATCTATGAAAACTAGGGTGGTCCCAAAAAGGAGGGATTTTTCAAATTGACTGTGTGTCAGTTTTAAAAGTGCTCCACCTCTGGGCAACATATGAAATAACAAGTTTGTGTACAAATTTGAAGTGCTCCCCCTCCGGCCAACATATGAAATAACAAGTGTGTGTATGATATTGGACAAAATGAATACAAAAAAATAAATACATATGTATATAAAGACATACTGTAATACCTTGAAGTAAATATTTAAATAAATGAACTAAAAGCAGTCTTTTTCTCACAATGTGACGACTTTTTTCTCTTAAAATTGGGAACAATTCCTCAAAATCTTTTTGTTTCTGTAATATTGCAATATTTTATCATAAAATTATTACTTTTTTTATGTAAAATTATTACTTTTTTATGTAAAATTATTCCTTTTTTTATGTAAAATTATTACTTTTTAATGCAAAATGGTGACATTTCTGAGTTTTCTCAGAATATTGCCAATTTTTTTGTTGTACTTGTAAAATAGTAACATTTTTGGAGTAAAATTATAATCTTGCCAGGTAAAATTCAGATTATTTTTATAATATTGCCAACATTTTTAAGTTTTCTTATAAAATTGTGACTTTTGACGGGTTAAATTACGACTCTTTTCATAAATTTGCCAACATTTTAAACTTTTCTTGTAAAATCGCGACTGTTATTGAGTGAAATTTCCAACTTTTATCATAATATTGAACAAATGTTCAGTTTTTCTTGTAAAATGTTGACTTGCGTTGAGTAAAATTACGACTTTTATTATAACACTGTCAAAATTCAAAGTTTTTTTGTGAAATTGTGACCTTTTTCTTGGGAAAATCCAACTTATTTTTCACAACACACTTTTTTATATTTGCATGGTATGTACATATTATAATGTTGTAAATACAAATCTTTATACATCTAGAAAAGAGGTAGGCATTATTCGGAGGTCTCAAGAAGGTAACAAATACAAGAAATGTGTGTGTGTGTGTGTGTGTTTATAGCCCAAAAGATGTGTATTGTGAGGGGATTGAGTATGGATGCAGGACATTCTAATGACTCACAAACTAAATGACTTTAAGGGAATATTTTTTTACATGGCAACATTCATCAAGTGTTAATGAACAAGCCCAAAGGCAATCAATGCAAATGCTACGATGGGGACCGGGGAGAAGGCGAGGGACAGATGGGTAGACATAGCACAAGAGTGAGGGGGAGGGGTGGGAGAAAACCATCATAGCTATGATGAATGAGAGTGTTGGCAGAGGGCCCCGAGCGATCACTCACTCACCGAGACAGGCGTCTCTGGCCCTAACTTCATTATCGTGACATAGTCCCATCAACACACTTTTTCACATTGCAGTGTGGCAGACCTCAGTGCTCGAGAAGATCAACTAAACTGGTGGGCTTCAGTAGTTTGTCACCGATACAGAGAGGATAGTTCGCTTCTATTCAGACTTTAGAAGCTGCTGAATCACCATCAAATTGTCGGAATATTAGTACTGTTATGAGCAGTGTTGGGACTAACGCGTTACTGTAACGCAGTTACTTTGGGCGGTAACTAGTAATCTAACGCGTTATTCTTTATATTCAGTAACTCAGTTACCGTTACTACATGATGCGTTACTGCGTTATTCTACGTTATTTTTGATGTAGTATCGGCTAGAAACAGAAGACCTGAGTGTGTTTTATTGGAGCGCTGCAGTGTCATCCTTCTGAATCTGTTGTGTCACAAGAGGCGCGCTCTGTGTGTGTCTGGGTGTGGGTGTGGGTGTGGGATGGGGAGGGGGGAGGGGGGGTGCGCAATACAACGTAAACCGTTGGCCAACAAAAAAGTAACCACAGAACTGGAAAGGGCGTGCCTTAAAGGGGAACATTATCACAATTTCAGAAGGGTTAAAACCATTAAAAATCAGTTCCCAGTGGCTTATTTTATTTTTCGAAGTTTTTTTCAAAATTTTACCCATCACGCAATATCCCTAAAAAAAGCTTCAAAGTGCCTGTTTTTAACCATCGTTATAAACACCCGTCCATTTTCCTGTGACGTCACATAGTGATGCCAACTCAAACAAACATGGCGCATAGAACAGCAAGCTATAGCGACATTAGCTCGGATTCAGACTCGGATTTCAGCGGTTTAAGCGATTCAACAGATTACGCATGTATTGAAACGGATGGTTGTAGTGTGGAGGCAGGTAGCGAAAACGAAATTGAAGAAGAAGCTATTGAGCCATATCGGTTTGAACCGTATGCAAGCGAAACCGACGGAAACGACACGACAGCCAGCGACACGGGAGAAAGCGAAGACGAATTTGGCGATCGCCTTCTTACCAACAATTGGTATGTGTTTGTTTGGCATTAAAAGAAACTAACAACTATGAACTAGGTTTACAGCATATGAAATACATTTGGCAACAACATGCACTTTGAGAGTGCACACAGCCCAATTTTCATCAATTAATATATTCTGTAGACATACCCTCATGTCAGCAGGCCAGGGAAGCTAGGGTCGATATTCTTCTCTTGATCATCTTCGGTGGCATAAGGGACGGTGTGAGCCAAGACATCCAGGGGGTTTAGCTCGCTCGTCTGCGGGAACAAACTGCCGCCATTGCTTGCCGTGCTACCGAGGGCCTTTGTCCCTGAATTGCTCACACACTGATTCAATGGGGGTCTGGCGGCAGATTTCTTTGACTTCATCGTTGGAAATGCATCTGCTTTGAGTGTCGCAGGATATCCACACATTCTTGCCATCTCTGTCGTAGCATAGCTTTCGTCGGTAAAGTGTGCGGAACAAACGTCCAATTTCTTGCCACTTTCGCATCTTTGGGCCACTGGTGCAACTTGAATCCGTCCCTGTTCGTGTTGTTACACCCTCCGACAACACACCGACGAGGCATGAAGTCTCCAAGGTACGGAAAACAGTCGAAAAAACGGAAAATAACAGAGCTGATTTGACTCGGTGTTTGAGAAAATGGCGGATTGCTTCCCGATGTGACGTCACAGCGAATATTAGAAAGGCGTTTAATTCGCCAAAATTCACCCATTTAGAGTTCGGAAATCGGTTAAAAAAATATATGGTCTTTTTTCTGCAACATCAAGGTATATATTGACGCTTACATAGGTCTGGTGATAATGTTCCCCTTTAAAGGCCTACTGAAAGCCACTACTACCGACCACGCAGTCTGATAGTTTATATATCAATGATGTAATCTTAACATTGCAACACATGCCAATACAGCCGGGTTAGCTTACTAAAGTGCAATTTTAAATTTCACGCGAAATATCCTGCTACCTGGGGATAGGTTGATTGGCAACACTAAATTGGCCATAGTGTGTGGATGTGAGTGTGAATGTTGTCTGTCTATCTGTGTTGGCCCTGCGATGAGGTGGCGACTTGTCCAGGGTGTACCCCGCCTTCCGCCCGATTGTAGCTGAGATAGGCTCCAGCGCCCCCCGCGACTCCAAAGGGAATAAGCGGTAGAAAATGGATGGATGGATGGATGGATATCCTGCTGAAAACGTCTCGGTATGATGGCGTCGGCGCGTGACGTCACGGATTGTAGAGGACATTTTGGGACAGCATGGTGGCCAGCTATTAAGTCGTCTGTTTTCATCGCAAAATTCCACAGTATTCTGGACATCTGTGTTGGTGAATCTTTTGCAATTTATTCAATGAACAATGGAGACAGCAAAGAAGAAAGCTGTAGGTGGGAAGCGGTGTATTGCGGCAGGTGTTGTCCCGGATAACGCACCCCGCCGTAGAATGCACCCCCTGACTGTTGTGCCGGAAAACACAGCCGGTGTTTTATTGTTTACATTCCCGGAAGATGACAGTCAAGCTTTACCATTGGCCTGTGGAGAACTGGGACAACAGAGACTCTTACCGGGAGGACTTTGAGTTGGATACGCAGACGCGGTACCGTGAGTACGCATGCATCTGCGGCTTCCAAACATTTGATCGCTTGCCCGTACGTGTGTGCCGCTATGTGCATGTCACGTACGTAACTTTGGGGACTTTGGGGAAATATATGTGCTGTATGAACTTTGGGGAGGTGAACGGTACTTTGGGCTCTGGGATTGAGTGTGTTGTGCAGGTGTTTGAGTTGTATTGGCGGGTTATATGGACGGGAGGGGGGAGGTGTTTGTTATGCGGGATTAATTTGTGGCATATTAAATATAAGCCTGGTTGTGTTGTGGCTAATAGAGTATATATATGTCTTGTGTTTATTTACTGTTTTAGTCATTCCCAGCTGAATATCAGGTCCCACCCGCCTCTCACAGCATCTCCCCTATCTGAATCGCTCCCACTGCCCTCTAGTCCTTCACTCTCACTTTCCTCATCCACAAATCTTTCATCCTCGCTCAAATTAATGGGGATCTCGTCGCTTTCTGGGTCCGAATCGCTCTCTCTGCTGGTGGCCATGATTGTAAACAATGTGCAGATGTGAGGAGCTCCACAACCTGTGACGTCACGCTACTCGTCTGATACTTCCGGTACAGGCAAGGCTTTTTTATCAGCGACCAAAAATTGCGAACTTTATCGTCGATGTTCTCTGCTAAATCCTTTCAGCAAAAATATGGCAATATCGCGAAATGATCAAGTATGACACATAGAATGGACCTGCTATCCCCGTTTAAATAAGAAAATCGCATTTCAGTAGGACTTTAAGTTCGGCTGGAAATCGGGAGAAATTGGGGAGAGGCACTGACATTCGAGAGGGTTGGCAAGTAAGAGATATTCTCACTTCTTTTCTTTTGTCTAGCACAAAGAAAAGAACATTTTAGTTACATGTAAGTTGTGTCTTGGATCAAAGATCCCGTCTACTGCCCAGAACAACAATTCAAATCCGCCTGGTTAGGCTTTGTGTATGTCACGTGTGCCTTCCTTAGGTGAAGCCAGGTTTACAGCTATGTTGTTATTATGCTGTTTGTTACTTATGTATCTTATGTTGCAGCTATTTAAAATACAAACCCCGTTTCCATATGAGTTGGGAAATTGTGTTAGATGTAAATATAAACGGAATACAATGATTTGCAAATCCTTTTCAACCCATATTCAGTTGAATGCACTACAAAGACAACATATTTGATGTTCAAACTCATAAATTTTTTATTTTTTTTGCAAATAATAATTAACTTAGAATTTCGTGGCTGCAACACGTGTCAAAGTAGTTGGGAAAGGGCATGTTCACCACGGTGTTACATGGCCTTTCCTTTTAACAACACTCAATAAACGATTGGGAACTGAGGAGACACATTTTTGAAGCTTCTCAGGTGGAATTCTTTCCCATTCTTGCTTGATGTACAGCTTAAGTTGTTCAACAGTCCGGGGGTCTCCGTTGTGGTATTTTAGGCTTCATAATGCGCCACACATTTTCAACGGGAGACAGGTCTGGACTACAGGCAGGCCAGTCTAGGACCCGCACTCTTTTACTATGAAGCCACGTTGATGTAACACGTGGCTTGGCATTGTCTTGCTGAAATAAGCAGGGGCGTCCATAGTAACGTTGCTTGGATGGCAACATATGTTGTCCAAAACCTGTATGTACCTTTCAGCATTAATGGCGCCTTCACAGATGTGTAAGTTACCCATGTCCTGGGCACTAATACACCCCCATACCATCACACATGCTGGCTTTTCAACTTTGCGCCTATAACAATCCGGATGGTTCTTTTCCTCTTTGGTCCGGAGGACACGACGTCCACAGTTCCCAAAAACAATTTGAAATGTGGACTCGTCAGACCACAGAACACTTTTCCACTTTGTATCAGTCCATCTTAGATGAGCTCACGCCAAGCAAAGCCGACGGCATTTCTGGGTGTTGTTGATTAGCGGTTTTCGCCTTGCATAGGAGAGTTTTAAATTGCACTTACAGATGTAGCGACCAATTGTAGTTACTGACAGTGGGTTTCTGAAGTGTTCCTGAGCCCATGTGGTGATATCCTTTACACACTGATGTCGCTTGTTGATGCAGTACAGCCTGAGGGATCCAAGGTCACGGGCTTAGCTGCTTATATGCAGTGATTTCTCCAGATTATCTGAACCCTTTGATGATATTACGGACCGTAGATGGTGAAATCCCTAAATTCCTTGCAATAGCTGGTTGAGAAAAGTTTTTCTTAAACTGTTCAACAATTTGCTCACGCATTTGTTGACAAAGTGGTGACCCTCGCCCCATCCTTGTTTGTGAATGACTGAGCATTTCATGGAATCTACTTTTATACCCAATCATGGCACCCACCTGTTCCCAATTTGCCTGTTCACCTGTGGGATGTTCCAAATAAGTGTTTGATGAGCATTCCTCAACTTTATCAGTATTTATTGCCACCTTTCCCAACTTTTTTGTCACGTGTTGCAGGCATCAAATTCTAAAGTTAATGATTATTTGCAAAAAAAAAAATGTTTATGAGTTTGAACATCAAATATGTTGTCTTTGTAGCATATTCAACTGAATATGGGTTGAAAATGACTTGCAAATCATTGTATTCCGTTTATATTTACATCTAACACAATTTCCCAACTCATATGGAAACGGGGTTTGTAGTTTTGTCAATTTGTTGTGGCCTGAAATAAATTGGCCCTTTGAAACATATCTTTGTGTGTTGTACGTAGACCACATTGCTTAGCAGAGTTCAGTGATGCAAATGCATGTCAAGTTGATCAACACATTGTATTATTCTCCAGTGCAATAAATGTACTGAAATGAAGGCTAAAAGGGCATTAATGGGAGCTTAAAAAAAAAAAAGTAGAAGAAGTAACTAAATAGTTAGTTTTCACAGAAACGCATTACTTTTTGGTGTAAGTATCTGAGGTAAGTAACTGAGTTACTTTTGAAATAAAGTAACTGTAAGTTTAACTAGTTACTGGTTTTCAGTAACTAACCCAACACTGGTTATGAGTAGTGTTGTCCCAATACCAATATTTTGGTACCGGTAGCAAAATTATTTCAATACCTTTTGGTACTTTTCGGTACTTTTCTAAATAAAGGGCGCCACTAAAAATTGCATTGTTGGCTTTATTTTAACCAAAAAATCTTAGGGTAAATTAAACATATGTTTCTTATTGCAAGTTGTTCCTTAAATAAAATAGTGAACATACAAGACAACTTGTCTTTTAGTAGTAAGTAAACAAACAAAGGCTCCTAATTTAGCTGCTGACATATGCAGTAACATATTGTGTCATTTATCATTCTATTATTTTGTCAACATTATTAAGGACAAGCGGTAGAAAATGAATTATTAATCTACTTGCTCATTTATGCAACTGAGATTGGCTCCAGCACCCCCCGTGACTCCAAAAGGGACAAGCAGTAGAAAATGAATGGATGGTTGTCTTTGTACATTGCTGCATTCATCTTTCCCTCTATCCTGACTAGTGTTGTCCCGATATCAATATTTTGGTACCGCTACCAAAATTATTTAGATACTTTTCGGTACTTTTCGGTACTTTTCTAAATAAAGGGGACCACAAAATATTGCATTTTTGGCTTTATTTTAAAAAAAAATCTTAGGGTACATTAAACATATGTTTATTGTTGCAATTTAGTCCTTAAATAAAATAGTGAACATACAAGACATCTTGTGTTTTAGTAGTAAGTAAACAAACAAAGACTCCTAATTTAGCTGCTGACATATTGTGTCATTTTCCAATCTATTATTTTGTCAAAATTATTAAGGACGGGCGGTGACATGTTAGCTATTTTTATTTACACTAAAGTTGATTGACAGATTTGAATGCCCCACAGAGGTTAAATGGATCAAATGTTACGGTACAGTATTTATTATTAAATACAACATGCAATGAGGCGTGTAACTAATCCAAAATGTGTATGTGTGCGACTATGTGTAGCGATTATCTGAGGAGTGTCACCAGGAGTGTTGAGCGAGGTGTGGAAGTCCATGGAGCACCTGGCAAGCTCGGAGATCCAGGGACAGGCAGGAGGTCAGGGGCAAGAGCGAGGCGTCAAAGTCCGTCGAGAGCCAAAAAGGCAGCTAGGGAACCGGAGGGAATACGGGGAGACGAGACACACAGCTCGTGATCAGGAAACGGAGGAATGCTGCTGGATGGCGACAAGGGACACAAGACAAATGAACACGGAGGAAGAGAAACACAGAGAGAGTGTGTACATAGAGCTAGACGTGTCGGCTTACTGTACGGGAACAGATAGCTACGTTCTGGCCCGGAACGCAGGTTTCGCGGGCTTAAGAAGCGCAGGGAACTCATCAGCGTCTGGTGTGTTGAGTGCTGATTGATTCCAGGAGTGGAGCGCAGGAGTGGCGCTTGGAGTGGTGCGCGCTTGGTGGTGTGCTCAGCGGAGCGCACGGATGAATGCACATTGGAATGAGCCCGGGCCGTGACATCAAAATATAAAAAAAATCAATACATATTTAGTATTTTTTAATTGAGTAAAAAGTAAAAAAAATAAATAAAAAAAAATAATTTATTTCAGTGTTTTACACATTTAAATTTATTTGGGCTTGCTCAAAATTTGGTAAAAGTTTTATTTAAAGTGTATTTTGAAGCGAAAAATGCCAGTGAGATTAACAGTCAGAGTGTGAGTGGAAGGTTAATGATTCTGCATGGCAGCCCGCTAAAAATGATGAAAAGCGCGACTCTACGTCGCAACTGACGCTGTGGTAAAAGTTGGAATTTCCACAGAAACACACTTTAAGGTATTCAACACTGGCGTTTAAAGGGGATAGTGCACCCCCCCCCCCCCAATTTGTCATGTTTCATGTGTCAGGTAAACCACAACGAATGGGGCCATATGAATCCCCTTCCCACTGTAACAATCCGCACCACCTTTCAGGTAAAACATCCGCGGTTAAGGTAAAGGAGCGATTAATCTGCATTCGATATAAAGATTAATGAGATAACTCATGTGATTAATCACAACAAATTAACTTGTTCTTTTCGACAGAACCTGGTTCGATCCCCACCTTCTACCAACCTTGTCACGTCCGTTGTGTCCTTGAGCAAGACACTTCACCCTTGCTCCTGATGGGTCGTGGTTAGGGCCTTGCATGGCAGCTCCCGCCATCAGTGTGTGAATGTGTGTGTGAATGGGTGAATGTGGAAATAGTGTCAAAGCGCTTTGAGTACCTTGAAGGTACAAAAGTGCTATGCAAGTATAACCCATTTATAATAGAAACACTTGTTATGGTACCGGGAGGAAGAAGACAGCACAGAATGCAGGGACATAGTTTTAGCTCTATATTTATTATATATTTACAAAATTATGGAGAGTGAAACTAATCCAAATGTGTGTGGCGTGCGACTATGTGTAGTGATTAGCTGTTGAGCGAGGTGCGGAAGTCCAAGGGGGCAAGGCAAGCTCGGAGGTACGTGGGCAGGCGTGAGGTCAAGGGCAGGAGCGAGGCGTCAGAGTCCGTGTCCAGGCGGGAGATCGATATCCAAGAGGCAGTCAGGGAACCAGAGGGGAATACGGGGAGACGAGACACACAGCTCGTGACGCGGGAACGGAGGAATGCTGCTGGATGACGACAAGGGACACGAGACAAATGAACACAGAGAGAGAGAGAGAGTGTGCATAGAGGTAAATATTGTCTGCTTACTGTACTGGGACAGGTCACTACGTTCTGGCCCGGAACTCAGGTTTAAATTGGCTTAAGAAGCCCAGGAAGGTCTCCTGCTGCAGCCGGAGTGGCGCGCACTGGAGTGCGCCCGGGCCGTGACAACGCTTTTTACTATACGCCCTCATAAACTCCTGTATTATTTGATGTCAGGATCATCCATTTAGATCTTGTCGATGCAGAGAAAAACATTACCCTTTTATGTTCAGTGTTGAAGGGGTTAAATAGTTTCAACCATTAACGCTTGATTTCGATTGATGGCACTTTTTTTACACAACCTTGGCTGTAAGGCGGCGACATATTTCAAATCTTGAGAGGTAGAGCATGCCAACAAGTAACTAGACCAGGATTATTTTAAAATGGAAATTAATATCCAATTGTGCACCGCTTGTTTCATCCTTGTCATTTCAGTCCCCGGGTTAATTTGGCTTTACATTGATCGCCCTCCTCCTGGGCAATTTGCAGTCTGATTACTCCCAGCGTGATTGATGAGGTAGTGCTGCTGCCTGCCTGCACCTTTTGGTCCTACAGTGAAAGCAACACAAGCACTATCAGGAGATAGGAGAACAACGAATACCACGCAGCTGTGCCCACTCGTGAAAGTATTTCCTTGAAATTGAAAGTTCTCTTACACTTTGTGGATTGATGGCAAATTGTTTCTCACCACCAAGCAAAAACCGCGCATGCTCAGGCCCCATCTACACTTGTCCACACACACACAATGGTCGTTTAAGACCACACGCCCCCCTTCATCCTAATACGCATACGCGGAAAATGCACCCGTCATAGTCACCTCCAGTGTTGCTTTGTGTGCGAGTTCCTAAATTTAACTTATCTGAACAATATCCAATGTTGTGGTATTTCTATTATCCATCCATCCATCTTCTTCTGCTTATCCGAGGTCAACAGCCTAAGCAGGGAAGCCCAGACTTCCCTGTCCCCAGCCACTTCATTCAGCTCCTCCCGGGGGATCCCAAGGCGTTCCCAGGTCAGCCGGGAGACAAAGTCTTCCCAACGTGTCCTGGGTCTTCCCCGTGGCCTCCTACTAGTCGGACGTACCCGAAACACCTTCCTAGGGAGGCGTTCGGGTGGAATCCTGACCAGATGCCCAAACCACCTCATCTGGCTCCTCTCGATGTGGAGGAGCAGCGGCTTTACTTTGAGCTCTTCCCGGATGACAGAGCTTCTCATCCTATCTCTAAGGGAGAGCCCCGCCACCCGGCGGAGGAAGCTCATTTCGGCCGCTTGTACCCGTGATCTTGTCCTTTCGGTCATAACCCAAAGCTCATGACCATAGGTGAGGATGGGAACGTAGATCGACCGGTAAATTGAGAGCTTTGCCTTCTGGCTCAGCTCCTTCTTCACCACAACGGTTCGATACAGCGTCCGCATTACTGAAGATCAATCCGCCTGTCAATCTCACGATCCACTCTTCCCTCACTCGTGAACAAGACTCTGAGGTACTAGAACTCCTCCACTTGGGGTAAAATCTCCCCCCCAACCCGGAGATGGCACTCCACCCTTTTCCGGGCGAGAACCATGGACTCGGACTTGGAGGTGCTGATTCTCATCCCAGTCGTTTCACACTCGGCTGCGAACCGATCCAGTGAGAGCTGAAGATCTTGGCCAGATGAAGCCATCAGGACCACATCATCTGCAAAAAGCAGAGACCTAATCCTGCAGCCACCAAACCAGATCCCCTCAACGCCATGACTGCGCCTAGAATTCTGTCCATAAAAGTTATGAACAGAATCGGTGACAAAGGGCAGCCTTGGCGGAGTCCAACCCTCACTGGAAACGGGTCCGACTTACTGCCGGCGATGCGGACCAAGCTATGACACTGATCATACAGAGAGCGGACCGCCATAATCAGACAGTCCGTTACCCCATACTCTCTTAGCACTCCCCACAAGACTTCCTGGGGTACACGGTTGAATGCCTTCTCCAAGTCTACAAAGCACATGTAGACTGGTTGGGCAAACTCCCATGAACCCTCAAGGACCCTGCCGAGAGTATAGAGCTGGTCCACAGTTCCACGACCAGGACAAAAACCACACTGTTCCTCCTGAATCCGAGTTTCGACTATCCGGCGTAGCCTCCTCTCCAGTACACCTGAATAGATCTTACCGGGAAGGCTGAGGATTTCAATTAAATATATTAATAATTTTCAATTGTGCTGTGGGGCCCTATTGTAGTGAATCACACCTGAGCCATCATAAATTAATCAAATCTTTAATGGACACGTGAAAGTACACAATGTGATAAAGAACATTTTACAGCAATCAATCAAGCGATCTAGTTATCTGGTCCGGACACTAATCACTCTTTTGCCTTCACCTTCATTTTCCATTCCTTTTTGGTGACTTTATATACTCTGGACCTAGACGTTGAGTCCGCGACATACATGGCGGACAATAACTGATACAGTCTGCTTTGCCAGTCCAAATGCATTCGCCGTTTTCCGTAGTCTTCCCTCGACGGCCAGGTAATACAAAGCACACGCTACCTTTTTTATCACATCCACGAGAGCCCGCATTCTCGTTGTCTCTCCTTCGACAAATGGACACAGTTTTTCGGTAAGTAGAATCACTGCTGACCTGGACATTCGGAAGTGTTCTTGCCTTCTGAGAAGTGTTGTATCCCAGATAGCTGCAATCGCTTTCTCTTAAGGTATTCATGTTATGATCCGTTGCCCGGATCTGTTAGTTTTGACTACCTCAGTTCTGTTTTCTGCACCCCTGGGTTTGTGTTTCAGTTACCATGGGTGCTGATTGGTTTCAGCTGCCTCTGATTAGTGTCTGGGAGGCTCACCTTCTGCCAGCCACTAATCAGAGAGCTATTTATTTCCATTTCTTTCCACATTCAATCTGGCTTCCCAGTTTGCTAGAAGCAACGGTTAACAACGGTTAGTTTTGATTCCTGTTTTTGTATGCTAGCCTCCTTAGCTTTGCCTCCTGTGCTATTGGCACACTTTTGTTTGTCCCTGCATGATTTATACCAATAAATAATTTCCTACCGGCACGCTTCGTCCGGAGTGTTACGTCTGCATCTTGGGAGAACGACCATGCGACCCGATCGTTACAATTCATGTGTGATTTCCACAATCGTCTGCACAGACGGAAGGAGAAACACGGGCATGTCTGGATGACTCGCCTCCATATTTCCAGAAGTTACCTCCGAGTTAAGAAACCGCTTTATTATGAATCTGGCTGTGGCGCGTTCTTTCTGACTTCACTTCCTGTGTGGGGCGCGGTCTTTCTGGCGTCACTTCCTTTCCGAACTCAGTTTGTAAATGATCAATGAGTCCATACAAAGCTAAGAGCCGGAGATTCAAGAAATACACGGCGCACTTACCCGTGTAAAAAATTGTCCGAGGAGGGGAACCTTAAACGGTAGTTTAATGTGGCTGAAACGGGGCTTAGGCTAAATAATTATTTGTTTAAGGGGTTATCCGGCTTAGTGTAGACATAGCTGTTACGGCTCAGTTTCCTGCCGCCGCTGCTCATCCATCTGTGCGCTCCAGTGAGAGCATCGCGGGCCACGCCCACGGGCGTTCCCTCTCCGCTGTGGGCACGCCTCCTCACGGCTGCAGGAGATCTGCAATCGGCGCACCTGCCGGTGATGAGTGAGTTGCCTTCTTAAGCCTGCACAACCTGCCATCCCTCGCCGGAATATAATCTGCTGATACCTTTGTAAGCACCCCGTGTCTGGCTTCCATCCCGCGAACTCGCTCTCCCCCTGTGACTTCCTTGTTTTGCCCTTTTGGATTCTCGACCTCCCGCTTGGACACGGACCTCTCAACACCCCTCTCTCGCCCTGGATCATCTGCCTGCCCAACAGACTGTCTTCCTGCCTTGTCCCTCTTCTCGCCCCAACACAACATTAGGTAACACACACTACAGCTAATCACACACATAGCCACACACCACATACACTTTTGGATTTTGTCACCTTAGTTTAAGTATATTTAATATTGTGTTTTATGTTTTATTATATATATATATATATATATATATATATATATATATATATATATATATATATATATATATATATATATATATATATATATATAATAAAAATAATACAGCTTTACTTCCCCCTGGTATCTGTGTCGTCATCTCCCTTTGTTAAACATAACAATAGCCTCAGAAAAGTAGCTTCAGATATACCGCCCGTCCGAGCACCCACTGGCAGAAATGTAGATCGGTGCCTATGCCGTGTGAGATGTTATCAGGAAGGGGCTTTGATGGTTAATTCATTTGAAAATATACCAATTACTGGTTTGGTGGTTCAAGTGACAAATACGTGAACAGAAAGATGAGGATGATATCTCACCTGTAGACTAGAGAGAGGCAACTTGTGAATCTAAATATACGTTTTGCATTTAATTGCAATGTGGATGGTGGTAATATTGTAGGTCCACATCAAATATTTATGCAGCAAATTAGCCTCCTTTCAAACGTGAATGAGAACAATGCATGAAATATTCATGAAGGGATAAGTCATTAGGAGGCAACCTACAGTGTTTTAGAGCGGTAGTGTCGATACGGAGGACGACATAGCAAAGAATAATGAGCAAAAATGTGGAATTTAAAGGCCTACTGAAATGCGATTTTCTTATTTAAACGGGCATAGAAGGTCCATTCTATGTGTCATACTGGATCATTTCGCGATAATGCCATATTTTTGATGAAACGATATCGATGATAAAGTTTGCAACTTTTGGTCGCTGATAAAAAAGCCTTGCCTGTACCGGAAGTAGCAGACGAGTAGCGTGACGTCACAGGTTGTGGAGCTCCTCACATCCGCACATTGTTTACAATCATGGCCACCAGCAGCGAGAGCGATTCGGACCGAGAAAGCGACGATTTCCCCATTAATTTGAGCGAGGATGAAAGATTTGTGGATGAGGAAAGTGAGAGTGAAGGACTAGAGGGCAGTGGGAGCGATTCAGATAGGGAAGATGCTGTGAGAGGCGGGTGGGACCTGATATTCAGCTGGGAATGACTAAAACAGTAAATAAACACAAGACATATATATACTCTATTAGCCACAACACAACCAGGCTTATATTTAATATGCCACAAATTAATCCCGCATAACAAATCCCTCCCCCCTCCCGTCCATATAACCCGCCAATACAACTCAAACACCTGCACAACACACTCAATCCCATAGCCCAAAGTACCGTTCACCTCCCCAAAGTTCATACAGCACATATATTTCCCCAAAGTCCCCAAAGTTACGTACGTGACATGCACATAGCGGCACGCACGTACGGGAAAGCGATCCAATGTTTGGAAGCCGCAGCTGCATGCGTACTCACGGTACCGCGTCTGCGTATCCAACTCAGAGTCCTCCTGGTAAGAGTCTCTGTTGTCCCAGTTCTCCACAGGCCAATGGTGAAGCTTGACTGTCATCTTTCGGGAATGTAAACAATGAAACACCGGCTGTGTTATCCGGCACAACAGTCAGGGGGTGCATTCTACGGCGGGGGTGCGTTATCCGGCACAACACCTGCCGCAATACACCGCTTCCCACCTACATCTTTCTTCTTTGCTGTCTCCATTGTTCATTGAACAAATTGCAAAAGATTCACCAACACAGATGTCCAGAATACTGTGGAATTTTGCGATGAAAACAGACGACTTAATAGCTGGCCACCATGCTGTCCCAAAATGTCCTCTACAATCCGTGACGTCACGCGCAGGTGTCATCATACCGAGACGTTTTCAGCAGGATATTTTGCGCAAAATTTAAAATTGCACTTTAGTAAGCTAACACCGGCCGTATTGGCATGTGTTGCAATGTTAAGATTTCATCATTGATATATAAACTATCAGACTGCGTGGTCGGTAGTAGTGGGTTTCGGTAGGCCTTTAAAAATGATGAACACAATTAGTTGCCTGGAAAAAAAAAGGATATCGTTTTCACTAGACATGAATAAATCAACGCACACATCTGTGCTACATTGACATTCACATAAAAATTAAAAATAAATAAATAAAATAAAACAACTGAAATCTAGATTCCTGTTTTACTTCTTGAGCCCGCGCAAACCTCCGTTCCGGGCCAGAACGTAGCTATCTGTTCCCGTACAGTAAGCCGACACGTCTAGCTCTATGTACACACTCTCTCTCTCTCTCTCTGTGTTTCTCTTCCTCCGTGTTCATTTGTCTTGTGTCCCTTGTCGCCATCCAAGCCGCCAGCATGGGATAAAATCCCAGTGAGTGACTTAAGTTAGTGTCAGGGTTAAGGTTAGGCTTAGTTGACCCTGGATCTCAGGAAACAGAGTGGACCGACACCAGCAGATGACATGGCACCCCAAACCATCACTGATGGTGGAAACTTTACACTAGACTTCAGGCAACGTGGATCCTGTGCCTCTCCTGTCTTCCTCCAGACTCTGGGACCTCGATTTCCAAAGGAAATGCAACATTTGCATGGTTGGGTGATGGTTTGGGGTGCCATGTCATCTGCTCGTGTCGGTCCACTCTGTTTCCTGAGATCCAGGGTCAACGCAGCCGTCTACCAGCAAGTTTTAGAGCACTTCATGCTTCCTGCTGCTGACCTGCTCTATGGAGATGGAGATTTCAAGTTCCAACAGGACTTGGCGCCTGCACACAGCGCAAAATCTACCCGTGCCTGGTTTACGGACCATGGTATTTCTGTTCTAAATTGGCCCGCCAACTCCCCTGACCTTAGCCCCATAGAAAATCTGTGGGGTATTGTGAAAAGGAAGATGCCAGACCCAAAAACGCAGAAGAGTTGAAGGCCACTATCAGAGCAACCTGGGCTCTCATAACACCTGAGCAGTGCCAGAAACTCATCGACTCCATGCCACGCCGCATTAACGCAGTAATTGAGGCAAAAGGAGCTCCAACCAAGTATTGAGTATTGTACATGCTCATATTTTTCATTTTCATACTTTTCAGTTGGCCAACATTTCTAAAAATCCCTTTTTTGTATTAGCCTTAAGTAATATTCTAATTTTGTGACACACGGAATTTTGGATTTTCATTTGTTGCCACTTCAAATCATCAAAATTAAATGAAATAAACATTTGAATGCATCAGTCTGTGTGCAATGAATAAATATAATGTACAAGTTACACCTTTTGAATGCAATTACTGAAATAAATCAAGTTTTTCAAAATATTCTAATATACTGGCTTTTACCTGTATATATATATATTGCCACGGCGCGGACTTGAACACGTTTTTCCTCGGGACCTCTGCTGGCAGCGCGTTTGGACACGCCCATGCTCACGCTGAGCGCAGCACGCCCACACAGCGACAAGTCTGCAGACAATCAGCAATCTGCACACCTGGGACTGATGAGGGCGAGCGGTTTTAAAGACCAGTGGACCCTAGGATCCTTGCGGGAACTTAGTTTCTCGATGGTGAACCGTAAGTGACACACTTTATGCTCTATCTCCTTGTTTCCTCTCCGTGGCTCGATTTGTCCCCTGTCTTCTCCCTTTTGCCCGCAGTGTTTTTCTTTCGTTGCCCTCGATCTCGACTGCCTCCCTCGATCCTCGACTCCCGCCTGGACACAGACCTTGTCGCCTCTCTCTCTCTGCCCCACGGACCTCACGATAACACACGACAGTTAATTACACACATGGTTTAACACTACACACACTCTTGGATTTTGGTCACACATTATATTATATATTATATATATATATATATATATATATATATATATATATATATATATATATATATATATATATATATATATATATATATATATATATATACATTTATATTGTTTTTATTTATTTATTTATTTTTTAAATTTATTTTATTTATTTTTTTTTTTTTAAACTTTGGACTTTGTGCAGGCTGGATTTTGGACGCTAGTTTCGGGACCACTGGTGTAGACAATACAGTTGATGTTTCTATTTTCCACTGTCATGTCATAATACACAGTACAATACACTTTATAATCATGGGAAATCCAAACGATTGTGAAAAACGGAAAAAAAACCCCATCAAACCAGATTTTAATATTCATAGTAATGCCTCCTTTATTCCCTTGCCCTTTGTCGCCATGGCAACCAAAGACAGCGGAACGACGGACTGGCAGTCTGTGGCATGAAAGATGAAAGTTCCCGCATACAGAGTGTGAGGCTGGAGATAGTGGAGAATAGCAATGCCACGTGTCCCCCCTTGACCTGCCTTCTCAGGGCTGTTTGTGGTTCACCAGGCGGTGTCTTTGTCTGCAGGTTTTACACGCCTGCCCTCTTCTCCTGGGAAAGCCGGTGTGACGGTCGCTGTCCAAGGTGCTTAACGTTGGTCCAACCTGTATCATTGGTATTCCGGGCTGTGGTTTGCATTCTGTTTACTTAAATTTGCCCAATTCTGTACAGAATGTTTTTTTTTCTATGGTGGCCAGGTGGTAATGTTTGTGTAAGATGACCATGTATCTATTTTTTTTATTCAGAACAGTTCACATTAATGAACAATCTGCTGTAAACGAGCCAGATTATAGCACAGTAGCTATTATTGTGTGAATGCTCCAAAGCATCAAACAATAATGTTTGATGAGCATTCCTCAACATCCTCAGTCTTTTTTGCCACTTATGCCAGCTTTTTTTGAAACATCATTAATAACTAACTAATATTTGCAAAAAATAACAACGTTTTCCAGTTCAAACGTTAAATATCTTGTCTTTGCAGTCCATTCAATTGAATATAAGTTGAAAAGGATTTGCAAATCATTGTATTCTGTTTTTATTTACCATTTAAACAGCGTGCCGACTTCACTGGTTTTGGGGTTTGTAGATCTGTGCAAGTTTGCATGTGTTTTAGTAGACACAAAAGTAAATCAGGCTCTTAAGTGGAGGGGGAAAATGATTCATGACCGGAATCCGCGCCATTATGCACCTTTTTTTTCACCATTTACATTACGCTTACTAAAATGTAGTACAAAACTAGGTCCACCTTTCATTGTCAGGTCCATTTGCATAACTTCAAGCACACAAACAGTCATTTTGGGGAATTAATTGAACTTCATTGCAAAGCAGCAGGGCATCCGCAGTATCCTCGCAGCAAATTTTAGATCATCACGCACCTCAGAGACGGGAAAAAAAGCAAGGATGCCGACGAAGGCAGCAGACATCTCTGGAGATGAAAACCCAGCTGCTAAATACAAATGATGGACTTGCAGGGATTTTCAACACAAGGTCGACTAAATGAGAAAAAGGAACACAAACAAAAGGATTAAAACAAAGTAACCCCCCAAAGGATATACTGGATGCAATTAAGATCAACACGATTAAGGGATTTTTTTATTGATTTAATGAAGACCAGCTGTCTTGTATTATTCTCATATAAATTAGGTTGTAGTTGTACAAACCCCGTTTCCATATGAGTTGGGAAATTGTGTTAGATGTAAATATAAACGGAATACAATGATCATTTTCAACCCATATTCAGTTGAATATGCTACAAAGACAACATATTTGATGTTCAAACTGATAAACTTTTTTTTTTTTTTTGCAAATAATCATTAACTTTAGAATTTGATGCCAGCAACAGGTGACAAAGAAGTTGGGAAAGGTGGCAATAAATACTGATAAAGTTGAGGAATGATCATCAAACACTTATTTGGAACATCCCACAGGTGAACAGGCAAATTGGGAACAGGTGGGTGCCATGATTGGGTATAAAAGTAGATTCCGTGAAATGCTCAGTCAGTCACAAACAAGGATGGGGCGAGGGCCACCACTTTGTCAACAAATGCGTGAGCAAATTGTTGAACAGTTTAAGAAAAACCTTTCTCAGCCAGCTATTGCAAGGAATTTAGGGATTTCACCATCTACGGTCCGTAATATCATCAAAGGGTTCAGAAATTTAGGAGAAATCACTGCACGTAAGCAGCTAAGCCCGTGACCTTCTATCCCTCAGGCTGTACTGCATCAAAAAGCGACATCAGTGTGTAAAGGATATCACCACATGGGCTCAGGAACACTTCAGAAACCCACTGTTAGTAACTACAGCTGGTCGCTACATCTGTAAGTGCAAGTTAAAACTCTCCTGTGCAAGGCGGAAACCATTTATCAACAACACCCAGAAACGCCGTCGGCTTCGCTGAGCCTGAGCTCATCTAAGATGGACTGATACAAAGTGGAAAAGTGTTCTGTGGTCTGACGAGTCCACATTTCAAATTGTTTTTGGAAACTGTGGACGTCGTGTCCTCCGGACCAAAGAGGAAAAGAATCATCCGGATTGTTATAGGCGCAAAAGCCAGTATCTGTGATGGTATGGGGGTGTATTAGTGCCCAAGACATGGGTAACTTACACATCTGTGAAGGCACCATTAATGCTGAAAGGTACATACAGGTTTTGGAGCAACATATGTTGCCATCCAAGCAACGTTACCATGGACGCCCCTGCTTATTTCAGCAAGACAATGCCAAGCCACGTGTTACATCAACGTGGTTTCATAGTAAAAGAGTGCGGGTACTAGACTGGCCTGCCTGTAGTCCAGACCTGTCTCCCATTGAAAATGTGTGGCGCATTATGAAGCCTAAAATAGCACAACGGAGACCCCCGGACTGTTGAACAACTTAAGCTGTACATCAAGCAAGAATGGGAAAGAATTCCACCTGAGAAGCTTCAAAAATGTGTCTCCTCAGTTCCCAATCGTTTACTGAGTGTTGTTAAAAGGAAAGGCCATGTAACACAGTGGTGAACATGCCCTTTCCCAACTACTTTGGCACGTGTTGCAGCCATGAAATTCTAAGTTAATTATTATTTGCAAAAAAAGAGAGTAAAGTTTATGAGTTTGAACATCAAATATGTTGTCTTTGTTGCATATTCAATTGAATATGGGTTGAAAAGGATTTGCAAATCATTGTATTCCGTTTATATTTCCATGTAACACAATTTCCCCACTCATATGGAAACGGGGTTTGTACTTAAATTATATAGTATCTTTAGAAAATACATTTTATATTAGGGCAACATTAGAATTCTCGTGATTGATTTGTGGTAAACTACTCAGTGATAGTAATAACTGTTATGAATAATTGGCTTTAATTTTGTCAGCAAGGCATAATCAAACTAATGACTGTTCTAAAAAACATTTGGCTGTGCTATAATGGACCTCTGAATCATCTTTCATCTGAACAGGTGCTCACACCGTGCCAGAGAAGCTGCATTATTATTATTTTTTTTCCCTTGGTGAGGTGAGCAGGGCAGGAATTACACAACCTGCATGTGTGATGTAAAAGAAAATACTCTCTACAGAAATGTCATAATTAAGAACTACCCCAAAGCAGAATTAAGGCCTTCACAAACATAAGTCAACCAGCATTTTATGAATATATAAGATATAATATTAGTGTAAAATACTGAATATATAAGAAAAATACAATTTTTACTTTTTTGTCTTATCCACTTGTCTTTGTCCCTTTATGTATTTCACAGAGAGTGGAAGTGTTTACCTGTGGAAGAAACAGGTAAACAGGTACTGTGGAGGGAGGCGTGGCCAGCGCTGCCTGTGGGAGCGGAGATCGCTGCCCCTGTCCAGGGTGCTGAGGACAGAGCGCTGAGACAGGGGGCGTGTCAGGGCCGGCTTCGAAACACAGCTGAACAGGTGATTAGATTTCCCAGGTGGTACGAGTTGTCTAATCACTTGTTGTGTTTAACAGTAGCTGTCGGGAACAGCAGGGGGGAGGATTTGGAGAACTTGGAGAGTCGGGAGAGCCAGAGACTGAAAAGTCGAATCAAAACTGTATGATTAAAACTTTGTTCAACTCTGCACGCCTGCCTCCTGTGACGTGTGTGACCGCTACTGGTAAAGACAACTCGTACCACCTGGGATATCTAATCACCTGTTCAGCTGTGGTTCAAAGCCGGCCCTGACACGCCCTTGTCTCAGCGCGCTGTCCTCAGCACCCTGGACAGGGGCGGGGATCTCCGCTCCCACAGGCAGCGCTGGCCACGCCTCCCTCCACACTTACCTTTTTTTGTAAGGGGCGCCGGAAGTTGGCAGACCCGTCAGCGATCCTGTTCTGTCTCCCTGTAATGTTTGTTGGCTCTTGAACGGGATTGTGCTGAAAATCTTTAATTCCCCTCAGGGATTATTAAAGTATTTCTGCTTCTGATTTTTAATTCTTGAAATGTCAAAACAACACAATTGCAACACAACAATCTGACGTAAAAAAAAAAATACAAGCTATTTAAATAATTACCCCGAGAATAAAATAAATAACACCTCCAAATGTTGTGCAAATGTCATTAAGGGGAATGGTGTAAATGCAACAGCAATGTGAAGCAGTGCAATCAAAAGCAAAACAAATACATTTCACATTTTTTGTTTGGTTATAGTCGCTGTGGAAGTCGTTTCCTAGCGGTACCACTGACACATACTTCACAGGAGCCAGGCGTGCCAAGTTGAACAAAGTTTTAATCGACATATATTTATCTTTCCAGTCACGTCCGTATCCTCTCTCCCCTCCTGCTCCCGGCCGCTTACTGTTAAAGACAACAGATGATTAGATTAACACGTACCACCTGTGAAATCTAATCACCTGCTAGCTGTGTCTCGCCGTCAGCACTGCCACGCCCCCCCGTCTGATGGGGCTCTGTCCTCAGCACCATGGACAGAGGCGGTGACCTTTGCTCCTGCAGGCAGCGCTGGCAACATCTCCCTCCACAGTCGTCATAAACAAATCTTAAAAAACACTAACCACAATGTACGGACAAAGCAATCTAAGACAACAAAACAGCACTAACATCTCATTGTAAAAAAGGAACCTCTTTTATCGGATTTATAAATGTTGTATACTTGTGTTAAAAAGCGTCAAATTACAAGGTGTGTGCATCTGCGCGTGAGCTTGCACGTTTGTTGTTTCAGAGTCTTTAACATCGGGCTGTTTTATCGGGCTGTACTTCTGTGGGCATCCGAGCATCTGCTGTCGACCAACCCAGGACCGGAGTGGTCAAAGGGGTCATATCAATCAATCAATCAATCAAAGTTTATTTAGAAAGCCCTGTGGAGGGGGGGCGTGGTCTGCGGGCCTGCCGCGCAGCGGGGTGTGTAAGGACCGAGGACCGGCCTCGAAGACAGCGGCAGGTGAGTAGATTGCCCAGCTGGGGCTTGTTATCTAATCACCTGTCGCCCTTATTAGCAGCAGCCGGAACGAGACAATTGGTTGGAGTTGGAGCTAGAGAGAGAGAAAGACACACGCTGGAGAGCACAACGGAGAGCAAGAGAGACGAAGACTGAAAAGTCGAGTGCGGTTGCCGCAGAGTGGACTCAATAAAAACATTATTGTACGCAGAATACCGGGCTCTCGTGCCAGTGTGTGGTGGTCAGGGGAACCCACGGCAGAGCACTACCACAAGCCCTCCTAGATCCAAGAAAAAACTCAACACAATGGGATACAATGAGAAACCTTGGAGGGGACCGCAATGGATAACGAGTGGATCTAGTTAATCGTGTGAGAGTCCAGTCCATAGTGGGGCCAGCAGGGGATCATCTTGAGTGGAGACAAGTCAGCAGCGCAGAGACGTCCCCGACTGATGCACAGATGAGTGGTCCACCCCAGGTGCTGACTTTGAACAGCTAGCGAATCATCTGTGGTCACTTACTAACTTCTCCAAGCAGGAGAGTGGGGCAGAGCAGAAAAGAGACGGCAGATCAACTGGTCTAAAACGTGGGTCTATTTAAAGGCTAGAGTATACAAATGAGTTTTAAAGGCCGACTGAAATGCGATTTTCTTATTTAAACGGGGATAGCAGGTCCATTCTATGTGTCATACTTGATCATTTTGCGATATTGCTGAAAGGATTTAGTAGAGAATATCGACGATAAAGTTTGCAACATTTGATCGCTGGTAAAAAAAGCCTTGCCTGTACCGGAAGTAGCAGACGAGTAGCGTGACGTCACAGGTTGTGGAGCTCCTCACATCCGCACATTGTTTACAATCATGGCCACCAGCATGGAGAACTGGGACAACAGAGACTCTTACCAGGAGGACTTTGAGTTGGATGCGCAGACACGGTACCGTGAGTACGCATGCAGCTGCGGCTTCCAAACATTTAAACGCTTGGCTGTACGTGCGTGCCGCTATGTGCATGTCACATACGTAACTTTGGGGACTTTGGGGAAATATATGTGCTTTATGAACTTTGGGGAGGTGAACGGTACTTTGGGCTGTGGGATTGAGTGTGTTGTGCAGGTGTTTGAGTTATATGGACGGGAGGGGGGAGGTGTTTGTTATGCAGGATTAATTTGTGGCATATTAAATATAAGCCTGGTTGTGTTGTGGCTAATAGAGTATATATATGTCTTGTGTTCGATTCGGACCGGGAAAGCGACGATTTCCCCATTAATTTGAGCGAGGATAAAAGATTTGTGGATGAGGAAAGTGAGAGTGAAGGACTAGAGGGCAGTGGGAGCGATTCAGATAGGGAAGATGCTGTGAGAGGCGGGTGGGACCTGATATTCAGCTGGGAATGACTAAAACAGTAAATAAACACAAGACATATATATACTCTATTAGCCACAACACAACCAGGCTTATATTTAATATGCCACAAATTAATCCCGCATAACAAACACCTCCCCCCTCCCGTCCATACAACTCAAACACCTGCACAACACACTCAATCCCACAGCCCAAAGTACCGTTCACCTCCCCAAAGTTCATAAAGCACATATATTTCCCCAAAGTCCCCAAAGTTACGTACGTGACATGCACATAGCGGCACGCACGTACAGCCAAGCGTTTAAATGTTTGGAAGCCGCAGCTGCATGCGTACTCACGGTACCGTGTCTGCGCATCCAACTCAAAGTCCTCCTGGTAAGAGTCTCTGTTGTCCCAGTTCTCCACAGGCCAATGGTAAAGCTTGACTGTCATCTTTCGGTAATGTAAACAATGAAACACCGGCTGTATTTGTGTTGCTGCAGCCGGCCGCAATACACCGCTTCCCACCTACAGCTTTCTTCTTTGCTGTCTCCATTGTTCATTGAACAAATTGCAAAAGATTCACCAACACAGATGTCCAGAATACTGTGGAATTTTGCGATTAAAACAGACGACTTAATAGCTGGCCACCATGCTGTCCCAAAATGTCCTCTACAATCCGTGACGTCACGCGCAGGCGTCATCATACCGAGACGTTTTCAGCAGGATATTTCGCGCAAAATTTAAAATTGCACTTTAGTAAGCTAACCCGGCCGTATTGGCATGTGTTGCAATGTTAAGATTTCATCATTGATGTATAAACTATCAGACTGCGTGGTCGGTAGTAGTGGCTTTCAGTAGGCCTTTAAGATGGGACTTAAATGCTTCTACTGAGGTAGCATCTCTAACTGTTACCGGGAGGGCATTCCATAGTACTGGAGCCCGAATAGAAAACGTTCTATAGCCCGCAGACTTTTTTTGGGCTCTGGGAATCACTAATTAGCCGGAGTTCTTTAACGCAGATTTCTTGCCGGGACATATGGTACAATACAATCAGCAAGATAGGATGGAGCTACACCACGGGTACCAAAAGTACGCCCTGCTGGGATGAGTTTGCCAAGTATAAAAAGTAACCTGAAATTTTTGAATGAAAAGAACAGCTGTTCTAAATGTGTCCACTAGATGTCACAATAGCAATTCTTTGTATCTTTGTAGATGATGCTACATATGTACAAAATAAACCTGTCACAGCAGGGTGGGGGTTCACAGCTTACTGCGAAGTTCGTTCCCCCGGGATGCAGACGGAACACTCCGGACAGGACATGCAGGTAGGAACATGGTTTATTTGTCGAAAGTCAAACAAGTACCAAAAACTGAAAACAAGCCAGAGGAAAAATTTGCCGATCGCAGTCAAAGCTAAGGCTAAGACTTAGCATAGGCAAGAAGACAGGGACTACTCACGTAACTGTAGCAAAAGCAAACAATGAAACCAGGCCGACTGACCGGCAAAGGCATGCTTAAATAGTCCCTCTGATTAGTGCTCAGAAAACAGGTGAGCGTCCCGAGCACCAATCAGAGGCAGGTGGAAACAATAAGCACCCATGGTAACTAAAAACAAACAAGAGTGCACACAAACAGGAACTAAGGGAGTCCAAAACTAACAGAATATAACAAAAACAAAACCACATTATGTTAGTTCATCAGTTGAGGAAAATTAACAAACTCCATAAATAACATCCTGTGATTTGATTTTGATAAAATGTTTTTATCTTGACAGATTGAAAATATACCTAAAAATACCTCTGGATTGGCAGACCGGGGTGGTGGTTCCTCTCTTTAAGAAGGGGAACCGGAGGGTGTGTTCCAACTATCGTGGGATCACACTCCTCAGCCTTCCCGGTAAGGTCTATTCAGGTGTACTGGAGAGGAGGCTACGCCGGATAGTCGAACCTCGGATTCAGGAGGAACAGTGTGGTTTTCGTCCTGGTCGTGGAACTGTGGACCAGCTCTATACTCTTGGCAGGGTCCTTGAGGGTGCATGGGAGTTTGCCCAACCAGTCTACATGTGCTTTGTGGACTTGGAGAAGGCATTTGACCGTGTCCCTCGGGAGGTCCTGTGGGGAGTGCTCAGAGAGTATGGGGTATCGGACTGGCTGATTGTGGCAGTCCGCTCCCTGTATGATCAGTGTCAGAGCTTGGTCCGCATTGCCGGCAGTAAGTCGGACATGTTTCCAGTGAGGGTTGGACTCCGCCAAGGCTGCCCTTTGTCACCGATTCCGTTCATAACTTTTATGGACAGAATTTATAGGCGCAGTCATGGCGTTGAGGGGATCCGGTTTGGTGGCTGCAGGATTAGGTCTCTGCTTTTTGCGGATGATGTGGTCCTGATGGCTTCATCTGGCCAGGATCTTCAGCTCTCACTGGATCGGTTCGCAGCCGAGTGTGAAGCGACTGGGATGAGAATCAGCACCTCCAAGTCCGAGTCCATGGTTCTCGCCCGGAAAAGGGTGGAGTGCCATCTCCGGGTTGGGGAGGAGATCTTGCCCCAAGTGGAGGAGTTCAAGTACCTCGGAGTCTTGTTCACGAGTGAGGGAAAAGTGGATCGTGAGATCGACAGGCGGATCGGTGCGGCATCTTCAGTAATGCGGACGCTGTATCGATCCGTTGTGGTGAAGAAGGAGCTGAGCCGGAAGGCAAAGCTCTCAATTTACCGGTCGATCTACGTTCCCGTCCTTACCTATGGTCATGAGCGTTGGGTTATGACCGAAAGGACAAGATCACGGGTACAAGCGGCCGAAATGAGTTTCCTCCGCCGGGTGGCGGGGCTCTCCCTTAGAGATAGGGTGAGAAGCTCTGCCATCCGGGGGGAGCTCAAAGTAAAGCCGCTGCTCCTCCACATCGAGAGGAGCCAGATGAGGTTGTTCGGGCATCTGGTCAGGATGCCACCCGGACGCCTCCCTAGGGAGGTGTTTAGGGCACGTCCGACGGATAGGAGGCCGCGGTGAAGACCCAGGACACATTGGGAAGACTATGTCTCCCGGCTGGCCTGGGAACGCCTCGGGGTCCCACAGGAAGAGCTGGACGAAGTGGCTGGGGAGAGGGAAGTCTGGGCTTCCCTGCTTAGGCTGCTGCCCCCGCGACCCGACCTCGGATAAGCGGAAGAAGATGGATGGATGGATGGATGGATGTAAAAAAAACCCAACAACATTATGATTTGTACAGTTTCAGAATGTGCTTGTTCTATTTTTACACAAACAAAACAATCTGAAGTTGTCTTTATTTTTATGTTATCGTGCCGTGATTTTACCAGTCCGGCCCACTTGGGAGTAGATTTTTCTCCATGTGGACCCCCGATCTAAAATGAGTTTGACACTGAGCATCGTTAAGTATTTTATACGTAAGTAGTAAAACCTTAAATTCGCATCTCAAGTGCACAGGAAGCCAGTGCAGGTGAGCCAGTATAGGCCTAATATGATCAAACATTCTTGTTCTTGTCAAAAGTCTAGCAGCCGCATTTTGTACCATATCACATCTTTGTCTTGAAACCCGGCATATGCCGCGTTTGACGTGGACACAAGGATGCTGTCCCTTAGCCACCTGCACTGGCAGGTAATTCCCTCCTAGGCAGTGGGCCGTTACCTTGACAACACGTCCATCAGGTTTGTGTGCAGCCAGTGAGACAGAGTAGAAAACACAAGAAAATGAACAGAAAAAAAGAACAAGGATGGCACAGAAAGAATATAACTCTGATAAAATAAAAAAAATAAAAAAATGTCTGGCAGTCGGACGTGGCAAATTGTGCAAAACCATCCATCCATCTTCTTCCGCTTATCCGAGGTCGGGTCGCGGGGGCAGCAGCCTAAGCAGGGAAGCCCAGACTTTGTCCAGCTCCTCCCTGTCATGATTGTCATGTCTGTGTGATCATGTTTTGTTTTAGTCAGGTTCGGTTTTGTTTTTGGACTTTTTGTGCACTTTTGTTTTGTTTTGTCACCATAGCAACCACTAGTTTTCACCTGTCACGTCACGCACCTGTTTCACGTTTTGAGTCACGCACCTGTTTTCGTTAATCATGTAGGTAGTATTTAAGTTCATTGTTTTCAGTTCGTCGTCCGGGCGACATCTGTCAGGACTTGGACTATGGCGTGGTTTGTTCTCCCGTGGTGCAAATGAACATTTGGACCAGACATGGCGTGAAGGTGAAGACATATTTAATTTTACTATAACAAAAAGAACAAACTAAAGGCGCGCACAAGGCGGAAGTACAAACTTGACAAATGAAACCAATACTTGCACGTGGGCAAAAAACTAAGGACATGAACAAAAGTCGCTAACTGTGGCATGAATCGAAAAAACTTACTTGGACAGGGCATGAAGTACGCAGAGGTAAACAAAGTGTGAAGCAGAGGGTCAGGGGTATGAATACGGGATTTCGCCAGGACGACGAACTGAAAACAATGAACTTAAATACTACCTACATGATTAACGAAAACAGGTGCGTGACTCAAAACGTGAAACACGTGCGTGACGTGACAGGTGAAAACTAATGGTTGCTATGGTGACAAAACAAAACAAAAGTGCACAAAAAGTCCAAAAACAAAACCGAACCTGACTAAAACAAAACATGATCACACAGACATGACGATGATCTGTGGTCTGGATTAGGTTTTTGTTATTTTTTGGACTCTTTTATTTCCTGTTTGCGCTCCCTTGTTTGTTTCAGTCTCCACGACGACTGATGATTTTCACCTGTCTCTTGCGTTCAGGTCACACCTGTCTCTAATCAAGAGAGACTATTATTTAAGCCTGTCGTTGCCACTTAGTCGGGCTGGCGACATAGTTCTTTTCATGCTCTGTTCATGCTTTTACTCTTGCAATTGCTCTTTTCATGCTTATGTCATGCGATTACTTTGTTCATGCTGCTCGTTCCATGTCTTTTTCCATAGTTCATGCTATTTGTTTCAAGCCACAGTTTAGTGAGTTTTTCATGTTTTTAGTTTCATGTTTCATGTCCTAAGTTTTTTGCCTTAGCTTTCGCGTGCGTTCGGGTTGTTTTCTGTTTTTTTGTACCCTTTTGAGTTTTGATAATTAAATATGTTCCTACCTGCTACCGTTGTCCGGAAAAGTCAGTTTGCGTCCTGGGAGAACAATCCTCGCAGTATGATGCGAAAACCCCCTCGTCGTGACACTTCTACGGGATTCTGAGGCGTTCCCAGGCCAGCCGGGAGACATAGTCTTCCCAACGTGTCCTGGGTCTTCCCCGTGGCCTCCTACCGGTCGGACGTGCCCTAAAAACCTCCCTAGGGAGGCGTTCCGGTGGCATCCTGACCAGATTCCCGAACTACCTCACCTGGCTCCTCTCGATGTGGAGGAGCATCGGCTTAACTTTGAGTTCCTCCCGGATGACAGAGCTTCTCACCCTATCTCTAAGGGAGAGCCCCGCCACCCGGCGGAGGAAACTCATTTCGGCCGGATCTTGTCCTTTCGGTCCTAACCCAAGGCTCATGACCATAGGTGAGGATGGGACAATAGATCGACTGGTAAATTGAGAGGTTTGCCTTCCGGCTCAGCTCCTTCTTCACCACAACGGACCGATACACAGTCCACATCACTGCAGACGCCGCACCGATCCGCCTGTCGATCTCACGATCCACTCTTCCCAACGTGTCCTGGGTCTTCCCCGTGGCCTCCTACCGGTCGGACGTGCCCTAAAAACCTCCCTAGGGAGGCGTTCCGATGTCATCCTGACCAGATTCCCGAACTACCTCACCTGGCTCCTCTCGATGTGGAGGAGCATCGGCTTAACTTTGAGTTCCTCCCGGATGACAGAGCTTCTCACCCTATCTCTAAGGGAGAGCCCCGCCACCCGGCGGAGGAAACTCATTTCGGCCGGATCTTGTCCTTTCGGTCATAACCCAAGGCTCATGACCATAGGTGAGGATGGGACCATAGATCGACTGGTAAATTGAGAGCTTTGCCTTCCGGCTCAGCTCCTTCTTCACCACAACGGACCGATACACAGTCCACATCACTGCAGACGCCACACCGATCCGCCTGTCGATCTCAGGATCCACTCTTCCCAACGTGTCCTGGGTCTTCCCCGTGGCCTCCTACCGGTCGGACGTGCCCTAAACACCTCACTAGGGAGGCGTTCCGGTGGCATCCTGACCAGATTCCCGAACTACCTCACCTGGCTCCTCTCGATGTGGAGGAGCAGCGGCTTAACTTTGAGTTCCTCCCGGATGACAGAGCTTCTCACCCTATCTCTAAGGGAGAGCCCCACCACCCGGCGGAGGAAACTCATTTCGGCCGGATCTTGTCCTTTCGGTCATAACCCAAGGCTCATGACCATAGGTGAGGATGGGACAATAGATCGACTGGTAAATTGAGAGCTTTGCCTTCCGGCTCAGCTCCTTCTTCACCACAACGGACCGATACACAGTCCACATCACTGCAGACGCCGCACCGATCCGCCTGTCGATCTCAGGATCCACTCTTCCCAACGTGTCCTGGGTCTTCCCCGTGGCCTCCTACCGGTCGGACGTGCCCTAAAAACCTCCCTAGGGAGGCGTTCCGATGGCATCCTGACCAGATTCCCGAACTACCTCACCTGGCTCCTCTCGATGTGGAGGATCATCGGCTTAACTTTGAGTTCCTCCCGGATGACAGAGCTTCTCACCCTATCTCTAAGGGAGAGCCCCGCCACCCGGCGGAGGAAACTCATTTCGGGCGGATCTTGTCCTTTCGGTCCTAACCCAAGGCTCATGACCATAGGTGAGGATGGGACAATAGATCGACTGGTAAATTGAGAGGTTTGCCTTCCGGCTCAGCTCCTTCTTCACCACAACGGACCGATACACAGTCCACATCACTGCAGACGCCGCACCGATTCGCCTGTCGATCTCACGATCCACTCTTCCCTCAATCATGAACAAGACTCCAAGGTACTTGAACTCCTCCACTTGGGGCAGGGTCTCCTCCCCAATCTGGCACTCAGAACCATGGACTCGGACTTGGAGGTGCTGATTCTCATCCCAGTCGCTTCACACTCGGCTGCGAACCGATCCAGTGAGAGCTGAAGATCCTGGCCAGATGAAGCCATCAGGACCACATCATCTGCAAAAAGCAGAGACCTAATCCTGCAGCCACCAAACCAGATCCCCTCAACGCCTTGACTGCGCCTAGAAATTATGTCCATAAAAATTATGATCAGAATCGGTGACAAAGGGCAGCCTTTGCCGAGTCCAACCCTCACTGTGCAAAATATTTTTATAAATACAAGCTTACGGGATGGAATATAAATTCTAGATGTCCAACAAAGAGCCAATGATTTCTAAGTGGGCCATTATTAGAGCCATTATTAGACTTAACATCGTGAAGAATATGTGTAGACCTGCTCTGAATGAAAATGTTCTGAGAGAAACGATAATTCAGCATTCGATTTGAATGTAAGCTTTGTGAGGAAGATGAAATATGTGCTCAAATTCCTAATGACATTATAAATGTTACTTAACTACTGGAAATACCATGACTGGTTCACGGTCCACACTGGTAAATGTATAATGCCCTCAACAGGATGAATGTACTATATCTTGCATCTTGCATATATATATATATATATATATATATATATATATATATATATATATATATATATATATATATATATATATATATATTGTGAAATTAGTTATTTCTGCAGAAATATTCTGTAAATGTTTATTTACATACCTTAATTGTTTTCCAAATGAAACAATGTAGTATCTGTTAGTCTACAACATAACATGCTTTCCGTTTGGTGGAGGATTACCTTATTTTCCAGACTACAAAGTGCACCGGTATATAAGCCGCACTTACTAAATTTTACAATATATATATATTTTTTCCATATATTAGCCACATCGACTATGTACTATATCTTGCATCTTGCATATATATATATATACATATATATATATATATATATATATATATATATATATATATATATATATATATATATATATATATATATATATATATATATATAGCAGGGGTCACCAACCTTTTTGAAACCAAGAGCTACTTCTTGGGTACTGATTAATGCGAAGGGCTACCAATTTGATACACACTTAAATAAATTGCCAGAAATAGCCAATGTGCTCAATTTACTTTTAACTCTATGTTATTATTAATAATTAATGATATTTATCTTTGTGGAAACACTGATCATCTTAATGATTTCTCACAATAAATATATATAGAAACAGATAAATATCAATATGCAACACTTTATTTTTAAATGATCACTTCTAAGACAGTCTTGTGAATTCACAATATCCCATTTTAACTAGCTAGCCACTAACATTTTTATAACAAATCATGAATTACTTTGCACCATGTTTGTACAAATATTAACTCATGTAAAATACAAATGTCAACTCTCTCATTTTTTTTCTTTTTACAAACGTTTTTTTTGTAGAGAATAAATGTTGAAAAAAACACTTAATTGAACGGTTTAAAAGGGGAGAAAACACGAAAAAAAATGAAAATTAAATTTTGAAACATAGTTTATCTTCAATTTCGACTCTTTAAAATTCAAAATTCAACCGGAAAAAAGAAGAGAAAAACTAGCTGATTCGAATATTTTTGAAAAAATTAAAAACATAATTTATGGAACATCATTAGTAATTTTTCCTGATTAAGATTAATTTTAGAATTTTGATGACATGTTTTAAATAGGTTAAAATCCAATCTACGTTTTGTTAGATTATATAACAAATTGGACCAAGCTATATTTCTAACAAAGACAAATCATTATTTCTTCTAGATTTTCCAGAACAAAAATTTTAAAAGAAATTCAAAAGACTTTGAAATAAGATTTAAATTTGATTCTACAGATTTTTTAGATTTGCCAGAATATATTTTTTTGAATTTTAATCATAATAAATTTGAAGAAATATTTCACAAATATTCTTGGTCGAAAAAACAGAAGCTAAAATGAAGAATTAAATTAAAATTTATTTATTATTCTTTACAATAAAAACATTTTTTTTTACTTAAACATTGATTTAAATTGCCAGGAAAGAAGAGGAAGGAATTTAAAAGGTACCGTGTTTAAAAATCCTAAAATAATTTTTAAGGTTGTATTTTTTCTCCAAAATTGTCTTCTGAAAGTTATAAGAAGCAAAGTAAAAAAATAAATGAATTTATTTAAACAAGTGAAGACCAAGTCTTTAAAATATTTTCTTTGATTTTCAAATTCAATTTGAGTTTTGTCTCTCTTAGAATTAAAAATGTCGAGCAAAGCGAGACCAGCTTGCTAGTAAATAAATACAATTAAAAAAAATAGAGTCAGCTCACTGGTAAGTGCTGCTATTTGAGCTATTTTTAGAACAGGCCAGCGGACGACTCATCTGGTCCTTACGGGCTACCTGGTGCCCGTGGGCACCGTGTTGGTGACCCCTGAACTAAAGGATGTAGTGTGACAAAATCCAAGAGAGTGTATGGTGTGTGCGACTATGCGTATGAATTAACTGTTGAATGTTACCGTAAATGTTGAGTGAGAGGCAAGTCCAAAAGGGGGCAGGGCAGGCTCATAGATCCGTGAAACAAGCAGCAAGTCGGGGGCTATAGGGGGGCGTAGGAGGTCCGCGTCCAAGCGGGAGGTCGATATCCAAGAGGCAGTCCGGGAAACAGAGGAACAAGGAATGACGAGACACACAGCTGGTCAACGCGGAAACGGAGGTCTACAGTTGGAGCGACAAGGAGGACATGAGACCATCAATAGCACAGGGAAGAAAACACAAGAGTGATCATAGAACAGGGGTGTCAAACTCAAATACAGAGTGGGCCAAAATGTAATACTGAACAAAGCCACGGGCCAAGGTTGAACAAATTAACCTTTAACGTACTCTACGAGCTATCGTCACGTCCGCTTTTCATCCATTCTAACATCGTTCAGACCCAGTCACAAGATATGTGCGGCTTCTGTACGCACACACGAGCGAATGCAACGTATACTTCATCAACAACAATACAGGTTACACTGAGGGTGCCAGTATAAAAAACTTTAACACTGTTAGAAATGTACGCCACACTGTGAATCTACTCCAAACAAGATAGACAAACACATTTCGGGAGAACATCCGCACCGTAACACATTGGCCTAGTGGTTAGAGTGTCCGCCCTGAGATCGGTAGGTTGTGGGTTCAAACCCCGGCCGAGTCATACCAAAGACTATAACAATGGGACCCATTACTTCCCTACTTGGCACTCAGCCTTAAGAGTTGGAATTAGGGGTTAAACCACCAAAAATGATTCCCGGGCGTGGCACCGCTGCTGCCCACTGCTCCCCTCACCTCCCAGGGGGTGATCAAGGGGATGGGTCAAATGCAGAGGACACATTTCACCACACCTCGTGTGTGTGTGACAATCATTGGTACTTCAACTTTAATAAACACAACAGAACAAATACCCAGAATCCTTTGCAGCACTAACTCTTCTGGGACACACACACACACACACACACACACACCTTGTAGCGTCCCAGAAGAGTTAGTGCTGCAAAGGGTTCTGGTTTGGTGCGGATTCACAGTGTGGCGTATATTTCTAACAGTGTTAAAGTTTTTTATTCGGCTACCCTCAGTGTAACCTGTATCGTTGTTGATGAAGTATGCGTTGCATTCCAATGTGTGTGTGTGCAGAAGCTGCACATGTTATGTGACTTGGCT
Organism: Nerophis lumbriciformis; assembly: GCF_033978685.3. Taxonomy (NCBI): domain Eukaryota; kingdom Metazoa; phylum Chordata; class Actinopteri; order Syngnathiformes; family Syngnathidae; genus Nerophis; species Nerophis lumbriciformis. The sequence continues at coordinate 39,168,366 of NC_084561.2, read as the reverse complement.
GGCTGGCTGGCTGGATTAGCGGGCCAGCTTTAGTGTTAATTTGATATCGCCTCAAGGGCCAAGTGAAATTACACGGGCCGGAATTTGACACCCATGGCATAGAGCATGACGTGGCGCCGGGATAGCAGGTTGAGCAGGCTTATGAAGGCAGAACCTCTCATTAGCGCCAGGTGCGTTGAGTGCTGATGGAAAGCAGCTGCTTGCTGCCGCCGGAGTGACGCGTGCAGGACATGAGCGCCCGTGGGCGTGTCCCAAGGCACACTCTACGGTACTCCTTGAAGAGTGCACAGCAGCATGCGCTTGCGCCGTGACACAGTGCTTTTATTTTGGTTTCTCGTTGTTACGCCTCGGTGGCATGGTAATGCGCAAATGGTTTCCCCAAAGATACAGACGGAACTCCAGAGGCAGCGTGTAGGTAAGAAGATGATTTATTTTCCATAAATCAGGCAAGAAAATACAAATAAACAGAACAAGCGTGCCGATAGCATGGGACGCTATTGGCGAAGCTTAGCACAGGAACAAGAATCACAGGATTAACCAAAACGTAACTTGTGGCATGAAGCATACAACACAGCCAGCCCAGGGTGGGGCGAAAGGCAGGAATAAATAGCTCTTTGATTAGTGCCCGGGAGCAGGTGAGTGTCCCGAACACTAACCAGAGGCAGGTGAAAATAATCAGCACCCATGGCAACCAAGAAACAGAAACCCAAAAGATGCTGAAACAGAACTAAGGGAGTCTTCAACTAAAACAAAACATGATCCGGGCACACTCTTCCTGGTTTTGATCTACCTTTCAGTAACATCATGTCTGCTTCTGGTCCTCGACTGTTCCTGGTAGACAATTAGGAGGCTTACCTGTCCATGATTGCCAATCAGGAGTGTTTATCTGCCAGTGATGCGATGCTGGCTCATTGTTCCAATAATCGGGTTGTGGTATGTTAATCGGGCCCTTTTAGTGTTTTGCTTCATCTTGCTTTGCTTTTTGCCTTTTTTTCTACTGTCGTAACCACGCTAATGCTTTATCAACAACACCCAGAAACGCCGCCGGCTTCGCTGGGCCCGCGCTCATCTAAGATGGACTGATGCAAAGTGTATAAGTGTTCGGTGGTCTGACGAGTCCACAATTCCAATTGTTTTTGGAAACTGTGGATGTCGTGTCCTCCGGAACAAAGAGGAAAAGAACCATCCAGACTGTTCTAGGCGCAAAGTTGAAAAGCCAGCATGTGTGATGGTATGGGCGTGTATTAGTGCCCAAGGCATGGGTAACTTACACATCTGTGAATGCACCATTAATGCTGAAAGGTACATGCAGGTTTTGGAGCAACATATGTTGCCATCCAAGCAACATTATCATGGACGCCCCTGCTTATTTCAGCAAGACAATGCCAAGCCACGTGTTACAACAGTGTGGCTTCATAGCAAAACAGTGCGGGTACCTGTCTTTACTCCAGACCTGTCTCCCATTGAAAATGTGTGGCGCATTATGAAGCCTAAAATACCACAACGGAGACCCCCGGACTGTTGAACAACTTAAGCTGTACATCAAGCAAGAACGGAAAAGAATTCCACCTTCAACAATTGTTATCAGTTCCCAAATTTTTACTGAGTGTTGTTAAAAGGAAAGGCCATGTAACACAGTGGTAAAAATGCCCCTGTGCCAACTTGTTTGCAATGTGTTGCTGCCATTAAATTCTAAGTTAATGATTATTTGCAAAACAAAATTAAGGTTCTCAGTTAGAACATTAAATATCTTGTCTTTGCAGTCTATTCAATTGAATATAAGTTGAAAAGGATTTGCAAATCATTGTATTCTGTTTTTATTTACGAATTACACAAAGTGCCAACTTCACTGGTTTTGGGTTTTGTAGATAAGTTGCTGGCTAACAGCTGGAACGAAATAAAACAGTTGTTATTGTTATGTCGTTCAAGATAACCTGCATTGACAGCCCTGATCCACTCATGTACGTTCAACGTGAATAAAGAAAGTGTTTCTTCTCTCTACGTGAAGTTAAGTTTGTTTCCTTGCACAGGTTTCTTAGTCACATTCTAGCCATCACTTCAAATTAATTCCACCTGCCTTGTTTTCAATCAGTCTTCATTGTGCAGTAGCATTGCAGACTTTTATGAGCATTTAATTTCATACACCAAGAGGGAGGAGGAAAAAACCCATTAGAGTGACAGATAAACCATAAAAACTCAAACAGCTGATAAAGTAAATTTAATTACTTAGTAAACAGGTTCGGAATAATAAACGTACTCCCACAAAATGGATGACAGGACCTTGCTTAGGAGAATCTTAAACTCAAGGAAGGTCCTGCATGTGAGAAGGCACATCTAGTCTGGAGGTGACAAAAAGCTTGTATGTTGAAAAGTTATCACGGCCCGAGCGCACCCCAGTGCGCATTAATCTGTGCCAAGAGCGCGCCGGCGCACGCCACTCCGGCTGCAGCAAGGCAATCACCAATCAGCAATCTACACACCTGTCGCTGATGAGCTCTCCTGCCTTCTTAAGCCAGCGCAACCTGCTATCCTGTGCCAGAATGTAGCGACCTGTCCTGTCCAGTAAGCCGAACCCATCAAGCGCTACGCACACATTTTCATTTGTCTCGTGTTCCTCCTTGTCGCCTCCCAGCAGCCTACCTTCGTTCCCACGTCACGAGCTGTGTGTCTCGTCTCCCCGTGTTCCCTCAGGTTCCCTGGCTGCATCTTGGATCTCGACCGCTTGTCTTGCGCCCCCTTGCACGTCAGTGCGCATTCATCTGTGCACGGTGCAGGGCGCATCTCAAAGAGCCGGCTGCAGCCAGCAGCTGCAATCAATCGCCAGCAATCAACGCACCTGTTGCTGATGAGAAGACCTGCCTTCTTAAGCCTGCCTAACCTGCTATCCTGGGCCAGAACGTAATAACCTGTTCCCGTACAGTAACCGCATCGTACCTAGCTCTTCATTGTTGAGCTCACTGTACCCTGGGAGGAATCCATGGAGGAGGCATATGAGAGGAAATATTTGCGGTATTCCGAGATGGCTGCGGAAGCTCAAAATCGCGGCTGGAATACTGAATTCCGCCCTGTGGAGGTTGGGTGCAGAGGCTTCGCGGGAACCTCTACGACAAAACTGCTGAGGGACTTGGGATTCAGGGGTCAGTGCCTGCGTATAGCCATCAAAGTCGCATCTGAAGCAGCCGAAAAGAGCAGCCGGTGACTCTGGCTGAAGAGGAATTACCCCAACTAGTGCATCAGGAGGTACGCGGTCAGGCAAAGCTGACTCGGGAACCGGACGCCCCTGGCATGCATAGTTCCCTGATAGCTCTGCCAACAAGGTGACTTTCATGGCTAATTAGGCTTGGGTCGCAAGCTCAGGTCTGATCATCCTGTAGCTGGCCGCCTCTCTAGAGGGTGTATATTGTTAAACGCCGAAACACCCAATGACCCAGAGGAACACTACTGATGATGCTCACCCGTACATTTTATCCGTCAGGTCTTCCATTCACGTTCACTGATCTAGTCATTTTAATGTGTTAAGTCATTTTATGCCTTTGTGTTTCGCACAAGAGGTAGAACATCTTACTCTGTGTTTTCTGGAATCCGATGCTTGCTCTATCTTGTGTTTTCTCCCCCGCCGTGTTCACTTGTCTTGTGTTCCTCCTTGTCGCCTCCCAGCAGCCTACCTTCGTTCCCACGTCACAAGCTGTATGTCTCGTCTCCCCGTGTTCCCTCTGGTTCCCTGGCTGCATCTTGGATCTCGACCGCTTGTCTTGCCCCACCCTTGGACTTCCGCACCTCGCTCAACACTTCCGGGTAACACTCTTCAGTTAATCTCCACACATAGTCGCACACATACACATTTGGATTAGTTTCACACGCTATACTTTTGTAAATATATATATAAAAATAATAAATAGAGGTAAAACGACTTCACTCCTGTCTGTGCCGTCTTCTTCCCCTGTACACCGCAACAGGAAGGATGTCGCAAAAGAAGCCGTTTTTTTTTAGACTTGTCCGATATTAGAGAGTGTTACACCAATGTTGGGCACTTGATCGAAAGAGGGAAAATACAAGCATCAATCATAGATCAGGGTTAGGACTAATGACCATACTTGCCAACCCTCCCGGTTTTTCCGGGAGACTCCCGAAATTCAGCGCCTCTCCCGAAAACCTCCCGGGACAAATTTTCTCCCGAAAATCTCCCGAAATTCAGGCGGAGCTGGAGGGGGCGTGGCCCTCCAGCTCCATGCGGACCTGAGTCTGCTTTCCCACAATATAAAGAACGTCTACAGTAAAGCAGTCCGTCTGCCGTAAACAGCAATGTTGTGACACTCTTAAACAGGACAATACTGCCATCTAGTGCATTTGATGAAAGCACTTTTGTGCGTGCCACACAGCAATGCATAATCAGCATGGTTAGAAAGATAGTGACAGAGAATAGAACAAGGATGGACAATTCAACCCTTAACTCAACAATGAGTAGATGAGTGTTATGTGTGTGTATATGAGTAAATAAATGAACACTGAAATTCAAGTATTTCTTTTATATATATATATATATATATATATATATATATATATATATATATATATATATATATATATATATATATATATATAGCTAGAATTCACTGAAAGTCAATTATTTCTTATATATATATATATATATATATATATATATATATATATATATATATATATATATGTATATCCATACATACATTTTCTACCGCTTATTCCCTTCGGGGTCGCGGGGATATATATATATATATATATATATATATATATATATATATATATATATATGAAATACTTGACTTGGTGAATTCTAGCTGTAAATATACTCCTCCCCTCTTAACCACGCCCCCTGCACCCATCCCCCACCCCCAACCTCCCGAAATTGGAGGTCTCAAGGTTGGCAAGTATGCTAATGACCGCCATATCAGACGAGTTGGAGTAGAGTTTTTACTCTCCACTGTAGGTAATAATAATAATAATAATACATTTTATTTATAAGGCGCCTTTCTGGGCACTCAAGGACACCGTACAAAATCACAACAATAAAATCAAATTATATAAAAAAAACAACAACAACAAAGAGAAAAGAAAAGATGATTACAATGAATACCGTATTTTCCGCACTATAAGGCGCACCTAAAAACCACAAATTTTCTCAAAAGCTGACAGTGCGCCTTATAATCCGGTGCGCCTTATATATGGGTTAATATTAATATTCATTTTCATAAAGTTTAGGTCTCGCAACTACGGTAAACAGCCCCCATCTTTTTTCCCCGTAGAAGAAGCGCGCGGTGCATGCTGGGATATGTGACGTTTCATTTCCATTTGTGTGTTTATGTAAAGACCCCAAAATGGCTCCTATTAAGTGTGTTGTCTGTCTAATTATAAATAATGCAGACGAGGCGTGTTAACTGAGTTCTCAACGTTTACTCACAGCGTGCTCATAACCACATTCTAACTCCCAGCATACAACAACGCTTCTCAGGGCTACCGCGCATGCTCGTAACTATCGTTACATGCTGGGTAGTGTAGTTGTTATATTTGCTAGCTCATAACATCACATTAAGAGACACGCTTACGCGCTTAATTCAATACGCGCCGTCATTCCGGGTGGATTGACAAAAGACCTCCAGCCGCTAGATATTGGTGTCAACAGGGCATTCGAAGCTAGACTGCTAACTGCGTGGGAACAATGGATGACAGAAGGCGAACACACCTTCACTAAGACAGGGAGACAGCGAGACGGAGCCGGCCATTTTGGATCCCACATTCGTCCAACTTTTCAATTCGGACACCGAAAGAGAAGAATTCGAGGGATTTATGAATGAAGAATAACTTCAGAAAGTGAGCGTTATGTTTATTTTGTGTGTTGTGACATTAACGTTCGAGCAACATTATGTTGCTATTGCTCTGCACTATTTTGAATTTTACTATATTTGTGATTGCACATTTGCGTACATTTTGGGAGTGAACAGAGTTGTTAGAACGCTGGTTTTTAATATATTATTAAAGTTTGACTGACCTATCTGACTGTTTTTTTGACATTCCTTTAGCGCAGTTAGATGCGGCTTATTACACGGGGCGGCTTATAGGTGGACAAAGTTTTGAAATATGCCGTTCATTGAAGGCGCGGCTTATAACCCAGGGCGCCTTATGGTGCGGAAAATACGGTAAGCAGTCAGGAATAGGTGTGTTTTGAGTCTTGATTTGAAGAGGGATATTGAATCTAAATTGCGAAGGTCACCAGACCTTCGCAACTAGATTCATTGACAATTAGGCAAGGCATGTCACATTGTCTCACATTATTTTTATTTTCAAATTATTTTGATCTTATTTGAACCACATCTAAATTACTGCAGTATCATTTGTTTTAACACGTATCCAAGGTATCTAGATGCATTTCAAATTCTTCAAAATAAAGTAATACGAGCCATAACATGGTCGGACTGTAATGCTCCTTCAAATCCACTCTTCTTCTAAAAGTCACTGAGAGTAACTTCTTACATACCGCATGCGTGATGTATAATGTGGCTGAATGATGGGCTCTGTGAACTCATTCCTATCACCTCATAACACAAGAAAAAACATTGGCATAAGGGCACACGTCGTAAACTCAAATGCACAAGCTTTAGTGTAACGTTTAAAGCCCCAAATATCTGGAATGAACTTGATAGTCCAATCTCACAACCTACTTCATTAAGAAAAAATTAACTCAAACATGAATTATTGTCACGGCGCATGCGCAATCCCTCATGCCATCTGCAGAAAGCGCCGGAGCTAGGAGCGCCCCGGGACACGCCCGTGCTCGTTCTTCATCGCGGCCACGTGCCTGCACGACTGCAGGGAATCGATAGTCAGCGCACCTGGATCTGATGAGGGCAGACGACATAAAGACCAGCGGACCCGAAGATCCAGTGCCGGAACGTAGTTCACTCTTCGTAGTAAGCATCCCATCTCTGGCTTCCCTCCTCGTACCTGCTGTGCTTTCCCTCTGCCCGTGTCTTATATGTCCTTTGTGTTTCCCGTAGTATTCCCTCCGTCTCCATTGATCGAGCTGTGCGCCTGGCTTCTTTGGACTTCCCACCGGACTTTGGACTGCTTCCCTCGATCCTCGACCCCCGCTTGGACACGGACCTCGACGCCTCTCTCCAGCCCCCGACCTCACGCCTGGCCACCGACTGTCTTCTTGCCTTGCCCCTCTGGACTTTTGAACGATTCATCCAACACGCACGAACAACACCCTCTGGTAACATTTAACGCCCGTGCTCGTTCTTCCCACATCGCGGCCACGTGCCTGCACGACTGCAGGGAATCGATAGTCCGCGCACCTGGATCTGATGAGGGCAGACGACATAAAGACCAGCGGACCCAAAGATCCAGTGCCGGAACGTAGTTCACTCTTCGTAGTAAGCATCCCATCTCTGGCTTCCCTCCTCGTACCTGCTATGCTTTCCCTCTGCCCGTGTCTTATATGTCCTTTGTGTTCCCCGTAGTATTCCCTCCGTCTCCATTGATCGAGCTGTGCGCCTGGCTTCTTTGGACTTCCCACCGGACTTTGGACTGCTTCCCTCGATCCTCGACCCCCGCTTGGACACGGACCTTGACGCCTCTCTCCAGCCCACCGACTGTCTTCTAGCCTTGCCCCTCTGGACTTTTGAACGATTCATCCAGCACGCACGAACAACACCCTCTGGTAACATTTACATTGTTAATTCTTCACATGGTCTTGCACCATACGCTCTTACTAGCATACACACCCCAACACATAATCAAGTTTAATGAACCTATTGAACTTGTCCCTGTCGCTGTGTCGTCTCCTTCCCCAAATTATTGCTCCATTATACCAGAAATCATGATCATAATTAAAGATACAATTATTTTTTAATTCACTTTCCCTAAATATCTAAAAGTATTCATATTCTCTCTATGTCATATTATGCACCTTCCAGTGCTGTTGTTTGTAGTTTTAGTTTGTATCCAATCAGAATTTAGCTGTCTTTTGTTGCCATGCTGTACGAAATCTGCCCGGGGCCTTCAGAATCAACAATGCGGGCGTCCGTGCACTGTAAATGAACGGGGACATACAGTTGATAGACAGTTGCGATAGCCAATAAGATCACAAGTTGTTGACAGTACCCTATCCAAGCAGCCTGATGTTAACGAGACTGTGATTGGATACTCACCTGTCATTCCAAAGTGAGTATCCATTCACAAGTTTCAATTTAGCAGGAAGCGAGAAGTGTTAGGGAAGGAGAACAAAACGTTGATTAGGTGGCAGATATACATTTGCAAGGCCAATTTCAAGAAGGATATTTGAAGAGAAACTACATCTTGTGAGACCATGTCGGCCAATCCCGGAAGCTAGCTCAGCTGTTCCGGCGATAAAATGGGGAACTTTCTCGCCATTTCCACTCGAATAAGCCGACGACGAGGGGTACCACTGGCTTATACGGCGTCGAATAGAACCTATAAATTGTGAGTTCAAATATATTATTTTTTCCCTTTTCATATGTTTTTTTCATCCATCTACTGCATCCATAGGCTGCACTATGATGGCAATATGACTCAAGTAAACAACGGCAATGTGGAAGTTGCGTCCTCGCAGTCCCACTGTCCGACACGGCACATGAGCCCAGCGTGCAGGTTTTAATAATCATCTGTTTTAACACAAGTCGTCTCTCCAGCAGGACGCGACTTTTCGGCCACGTCCGTATCCTCTCTCTTCTCCTGCTCCCGGCCGCTTACTGTTAAAGACAACAGATGATTAGATTAACACGTACCACCTGTGAAATATCATCACCTGCCAGCTGTGTCTCGCCCCCGTCTGATGGTGCTCTGTCCTCAGCACCATGGACAGAGGCGGTGACCTTTGTTCCTGCAGGCAGCGCTGGCCACCTCTCCATCCACAGCCAACATTTTAAATGTTCCATTGAAAATATAGAACATTACTCACGGCGCTCAGAAATCTATCAAACTGTTTTAGTACGATTTTGGTAAGCTATGAAGCCGCACCGCTTGAGGGATTGTCGGCGCATTAAACATACAAGTATTATTATGGTGTGTGTATAAGGTAAGACATATTATCTTGTGTTTTGTTTCGCAATGTTATGCAAAATAAACTTTTCTTACCTTCTGGTACCTGCTGATCTGTATTTGGGATCTGTATAAGTCCTGAAAAATTGTGCGCGTACGCCTTTATAGTCCATGCCGACACCGTAGTTGATAAGCTTCTTCTTTTTCTCTATCTTCTTGTTATGTGACATTCATCCTCCGCTGTTGCCATTTCTAATATAAAGTAGTGTAAAGTTCTTACTTATATCTGTCAGTAAACTCGCCATGAAAGCGCTAAAACATACCCGTGTAGTGAGTTTACATTATTCACCCAAGTAACTGTTATGGTTTACAGAGAGGAGATGACGGCTCAGACACCAGGGAGAAGTAATGTTCCATAATTTATTATATATATAGTCAATATATATAATAATAATAATAAACAATACTAACTAATAAACTACACTAAGGAAATGGAGTGTCAAAACCCAAGAGTGTGTGTGTGTGAGGCTATGTGTGCAGTTAGCTGAGGTGTGTGTTACCAAGTGTTGAGAGCGAAGGAACGAGGCAGTCCGTGGGGCAGGCAGGTGGTCCAGGGCAGGAGAGGAGTGACAAGGTCCGTGTCCGGGCGAGGGTCAAGGATCGAGGAAGGCAGTCCAAAGTCCACAGGGGAAAACAACGGAAGACTCGGGAAGGAACTACGGGAGAACAAACAAAGATGTCAGACACGGAAAGAAAACATAAAGAGTGTCATGACTTGGACTATGGCGTGGTTTATTCTCCCGAGGTGCAAATGATTTGGACCAGATATGATGTGCAGGTGAATACATATTTAATTTTAACACTCAAAAGAATAAACAAAAGGCGCGCACAGGGGCGGAAGTACAAAACTTCACTATAAACACAAAACTTGCACAAAGGCAGAAACTAAGAACGATGAAACAAAACTTGCAAACTATGGCATGAATAAAGAAAACTTACTTGGACGAGAAAACGGCATGAAAAAGAGCAGCAAGGGTCATAAGGGCGTGTGGAGAGTGTCAGGGGTTTGATGTCGCCAGACAGACAGCCTGGCAACTGGAAGCTTAAATAATAGTGACATGATTAAAGACAGGTGCGTGAGTCGTGGGGGCAGGTGAAAACTAATGGGTTGCTATGGTGACAAACAAGAGTGCACAATGAGTCCAAATGTGGAACAGGTGATGGGTAACCATGGAAACAAGACAAGGGTGTGAAAAGCCAGAAACTAAAGAGTCCAATAACTAAACAAAACAAAACATGATTACACAGACATGACAAAGAGAGAGAGAGAGCATAAGGCTTCGGCTTACGGTACACCATTGAGAACTAAGTTCCTGCTCGGACCCTTGGGTCCACTGGTCCTTTAGTCAGCTCCCTCTCATCAGGTCCAGGTGCGCTGATTGCTGATTGTCTCCGGCTGCGGCGACGCGTGGGCTGCTCCGTTATTGATTGAAGTAAAGTCTGAATGTCATTAAAACAGTTAGCTCCATCTTCTGACACTTCTTCCACTCCCGTCCTTGCACGCTACACCGCTACAACAAAGATGACGGGGAGAAGACGCTGCTGAAGGTGAGCCACGTAAATAAGACCGCCCACAAAACGGCGCATCTGGAAGCGTCTTGAAGATGATCTGTAAAACATAATCTATGCAACATTTTGACCAAAGAACCACCATTACATGTTATGTAGACCACAAGGAAGTGTTTTTCATTTAGAAAACATAATAATAATATGACTCCTTTAAAGCGCCCCATAATCCGTTGCGCCTTATATAGTAAAAAAGATCAAACATAGACCATTCATCGGCAGTGCGCCTTATAATCCGGTGCACCCTACGGTCCAGAGAATACGGTACTTACAAAGTACTCACAGCGCTTTGACACTATGACCACACGATGTAGCATCAGCAGGGGTTCAGTATCTTGCTCTAATATACTTCGACATGGTCACGGAGGGACCGAGCATCGACCATGCAACCTTCAGGTTGGGAGACAACCACTCTACCACCGGAGCCATGCTGCCCACAGAACAGCTTTGGTCGCTGTTCATCTGTGGAAGGCATTAAACACGACAGTGGTGCTTGATCGGTTCCGTTGCCCTTGGAAGAAATATCTCACTTGACAACGTGCCCTTTAGCTGGCAATTTGAGTCCCTGCCCGCTCACTAACGTCATGTTCCGTAATGGATGTTGAACTTTGACCACCCTGAGGAGGGTTTTGTGCTTGGTCTTTCTTTGAGTGGTTGTCGAGACCAACACAAGACTACATTACCCCTAAACAAGGCGACTGGCAGGGTCTATACTAGGGTTGTACGGTGTACTATATTAGTATAGTACTGCGGTACTCATGAATCATATTCGGTACTATACCGCTTCTGAAAAGTACAGATTCACCATCCCCCCCACGCATATTAAAAAATAAATTAAGCAGATATCAACAGTAAATGAACAAGTGGATTAATAATTAATTTTCTACCACTTGTCCTTAATAATGTTAGAATGGAAAATGACACAATATGTTACTGCATATGTCAGCGGACTAAATTAGGAGTCTTTGTTTGCTTACTTACTACTAAAAGACAAGTTGTATTGTGTGTTCACTGTTGTATTTATGGACAAACTTGCAATAAGAAACATACGTTTAATGTACCCTAAGATTTTTTGTGGTCCCCTTTATGTAGAAAAGTATCGAAAAGTACCAAAATAATTTTGGTACCGGTACCAACATATTGGTATCGGGACAACACTAGTCTATAATATACTAACATACGTTTTTTTCATTCTATAATCATACTGTGGAGGGGGGCGTGGCCTGCGGTGTGTAAGGACCGGCCTCGAAGCCAGCGGCAGGTGAGTAGATTGCCCAGCTGGGGCTTGTTATCTAATCACCTGTTGCCTTTATTAGCAGCAGCCGGACAAAGACACATTTTTGGAGTTGGAGTTGCTGGTGGGCAGACGCATGAGACCGAGAGAGGGAATAGTAGAGACACGCCGGACTGAATAGTCCGAGAGATATTTTTATGGAAAGCAAGCCATACTGCTGTATGTCAAGACTTGGTCCTGGGTGTTTGCTTTTCCGGGATGCAACGGAAAATTGATTCGGGCGAGACGGGAATGTAAGTACATCATTTATTTTATAATTACTAAAACAAAAAGAAGTAAACAAAAGGTGCGCACAATGGCGGAGAACAAACTATGAAACCAACAAGACTATAAACATGGAACAAAAACTTAATTTGGCATGGGACATGAAGCATGATCTAAGAGGATGAAGAGTGTGTAGAGCATAATTGTGGGATGTCACCAGACAGACAAACTGAAAACAATGAACTTAAATACTACAGACATGATTAACGAAAACAGGTGCGTGACTCAAAACGTAAAACAGGTGCGTGACGTGACAGGTGAAAACTAATGGGTTGCTATGGTGACAAACAAGAGTGCACAATGAGTCCAAACGTGGAACAGGTGAAACTAATGGGTAATCATGGAAACAAGACAAGGGAGTGAAAAGCCAGAAACTAAAGAGTCCAATAACTAAACAAAACATGACTAAAACAAAACATGACACTGTATGAAAATAAAAGACTTGTTACACCAGACTACCGGGCTCACGAAAGATCTGTCGGCACCAGGAGAACCCTCCGGAATTTTTCCTATCATTTACAATCCTCACGTGAGACAATAACACATCTTTCTCTTATTTTTGTGTTCTAAATGAGGAAAAACTGCTAGCAAGAGGCATAAAACAATACAGATAATGAGGATTGACATATTCCACCTATAAAGAAAGCCCTCTAAAAATTATCCAAAAACCTTCTATCATATATACACGCTGTAAGTATATATAACATATATACTTGTAGCGTATATTTAAAATGCTGTTTGAGGTTAGGGTTAGGGTTAAACTTAACCCTAACCCTAACCCTAACCAAGGTATGTAGTGTTTAAAGTATTTTAGTTATTCTAAGCATTAAAGGAACATCTCAATTGGTCGGACCATCCATGGTAGAAAGCCTGGGTATGGTGCAAGAAAAAAAACATTCAATGGCTATTAGTAGGTTTATAGATAAACCACAAACAGTTGAAGTAGGTGTTGTGCATACATGGAAGTAGATTGTGTATTTTATGTACACTATATTGCCAAAAGTATTTGGCCACCTGCCTTGACTCATATATGAACTTGAAGTGCCATCCCATTCCTAACCCATAGGGTTCAATATGATGTGGGTCCACCTTTTGCAGCTATTACAGCTTCAACTCTTCTGGAAAAGGCTGTCCACAAGGTTGTGGAGTGTGTTTATAGGAATTTTCCACCATTCTTCCAAAAGCGCATTGGTGAGGTCACACACTGATGTTGGTGGAGAAGGCCTGGCTCTCAGTCTCCGTTCTAATTCATCCCAAAGGTGTTCAGGTCAGGACTCTGTGCAGGCCAGTCAAGTTCATCCACTTCAGACTCTGTCATCCATGTCTTTATGGACCTTGCTTTGTGCACTGGTGCACAGTCATGTTGGAAGAGGAAGGGGCCCGCTCCAAACTGTTCCCACAAGGTTGGGAGCATGGAATTGTCCAAAATGTTTTGGTATCCTGGAGCATTCAAAGTTCCTTTCACTTGAACTAAGGGGCCAAAAAACAACCCCACACCACAATTCCTCCTCCACCAAATTTCACACTCTGCACAAAGCAGTCCGAAATGTACCGTTCTCCTGGCAACCTCCAGACTCGTCCATCAGATTGGAAAAGCGTGATTCATCACTCCAGGATTGCATTACGGCTTAGATGCAGCTGCTCGGCCATGGAAACCCACTCCATGAAGCTCTCTGCGTACTGTACGTGGGCTAATCGGAAGGTCACATGAAATTTGGAGCTCTGTAGCAACTGACTGTGCAGAAAGTCTTTGCACTATGCGCTCCAGCATCCGCTGACCCCTCTCTGTCAGTTTACGTGGCCTACCACTTTGTGGCTGAGTTGCTGTTGTTCCCAAAATTTTCCATTTTCTTATAATAAAGCCGACTTTGGAATATTTAGGAGCAAGGAAATTTCACGACTGGATTTGTTACACAGGTGGCATCCTATGACAGTTCCACGCTGGAAATCACTGAAAGCGGCCCATTCTTTCACAAATGTTTGTAGAAACAGTCTCCGTGCCTAAGTGCTGGATTTTATACACCTGTGGCCGGGCCAAGTGATTAGGACACCTGATTTTCATCATTTGGATGGGGTGGCCAAATACTTTTGGCAATATAGTGTATATAGCAGCACCCCCATTGACCTTATCCTTCTTTTTCAGTCTTGTGAGAATAGCCGTATTTTTCATTCTCATTATTGTCAGCCAATATAATCGTCGCTAAACTAATCCACCCCCCAAGGTTTAAATATTATTGCCTATGTATAAAATGAAGATTGGCAGGCAGTTAATAAGTGGACTCAAAAATGTTGGATTGAACATGGACATAACAAATTTTAATTGTGTGTGTGTCTGGCAGTTATTCAACCTTTGTGGCTCACAAAAACGACGACTTTTGTATAAATGCGTATTGTCCCCCGGAGCACAGTCGCAAAAGTACATTTTCCACAGCTGATTGCTTTTTTTCATAACCTATGCGAACCCCGATGTTCCTGTCTTACGCCATATAATTAAACCATGACGAATGTGTACCTCATGCAATGCAGAAAGAAACCTACAAGACTACATCTCATTGGAACAACAACATTGAAAGGCAAGGGCGGGAGATTTACTGTTGCTCTGTATTTCCTTTAGTAACACTTGGAACATCCTCTTAAACTTTTTGTAGCTCCTAATAAAAGTGACAGTGAGTTAAAAGCCTACTGAAACCCACTACAACCGACCACGCAGTCTGATAGTTTATACATCAATGATGAAATCTTAACATTGCAACACATGCCAATAGCTTACTAAAGTGCAATTTTAAATTTCGCGCAAAAGATCCTGCTGAAAACGTCTCGGATTGTAGAGGACATTTTGGGACAGCATGGTGGCCAGCTATTAAGTCGTCTGTTTTCATCGCAACATTCCACAGTATTCTGGACATCTGTGTTGGTGAATCTTTTGCAATTTGTTCAATGAACAATGGAGACAGCAAAGAAGAAAGCTGTAGGTGGGAAGCGGTGTATTGCGGCCGACTGCAGCAACACAAACACAGCCGGTGTTTCACTGTTTACATTCCCGGAAGATGACAGTCAAGCTTTACCATTGGCCTGTGGAGAACTGGGACAACAGAGACTCTAACCAGGTGGATTTTGAGTTAGATGCGCAGACACGGTACCGTGAGTACGCTTCCAAACATTTAATCGCTTGCCCGTACGTGCGTGCCGCTATGTGCATGTAACTTTACGTAACTTTGGGGAAATATATGTGCTGTATGAACTTTGGGGAGGTGAACGGTACTTTGGGCTGTGGGATAGAGTGTGTTGTGCAGGTGTTTGAGTTGGGTTATATGGACGGGAGGGGGGAGGTGTTTGTTATGCGGGATTAATTTGTGGCATATTAAATATAAACCTGATTGTGTTGTGGCTAATAGAGTATATATATGTCTTGTGTTTATTTACTGTTTTAGTCATTCCCAGCTGAATATCAGGTCCCACCCGCCTCTCACAGCATCTTCCCTATCTGAATCGCTCCCACTGCCCTCTAGTCCTTCACTCTCACCTTCCTCATCCACAAAGCTTTCATGCTCGCTCAAATTAATGGGGAAATCGTCGCTTTCTCGGTCCGAATCGCTCTCGCTGCTGGTGGCCATGATTGTAAACAATGTGCAGATGTGAGGAGCTCCACAACCTGTGACGTCACGCGCATATCGTCTGCTACTTCCGGTACAGGCAAGGCTTTTTTATCAGCGACCAAAAGTTGCGAACTTTATTGTCGATGTTCTCTACTAAATCCTTTCAGCAAAAATATGGCAATATCGCAAAATGATCAAGTATGACACATAGAATGGACCTGCTATCCCCGTTTAAATAAGAAAATCACATTTCAGTAGGCCTTTAAACTAGAGATGTCCGATACTATCGGACTGACGATATTATCGGCCGATAAATGCTTTAAAATGTAATATCGGAAATTATTGGTATCGGTTTCAAAAAGTTAAATCTATGACTTTTTAAAACGCCGCTGTGTACACAGACGTAGGGAAAAGTACAGAGTGCCAATAAACCTTAAAGGCACTGCCTTTGCGTGCCGGCCCAATCACATAATATCTACGGCTTTTCACACACACAAGTGAATGCCATGCATACTTGGTCAACAGCCATGCAGGTCACACTGAGGGTGGCCGTATAAACAACTTTAACACCGTTACAAATATGCGCCACACTGTGAACCCACACCAAACAAGAATGACAAACACATTTCGGGAGAACATCCGCAACCGTAACACAACATAAACACAACAGAACAAATACCCAGAACCCCTTGCAGCACTAACTCTTCCCGGACGCTACAATATACATCTCCCGCTACCCCCTACCCCCCCCCACCTCAACCCCGCCCACCTCAACCTCCTCATGCTCTTTCAGTGAGAGCATGTCCCAAATTCCAAGCTGCTGTTTTGAGGCATGTTTAAAAAAATAATGCACTCTGTGACTATTGTCCTGAGATCGGTAGGTTGTGAGTTCAAACCCCGGCCGAGTCATGCCAAAGACTATAAACAATGGTACCCATTACCTCCCTGCTTGACACTCAGCATCAAGGGTTGGAATTGGTGGTTAAATGACCAAAAATGATTCCCGGGCGAGGCCACTGCTGCTGCTCACTGCTCCCCTCACATCCCAGGGGTTGATCAGGGGTGATGGGTCAAATGTTGTGAGTTCAAACCCGGGCCGAGTCATATCAAAGACTATAAAAATGGCACCCATTACCTCATTGCTTGGCACTTAGCATCAAGGGTTGGAATTGGGGGTTAAATCACCAAAAATGATTCTCGGGCACGGCCACCGCTGCTGCTCACTGCTCCCCTCACCTCCCAGGGGGTGATCAAGGGTGATGGGTCGAATGCAGAGAATAATTTCGCCACACCTAGTGTGTGTGTGACAATCATTGGTACTTTAACTTTAACTTTAACTTAATAATAATAAATAAATAAATAAATAAATAAATAAATAAATATGGCAGTGCAATGTTGGAATTTTTTTTCCATAACTTGAGTTGATTTATTTTGGAAAACCTTGTTACATTGTTTAATGCATCCAGCGGGGCATCACAACAAAATAAGGCATAATTATGTGTTAATTCCACGACTGTATATATCGGTATCGGTTGATATCGGAATCGGTAATTAAGAGTTGGACAATATCGGAATATCGGCAAAAAAGCCATTATCGGACATCTCTACTTTAAACCATAACCAAGCATGCATCAATATAGTTCTTGTCTCAAAGTAGGTGTACTGTCATGACCTGTCACATCACGCCGTGACTTATTTAGAGTTTTTTGGTGTTTTCCTGTGTTTTAGTTGTTGTCTTGCACTCCTATTTTTGTGGCTTATCCTCTTTTGTTGGTATTTTGCTTTTGTTTTCGCAATCAAGACTATTTAGCGGACGCTATCCTTCTTTGTGGGGACATTGTTGATCGTCACGTCATGCACGGATGCACTTTGTGGACGCCGTCTGCTCCACAGTAAGTCTTTGCTGTCGTCCAGCATTCTGTTTTTGTTTACTTTGCAGCCAGTTCAGTTGTAGTTTCGTTTTGCATAGCCTTCCCTAAGCTTCAATGCCTTTTCTTAGCGGCACTCGCCTTTTGTACATTTTTGGTTTAAGTGTTAGACACCTTTTTACCTACACGCTGCCTTCCGCATATTGTGATCACGACAAACCATGTTCCAAACATCGACAAAGCAATTCGCTACCTGCTGCCACCTACTGATATGGAAGAGTATTACACGGTTACTCTGCCGAGCTCTAGATAGCACATGCGGATTATAATTACTGGTTTTCCAAAAAATATTTTTAAGCCAATTAGGTGAAATTACATAATCTCTGCCCCATACAATTACTATTTTAACTTCAGTAGCAGTTCTGACAGACCTGTATGCATTGTTAAATATTGTACTATGAATACTTACTTTGAACAGAAAATATCTCAGCAAACACTCTATACACATCTAAACATGCATGCCGTACACGTGCACATAAATAAAGAACTTTACGACCTGGGGAAAAAACAAACAATGTTTTGGTCAAAAGCTTTATTGATGATTTTGACATGAATAAATCAGCAGTGGATGTATTTCTTTTTAGTCCCGAATGTTATCCTGCAGCATCAATTTAACAGGCACTAGTTGAAGCCTTAAACAAGGTCAAACAAGGACGGAATACTATTCACTTTGACTCGCGTTAAATAATACATATTGTAAGATATGTGCTTATATAACAAGGACCACAGAGACCAGATACCAAGCCGGTGTATAACAATAAATATGCTTAGAATTTTAAAATGTGCATCTGCTTTTAAATATATCAGTCACAAGCAATGTTACTTTTGACAGCAGTTTTTTTTTTTTAGGTTTAGTCATAGCCTTCTAACGAAAAATGTATTTTAGTGTTAGCCATTGTGGAGGGGGGCGTGGCCTGTTGGCCTGCCGCGGAACGGGGTGTGCAAGGACCGGCCTCAAAGACAGCAACAGGTGAGTAGATGGCCCAGGTGGGCCTTGTTATCTAATCACTTGTCGCCTTTATTAGCAGCAGCCGGAACGAGACACATGGTTGGAGTTGGAGTTGGAGAGGGAGCCAGAGAGGGAGAGAGACACGAACAAAGAGAAAGACATTTTGCTGGAAAGCAAAAGCCTCTCTACATTTATGCAAATAAAACAGTGTTGTACCCCTGATCCGTGCTCTCGTGGCAGTCTGTGGTGGTAAAACTGCAAACCCAACAAGGACTTTTTGCCATATTTCACCCCCCCAGAATGCAGCCATCAGGACAAGTTTCGCCATTTCTCACAAAATTGCCAGAAAAAGTAAGGCGTTTTCTGACGGAGAGTTTATTAAGGAGTGCTTATTGGACTCTGTTGCACTGATATAACAGGTGTTGTGCCGGATAATGCACCCCCGGCGTAGAATGCACCCCCTGACGGGAGTGTTATATCAACTAAAGCCCACACTTAAAGTTTCCACGTGCAAGATTGAATCTATTTAAAAAAGTTATTTAATAAGAAGCCAAAAGTGCAAAAACAATAATGTTCGTGTTGGAGGAGTTGTGAATGAATGAAATATGAAATCCATGCTTTCATATTTCATTCATTCACAACTCCTCCAACACAGTTGTGAATGAATGAAGTATGAAATCCGTGCTTTCATAAGCAGAGAAGCCCAGACTTCCCTCTCCCCAACTACTTCGTCCAGATCTTCCCAGCGGATCCAGAGGTGTTCACAGGCCATCTGGTGCACTCTCCCTAAAAGAAACACTGTAGACCAGGGGTGTTGAAAGTCAGACCCAGGGGCCAATTTCATCCCAGAGCTTGTTTTGTACTGTCCTTTGACATACATTATATTGCCAAAAGTATTTGGCCACCTGCCTTGACTCACATATGAACTTGAAGTGCCATCCCATTCCTAACCCATAGGGTTCAATATGATGTGGGTCCACCTTTTGCAGCTATTACAGCTTCAACTCTTCTAGGAAGGCTGTCCACAAGGTTGCGGAGTGTGTTTATAGGAATTTTTCCACCATTCTTCTAAAAGCGCATTGGTGAGGTCACACACTGATGTTGGTCAAGAAGGCCTGGCTCTCAGTCTCCGTTCTAATTCATCCCAAAGGTGTTCTATCGGGTTCAGGTCAGGACTCTGTGCAGGCCAGTCAAGTTCATCCACACCAGACTCTGTCATCCATGTCTTTATGGACCTTGTCATGTTGCATCCGCTGACCCCTTTCTGTCAGTTTATGTGGCCTACCGCTTGGTGGCTGAGTTGCTGTTGTTCCCAAACTCTTCCATTTCCTTATAATTAAGCCGACAGTTGACTTTGGAATATTTAGCGAGAAAATTTCATGACTGGATTTGTTGCACAGGTGGCATACTATGACAGTTCCACGCTGGAAATCACTGAGAGCGGCCCATTCTTTCAGAAATGCTTGTCGAAACAGTCTCCATGCCTAAGTGCTTCATTTTATACACCTGTGGCCGGGTCAAGGGATTAGGACACCTGATTCTGATCATTTGGATGGGTGGCCAAATACTTTTGACAATGTAGTGTTTTTAAACTCCAAGATTTATTGGAGTTAGCGACTACCGTATTTCCTTGAATATATATTATCCGCATGCCTCGTTTTACCGCCGGGTCAAACTCGTTTCGCAAAATAATTAGCATATGCCTCGTTTTACCGCCGGGTCAAACTCGTCACGTCACGAGTGACACTTCACCTTTCAAGGCATCATCTTCCAAAATGGAGGAGGCTAATTTCAATCATTTAAAATCGCATAAAGGTAAGAAGATAAAGAGCTATTCTGTAGGATTTAAGGTCCAAGCTATTGAAAATGCTAAAAAGAACAGTAAAAATGTTTTATTAATATAGCTGCGTGTGTCAAATATGAGTCATTAAATGACTCCCGCCTCATGGTGGTAGAGGGCGCTAGTGATCCCAGGAATCATTCTTGCGACTACTCGGCTGCAGAAGAAGTGACAACAACAGTTTTCTAAACTGGACTTTCAATCGAAGCAGGAGGTAATAATTAAAGGAAGATCTCCATCGAGACTTTTAAAACTGAAGAAAGATAAGGAAGACTTCTATAAACAAGTTATCGATGCTTTTGTTCAGAAGGAGTGGCGCATGGACTTCATTTATAAGTAAAGGTAAGACTATAGTAACGTTTTTTTTTTATTAAATGTGCTTTTCATGATGGTATCCATACATCACACTCAAATTTATAAGCGCAGGCCTAAATTTACCGCATATCTTTGGTAAGCGCCGGAGTGAGAAGAGGTTTTAATTTAATTAGCGCCCCGGCGCTAATTCAAGGAAATACGGTAACTTTGCTTTGTCACTGTTAAAACAAAGCTATGACTATGTTTTGACCTGCATTGGATTGGTTATAGCATCTTCAATGCACAACATGGATCAGGCGGACTCACCCATCATCCTTAAATTATAGTTATAGGGGCGGCATGGCGTAGTGGGTAGAGCGGCCGTGCCAGAAACCTGAGGGTTGCAGGTCCGCTCCCCGCCTCTTGACATCCAAATCGCTGCCGTTGTGTCCTTGGGCAGGACACCGCTCACACTGGTGAATGAATGATGAATGAATGATAGGTGGTGGTCGGCAGCCTCGCTTCCGTCAGTCTACCCCAGGGCAGCTGTGGCTACAAATGTAGCTTACCACCACCAGGTGTGAATGAATGATGGGTTCTCACTTCTCTGTGAGCGCTTTGAGTATCTAATAATAAAAAAGCGCTATATAACATTGTCAGGTTCAAACACTGATGACATCTATTAAACAAGACAAGAAGCAAGGAATTAAACAGAGACATAATTCAATTTGGCTCAATTGCGGGGCAGCACGGTGTCAGAGGGGTTAGTGCATCTGCCTCACAATACGAAGGTCCTGAGTAGTCTTGGGTTCAATCCCGGGCTCGGGATCTTTCTGTGTGGAGTTTGCATGTTCTCCCCGTGACTGCGTGGGTTCTCTCCGGGTACTCCGGCTTCCTCCCACTTCCAAAAACATGCACCTGGGGATAGGTTGATTGGCAACACAAAATTGGCCCTAGTGCGTGAATGTGTGTGTGAATGTTGTCTGTCTATGTGTTGGCCCTGTGATGAGGTGGCGACTTGTCCAGGGTGTAGCTGATTGTAGCTGAGATAGGCTCCAGCGCCCCCCGCGACCCCAAAAGGGAATAAGCAGTAGAAAATGGGTGGATGGATGGATGAGGAGAAATGTCTGTACTCTTTGTACAGTCCCACCACGCTCTGACGAAAGATTGTACGCCTCCTCTTTTATTTGGACTTCTCCCGGATTACATGGCAACAGCTGTTTCTAAAGGAAGGGGGTCGTAAACAGCCGCTGCCTTTGGTCACAAAACAGTTCAAAGAAAAGGTGCCTGGAGGGGAGTCGGGCCCTGCTTCCTCTCCGCTTAGTCAAGACAAAATCTTCCTGTGGATTACAATAGAAGAAAGAAACCCACGCCTTCATGTCGCTTCCCATCCTACACAGTGGAGTTTTACAAGCCTTTTGATTGGTAATATCGTTAATAAGTTTTGTGATAACTTAGATACAATTATTCTGACAAAAATCTAATCCATTATTATTATTATTATAGTTTTACTAGAAACATTTATTAAATTCATAATTACTAGCCTGCAGCTGTTAACACAAAAGCTAAGGTAATGGTTTGATTTTTGTTCTCTTACTGTACCCAGAATGAACCAAACCGTGACCTTAAAACTCAAGCACTTAACAATGATTACAGCGTACAGTTAAACTCGGATTTATTAGTGTAACTCTTAAAATGTTCCAACATAATGGTTTAATTGCTCTATTGTTATGTAGGAATGTTGAATGGGACAAAAGGTTTGCCGTTTGTCGAAATGTGTTGTCATTGTCGTCGATGTTCATTCTAATGTCCTTTTCAGACACCGCAAGCTGAGCCTGTTGTAAGTTTGAGCCACAGGAACCTTTCAATTTTAGAAATAATGGCTTGGATTAAAATAGCGCCTTGAGATACCCAAAGCGCTTCTCAGTGTAACCCATTATCCATTTGCCGCACAGTCACACATTGGCCGTGGCAAGCTACATCTGTAACCACAGCTGGCCTGGGGTAGACTGACGGAGATGTGGCCAGACACAATCTGCACCAGAGGCCTCTACGAATTTCAACACATTTATTCACATTTACACACCAGGGAGGACTGCACTGGAGGAAAGGGGGGCAAAGTGCCTTGCCCAGGGACACAACAACAGAGACTGGGATGGAGGTAGCTGGGTTTGGAACCTCCAATCTGGTGGTGGGGCAATACTTGCCAACCTTGAGACCTCCGATTTCGGGGGGTGGGGTGGGCGTGGTCGGGGGTGGGGAGGGGGTGTGTTTAGGGGCGGGGGCGTGGTTAAGAGGGGAGGAGTATATTTACAGCTAGAATTCACCAAGTCAAGTATTTCATATATATATACAGGGCCGGCCGTGGCATAGGCCGTATAGGCAAATGCTAAGGGCGCCGTCCATCAGGGGGCGCCACGCCAGTGCCACAAATGTTGGAGAAAAAAAAAAAAGAAAAAAAAAAAAAGTTGGTATTATTATTTCTAAATACAAAAAATAATCCCACGTTAATTAAAATGCAAAGTAAAGCCTATTTAATAGAAATATTATTTGTTACAACATTACGCCCCCCACCCCCCCCCCCCTCCTCCCCCCGCACGGTGCGCCCCCTCCCTTCCCGTATCATGACTCTTTTTGGACGTCACCACATCAAAAAATCAACACAAGATGTCAAAACGGCCAAAACTGTCAGGTGCCCAGGGAAGAAAAAAGAGAAAAGAAGAGGAGTAGAAACGAGAAAAGACAGAGTTAGCAGGTAGGTAACGTTAGCCTACATGAAATTATTTGTCTGTTACAGAATGTGATAGTAACCTGGCTTTTTAGCATTAAGCTAATGTTACATGATTCGGCAATTGCTAATCAATAAATAGCTAGTTCTGTTTTAACGTCGGGTTAATATTGTGGAGGGGGCTAAATTGTTATGGAAAATAATAATGTAACGTTAGGTAATTACAGTACTCACCTTACATTCCTCAGGGACATTTGTATTAGATCTTTTAAGCAGGTGGTTTTTGTTTACATTGTTATTGCTGAGATAGGCTCCAGCGCCCCCCGCGACCCCAAAGGGAATAAGCGGTAGAAAATGGATGGATGGATGGATGTTATTGCCTTCTGGTTAGCTAATGTTTGCCCTGCAGGTAATAGTCACTTGTCCACCCCTTTATATATTAGGTATAGTTGTAAGTAAAAAAAAAAAAAGGTCAAAGACAAAGCTATTCGGTTTCTTGTGAGTATATACACTTCACTGCCGATGTGGGGGGGCGCCACCTAAAATCAATCAATCAATCAATCTTTATTTATATAGCCCTAAATCACAAGTGTCTCAAAGGGCTGCACAAGCCACAACGACATCCTCGGTACAAAGCCCACATACGGGCAAGGAAAAACTCACCCCAGTGAGACGTCGATGTGAATGACTATGAGAAACCTTGGAGAGGACCGCATATGTGGGTAACCCCCCCCCTCTAGGGGAGACCGAAAGCAATGGATGTCGAGTGGGTCTGACATAATATTGTGAGAGTCCAGTCCATAGTGGATCCAACATAATAGTAAGAGTCCAGTCCATAGTGGGGCCAGCAGGACAATTTTGCCTAGAGCGCCAGATTGGTTAGGGCCGGGCCTGTATATATATATATATATATATATATATATATATATATGTATATATATATATATATATATATATATATATATATATATATATATATATATATATATATATATATATATATATATGCGAACCGATCCAGTGAGAACTGAAGATCCTGGCCAGATGAAGCCATCAGGACCACATCATCTGCAAAAAGCAGAGACCTAATCCTGCAGCCACCAAACTGGATCCCCTCAACGCCTTGACTGCGCCTAGAAATTCTGTCCATAAAAGTTATGAACAGAATCGGTGACAAAGGGCAGCCTTGGCGGAGTCCAACCCTCACTGGAAACGTGTCCGACTTACTGCCGGCAATGCGGACCAAGCTCTGGCACTGATCATACAGGGAGCGGACTGCCACAATCAGACAGTCCGATACCCCATACTCTCTGAGCACTCCCCACAGGACTTCCCGAGGGACACGGTCGAATGCCTTCTCCAAGTCCACAAAACACATGTAGACTGGTTGGGCAAACTCCCATGCACCCTCAAGGATCCTACCGAGAGTATAGAGCTGGTCCACAGTTCCAAGACCAGGACGAAAACCACACTGTTCCTCCTGAATCCGAGGTTCGACTATCCGGCGTAGCCTCCTCTCCAGTACACCTGAATAGACCTTACCGGGAAGGCTGAGGAGCAGCCGAGTGTGAAGCGACTGGGATGAGAATCAGCACCTCCAAGTCCGAGTCCATGGTTCTCGCCCGGAAAAGGGTGGAGTGCCATCTCCGGGTTGGGGAGGATATCTTGCCCCAAGTGGAGGAGTTCAAGTACCTCGGAGTCTTGTTCACGAGTGAGGGAAGAGTGGATCGTGAGATCGACAGGCGGATCGGTGCGGCGTCTTCAGTAATGCGGACGCTGTATCGATCCGTTGTGGTGAAGAAGGAGCTGAGCCGGAAGGCAAAGCTCTCAATTTACTGGTCGATCTACGTTCCCATCCTCACCTATGGTCATAAGCTTTGGGTTATGACCGAAAGGACAAGATCACGGGTACAAGCGGCCGAAATGAGTTTCCTGCACCGGGTGGCGGGGCTCTCCCTTAGAGATAGGGTGAGAAGCTCTGCCATCCGGGGGGAGCTCAAAGTAAAGCCGCTGCTCCTCCACATCGAGAGGAGCCAGATGAGGTGGTTCGGGCATCTGGTCAGGATGCCACCCGAACGCCTCCCTAAGGAGGTGTTTAGGGCATGTCCGACCGGTAGGAGGCCGCGGGGAAGACCCAGGACACGTTGGGAAGACTATGTCTCTCGGCTGGCCTGGGAACGCCTCGGGGTCCCACAGGAAGAGCTGGACGAAGTGACTGGGGAGAGGGAAGTCTGGGCTTCCCTGCTTAGGCTGCTGCCCCAGCGACCCGACCTCAGATAAGCGGAAGAAGATTGATGGATGGATGGATGGATGGATATATATATATATATATATATATATATATGTATATATATATATATATATATATATATATAAGAAATACTTGACTTTCAGTGAATTCTAGCTATATATATATATTTTTTTATTTTATTATATATATATGTATATACAAATAAAATAAATACTTGAATTTCAGTGTTAATTTATTTACACATATACACACACATAACACTCTTCTACTCATTGTTGAGTTAAGGGTTGATTTGTCCATCCTTGTTCTATTCTCTGTCACTATTTTTCTAACCATGCTGAACACCCTCTCTGATGATGCATTGATGTGTGGCATGCACAAAAGTGCTTTCATCAAATGCATTAGAGTCTGGAATCTTCCATCTCTCCCTAGCATGGCCCAAAATCGGTCAATCTTTGCTTCCTGAGGAAGATCTTCAGTGCCAAGCACTTGGTAGTCCACTACTTCTTCCCGGAGGCTCTCCAGGTCCAATCGCAGCTGCGGCTTGGAACTTACAAGCTGTTATGAGAGTAGCGTATGTGTGTGTGTGGCCCTTTAATAGGTGAGCATGTGAGGTGAGTGACGTCAGTGAGTGTGTGGGCGAGAGAAGAGAGGGAGCGGTAGCGTGAGTGCGGGCGGGGACTAGATTGTTTTGTGTTGGATTGGCTGTGTGCAAGCAATCGATAAAGCAAGATTTGCAACTAATCGCCGGAAAGGTGCAACAAAGCGTATTTCTTCATCTTACTCATCGTCGGCGAGTATCTTCTTCGTTCTTCTGCTTCGTCTCCTTGTTGTGTGCGCAGTTGTGCACTGCACTCTCTAAAAGCCGTATATGTTATTGATGTTATAGATGGCAGTATTGTCCTGTTTAAGAGTGTCACAACATTGCTGTTTACGGCAGACAAACTACTTTACGGTAGACAAAAACATGACTGCTGTTGTTGTGTGTTGTTACCTCACTGGGAGGACGTTAATGAAACTGCCTAACAATAAACCCACATAAGAAACCAAGAACTCGCCCTCGATCATTCTACAGTTATAATGTGTTTGGGCAGGCACACTGTTTATATTGTGGGAAAGGGGGCGTGGCCTCCAGCTCCGCCTGAATTTCGGGAGATTTTTGGGAGAAAATTTGTCCCGGGAGGTTTTCGGGAGAGACGTTGAATTTCGGGAGTCTCCCGGAAAATCCGGGAGGGTTGGCAGGTATGGGCAAACCTGTTCTATTTTCTGAGAAACTGCCACCCTTTTAGCTTCCCGAACATAAAACGAAAAATAAGCTGTTGGTTCTTTGTGACCCGCCATTGTCAGTCTTTTTTCTGGTGTCTGTAAAATGCAAAGATTTTCCTTTTTTCTGACTTCAGAGTGGGATTTTCAGCACAATCCCATTCAAGAGCCAACAAACATTACATGGAGACAGAACAGGATCGCCGACGGGTCTGCCAACTTCCGGCGCCCCTTACAAAAACGGTGAGAAACAGGTAAACGCTATTCAGTCTAAGCATGGGCCCCTGGAGAGGGGGTCCAGACTGAGGCCAAGGAAAAAATAGCACACATAAACTTGTGTGTAAGAGGAAAACATCAAAGAATACAAAGGACATTACAGATATTAAAAGAGCAGAGCTGATGCAACCAGCCCCTTCTACACACAGCCACAAAAGTAAAACAACAACAACAAAAAATAAAAATATATACACTGTGGTGGCCTCTGTGGTGTCCCACACCATTGTCTGCTGTGAAGGGGGAATTATGGCCAGAGACAGGAGCAGACCCAACAAAGCAACCAAGAGAGCCGACTCCACCCTCTGCCGCCCACCAACTTTCTCTGTGTCCAGTGGTGACGTGCTTTACACTTTTCATTGGACTTGGTGATGTATGGCTTAGATGCAGCTGTTCGACCATGGAAACCCATTCCATGAAGCTCTCTGCGTACTGTACGTGGGCTAATTGGAAGGTCACATGAAGTTTGGTGCTCTGTAGCAACTGACTGTGCAGAAAGTCGGCAACCTCTTTAGAGTATGTGCTTCAGCATCCGCTGACCACTCTCTGTCAGTTTACGTGGCCTACCACTTGGTGGCTGAATTGCTGTTGTTCCCAAACTCTTCCATTTTCTTATAATAAAGCCGACAGTTGACTTTGGAGTATTTAGGAGCGCTGGAAATCACTGAGCTCCTGAGAGCGGCCCATTCTTTCACAAATGTTTGTAGAAACAGTCTCCATGCCTAAGTGCTTGAAATCGGGTCAGGGTCCAGTGGCATGGAATCCAAGACGACTGGGGACCCCTTTCTGCTGCAGCCTTCTTCCACCATCCAGCCGTTGTGGTAGTTCTTAAATCTACCGTCTTCCGCCTGCTCTGCAGTCAGGTACTAGGCCTTTGTCAAGGGCCATCTGGGGTTACAGTAGTAACGGGGTTAACCTCCTAGTACCCCAAGACCCCATAGAGGAGCCTCCACTGCCGGATGCACTTTAACGAAACAGTCTCCATGCCTAAGTGCTTGATTTTATACACCTGTGGCCGGGCCAAGTGATTAGGACACCTGATTCTCATCATTTGGATGGGTGGCCAAATACTTTTGGTAATATAGTGAATATGATGTGTCTTGAATCCAATTGTTGTTGTTAGAATCCAAGAGGATTGTTTGTTCTTGGATGCAAACATTAACGCAACATTAAGACCCTATGGAACCAATTAGAGAGCTTATTCACTTCAGGTCCATTAGGGATAAATCAATAGAAAAAACAAACAAACTCTGAATCAATACAAATTTACATTTTTTTTTTTTTTGCCACAGAAAAAAGCGGCAGTGCAAATACAAAATGTTTTCGTGCACTCCTGACATTAGTTGTTAATGAGCTAAAATTGTTATTCAGCTTAAGTGGCTGCATTTCAGCCACTTTGGAAGCATGTCACTGACAATAGCCTGCAGCTAAAGATGACATTATTTAGCACTGATGAAATGAGAGTTGGACAAAAACAAGAGAAAGTCCAAATAGCCTAGAGAGATAAAAAAAAAAAGGGGGTTTTTGATCACAAAAAACGGTTGTTCCAACAATAAGTCCCCTTGAGGGGAGAAATAGGAAAAATGAAAAATGCAGGAGTGCTATTAGAACCATTGTTCCCTAAAATTGTAGGAGCACAACAGTTTACCTGCAGTTTAGTCTGAGAGTGCAAAATCCGCTGGGTACAACAAAATAATGACACTGTTATTCATACTTGCCAACCTTGAGACCTCCGATTTCGGGAGGTGGGGTGTGGGGGGGGGGGCGGGGGGCGTGGTTGGGGGCGGATTATTGTCATTGTCGATGTCACTACTACCTGTCATAATACTTGTCGTTGTAGCTCTGTCTACTTTTGTTCACTCTGCTCATGTCATAGTTACTTCGTGCCACAGTAAGTGTTTTTGTTTCTTGTCGACAGTTAGCCTTTGTGCTATTTTAGTTCATAGCCAAGTTTGTTCTCCGCCTTGTGCGCGCCTTTTGTTTGTACCCTTTTTTTTTTTTTTTTTTTTGCTATAGTGTTAAATTCAATCATGTTTTCCTGGACAAAGCCTGCCATCTCTGCATCTCGGGGTTATTCACCAACATACTCTGACATATATATATATATATATATATATATATATATATATATATATATATATATATATATATATATATATATATATATATATATATATATATATATATATATATAAAATAAATACTTAACTTTCAGTGAATTCTAGCTATATATATATATATATATATATATATATATATATATATATATATATATACATATATATATATATATATATATATATAATTTTTTATTTTTTATTTTATTATATATATATATATATATATATATATATATATATAAATACTTGAATTTCAGTGTTCATTTATTTACACATATACACACACATAGGGAAGTCTGGGCTTCCCTGCTTAGGCTGCTGCCCCAGCGACCCGACCTCAGATAAGCGGAAGAAGATTGATGGATGGATGGATGGATGGATATATATATATATATATATATATATGTATATATATATATATATAAGAAATACTTGACTTTCAGTGAATTCTAGCTATATATATATATATTTTTATTTTTATTTTATTATATATATATATGTATATATAAATAAAATAAATACTTGAATTTCAGTGTTCATTTATTTACACATATACACACACATAGCACTCATCTACTCATTGTTGAGTGAAGGGTTGAATTGTCCATCCTTGTTCTATTCTCTGTCACTATTTTTCTAACCATGCTGAACACCCTCTCTGATGATGCATTGCTGTGTGGCACGCACAAAAGTGCTTTCATCAAATGCACCAGATGGCAGTATTGTCCTGTTTAAGAGTGTCACGCTGTTTGGCAGACGAACTGCTTTATGGTAGACGAAAACGTGACTGCTGTTGTTGTGTGTTGTTACTGCGCTGGGAGGACGTTAATGAAACTGCCTAACAATAAACCCACATAAGAAACTAAGAACTCGCCCTCTATCATTCTACAGTTGTAACGTGATTGGGCAGGCACGCCTGAATTTCGGGAGATTTTCGGGAGAAAATTTGTCCCGGGAGGTTTTCGGGAGAGGCGCTGAATTTCGGGAGTCTCCCGGAAAATCCGGGAGGGTTGGCAAGTATGGCCTATAGCCACCGGCTAGCCAACTTGTGAACTTTGCAACTGGGGTAGCGCTTCGGTCCGTGTTCAAAAATCAGTGTCGTCAAAATTGCTGAAAGTGTTAAAAAAAATTCTGCCGTACGTGTTGTTTTTGTTGTGTGTCTTGAAACGTCAAACAACTACCTATACAAGGGCTGCAGTGAATTCTGGGAAGTGGGAATAATTAATTATTGCTGGACTACTGTCGCGTCTGACCAGTCTACCTCTCAGGGAATTTAAATCACCGGTCAATCCCAAGTTCTTTCTATGACATATATGCTGAGTAAGAAACACCATCAAGACATAATAGGAATATTATCAAGTTTTACTAAAGCTTTAGGAGACCAGTCCAATTGTCCTTTTTATATCGACATCTCGAAATGGTCTAACATTCAAACGGGAAGAGACAACTTATTGAATACGAAAACAGCCCCCACCCTGTCCAGAAAGGAATACAGCCTCATTGTTCTAATACAGATAAGATAAAAAAGGGAGTTCTCCAACTCCCACATTCCAACCCCTCAAGACACTACACAGACATCTGCGGACACAAGATACAAGCATAGAAAGAGTAAAAATGGAAAAACACTAGCTGTTTTAAACATGACTATGAATAAAGAAAGAACTTTTAAACATATATGCATTCTCCACACTACCCAGAATGCATAGCACCTTGTATATACAGTTAATGTTACAACTTTGTGAGCACATGGTAGTTAGCTTTAGAACGTAGAGTAGTAGTTTGTTAATGCCATGGGTTAACCTAACATTAAACCCTTTAGGGTCATCATTGGGTTTCAAGTTTTTTTTTAGGGCTTACGGCAAATGATGAGGGCGGTTGCAGTTTTTGCCGCAGGTGCCGTGGTTAAATTCGAGCCCTGGCCATATTGGACCAAAAAATACAAATAAAATGTTATATTTATTTTACACATTTTTACAACTTTAGAAAACATTAGTAAAACGAAGGCTTCTCAGACGGTGAGATAACTCCTGGAAATTACTGTCTTAGAATGTCCAAAGATATAGATCAAATTAAAGGAAACGGCAGGCCGTCTTCTTCTAACGGTTTATTACAATCTTTGTAGGGTAACGTTTGCTGTGGTCTGGAACAACATGGCACACAAACAACTGTCAGAAATGCAGCCACTGTTACAGACAGATAATGTGTAATGAGACATGCAAAAATGAATTTATAATACAGAGGACATAAGGAAAGGAAATTAAATGAACTCAAATATACCTACAAACGAGGCATAATGATGCAATATAAATAACATGTTAGCATCGATTAGTTTGCAGTCATGCAGTAACAAAATATGCCTGATAAGTACGCCAACACAAGTCAATGACATCAACAAAGCTCACTTTTGTGCATTCAGGCACAGCATAAAAAGTTTGGTGGACAAAATGGGACATGAAAGGAGTGGCATATGTGGCATAAAACACGTCTTATTGTGGCAGCGTCGGGGGAAGTTGTACATGTAAACAAACCAGGGTGAGTTCAAGGATGTCATGATCCGTGGTCCGGATTATGTTTTTGTTATGTTCTGTTAGTTTTGGACTCTTTTAGTTCATGTTTGACACCTGAGTTTGTTTTAGTTACCATGGCTACTTATGATTTTCACCTGCCTCTGGTGTTCGGGACGCACACCTGCTGCTAATCAGAGGACTATTCAAGCCTGCCTTTGCCAGTCAGTCGTCCTGGCGTCATTAGTTGTTTGCCTCATGCCTGGACTACGTAAGTCTTAGTTGTTTCATGGCACAGTTTCGTATTGGTTCCATGTCACAGTTTCGTGTTTGTTCTATGCCATAGTTAATGCTAGTTGTTTCATGCCACAGTTTCGTGTTTGTTTCATGCCACAGTTTCGTGTTTGTTCTATGCCATAGTTAATGCTAGTTGTTTCATGCCACAGTTTCGGGTTTGTTTCATGCCACAGTTTCGTGTTTATTCTATGCCATAGTTAATGGTAGTTGTTTCATGCCACAGTTTCGTATTGGTTCCATGCCACAGTTTTGTGTTTGTTCTATGCCATAGTTAATGCTAGTTGTTTCATGCCACAGTTTTTTGTTTGTTTCATGCCACAGTTTCATGTTTGTTCTATGCCATAGTTAATGCTAATTGTTTCATGCCACAGTTTTGTGTTTGTTCTATGCCAGAGTTAATACTAGTTGTTTCATGCCACAGTTTCGTATTGGTTCCATGCCACAGTTTCGTGTTTGTTTTATGCCATAGTTAATGCTAGTTGTTTCATGCCACAGTTTCGTGTTTGTTTCATGCCACAGTTTCGGGTTTGTTCTATGCCATAGTTAATGCTAGTTGTTTCATGCCACAGTTTCGTATTGGTTCCATGCCACAGTTTCGTGTTTGTTCTATGCCATAGTTAATGCTAGTTGTTTCATGCCACAGTTTCGTATTGGTTCCATGCCACAGTTTCGTGTTTGTTCTATGCCCTAGTTAATGCTAGTTGTTTCATGCCACAGTTTCGTATTGGTTCCATGCCACAGTTTCGTGTTTGTTCTATGCCTTAGTTAATGCTAATTGTTTCATGCCACAGTTTCGTATTGGTTCCAAGCCACAGTTTCGTGTTTGTTCTATGCCATAGTTAATGCTAGTTGTTTCATGCCACAGTTTTGTGTTTGTTTCATGCCACAGTTTCGTGTTTGTTCTATGCCATAGTTAATGCTAATTGTTTCATGCCACAGTTTCGTATTGGTTCCATGCCACAGTTTTGTGTTTGTTCTATGCCCTAGTTAATGCTAGTTGTTTCATGCCACAGTTTTGTATTGGTTCCATGCCACAGTTTTGTGTTTGTTCTATGCCATAGTTAATGCTAGTTGTTTCATGCCACAGTTTCGTATTGGTTCCATGCCACAGTTTTGAATTGGTTCCATGCCACAGTTTCGTGTTTGTTCTATGCCCTAGTTAATGCTAGTTGTTTCATGCCACAGTTTCGTGTTTGCTTCATGCCACAGTTTCGTGAGGTTCATGTCTATAGTTTCATGTCCTAAGTTTTTGCCTTTGCTTCCACGTGCGATAGGCATGCTTGCCTTCGGGTTATTTTCTGTTTTGTACCTCGTTGAGTGTTTATTAAAATTAAATCATGTTCCTACCTGCAACTCCTGTCCAGAGTCGTCCGTTTGCCTTCCTGGGAGAAAGACCCCGCAGTAAGCGAAAACCACGTCGTGACAAAGGACTGCCGAAATTAGTCGGAAGAAACGGGAGCTCGCCAAATACTCTCATCAGTCAAGCATGTTTAATAAAAACGGTGGGATTTGTAACAATTAGGGAGGTGTGTGTCATGTCTGTCTTGTGTATTAAAACAAAAAATAAATTCCCCCCCCCCCACCTTTTTCCATTTTCATACATTTAAAAAAGAAGCCACTCGGGCGGTGCAGCTGGAGAGATGCAACCTCGGGCTTACCAATTACTTAGAATTAAACCTGCCAATAAATGAAACAAATCTAATAACTTCGAATGGGACTTGACCTCACCTCGCACAGCTTGCAGCACTGTAGTGGTTTTCCTCAAGCACACGGTGACCTTTCTGTGGCAGCTTGACCAGCCTTCTCCAGACCACACGGGCAATTTATTGGCTGAGCAAATGCAATTAACTGCCAGAAGACCCCCTTTACGTGAAAAATCGTTCTTTTCCCACCAGACATACACATGCACTCAGCTGTGCCTGTATATATTTTCCATGCAGGGAATCTACCTCATCTTCAGCATTGATCTACAGCATGAACATGCAGGCAGAAGTCATGCATGTCAGTCTCATGTGTGAAGTTCTTATCGGCTTGTAGTTCTCTCCTACCTACTGTGTGTGTTTTTTTTTAAAGTCAACCTTGCAGCTTGTGCACTTCCCTTCTCAGTAATTAGCTCAGAAGGTGGGATTATAAGTGCCTTGGGACAATCCTACATATAGACAACATAAAACCTTTAAAGGGGAACATTATCACAATTTCAGAAGGGTTAAAACCATTAAAAATCAGTTCCCAGTGGCTTATTATATTTTTCGAAGTTTTTTTCAAAATTTTACCCATCACGCAATATCCCTAAAAAAAAGCTTCAAAGTGCCTGATTTTAACCATCGTTATACAGGTATACACCCGTCCATTTTCCTGTGACGTCACATAGTGAAGCCAACACAAACAAACATGGCGCATAGAACAGCAAGCTATAGCGACATCAGCTCGGATTCAGACTCGGATTTCAGCGGCTTAAGCGATTCAACAGATTACGCATGTATTGGAACGGATGGTTGTAGTGTGGAGGCAGGTAGCGAAAACGAAATTGAAGAAGAAACTGAAGCTATTGAGCCATATCGGTTTGAACCGTATGCAAGCGAAACCGACGAAAACGACACGACAGCCAGCGACACGGGAGAAAGCGAGGACGAATTCGGCGATCGCCTTCCAACCAACGATTGGTATGTGTTTGTTTGGCATTAAAGGAAACTACCGTATTTTCCGCACTATAAGCCGCACCTAAAAACCACAAATTTTCACAAAAGCTGACAGTGCGGCTTATAACCCGGTGCGCCTTATATATGGATTAATATAAATATTTATTTTCATAAAGTTTCGGTCTCGCAACTACGGTAAACAGCCGCCATCTTTTTTCCCCGTAGCAGAGGAAGCGCTTCTTCTATGGTAAGCAACTGCCATGGTAAGCACCCGCCCCCGTAGAAGAGGAAGCGCTTCTTCTTCTACGGTAAGCAACCACCCGCCCCCGTAGAAGAAGAAGCGCGCGGGTATTACGTTTCATTTCCTTTGTGTGTTTACATCTGTAAAGACCACAAAATGGCTCCTACTAAGCGACACGCGTATAACGCAGGATTTAAACTTACATCACAGATGGTGTCAAAAAACAAGTGAAGCACACAAATACAACACTCGCCGTCATTCCGGGTGGATTAACCAAAGAACTCCAACCGCTCGATATTGGTGTCAACAAGGCATTTAAAGCACGACTGCGAACGGCGTGGGAACAATGGATGACCGAAGGCGAACACACCTTCACTAAGACAGGGAGACAGCGCCGGACGACATACGCCAACATCTGCCAGTGGATCGTAAATGCCTGGGCGGATATTTCAGTCACAACTGTGGTCCGAGCTTTCCGGAAGGCAGGATTCACAGAACTGCTGGACAACAACAGCGACACTGACTCTGATGACTTCGACGAGACGGAGCCGGCCATTTTGGATCCCGTATTCGCCCAACTTTTTAATTCGGACACCGAAGGAGAAGAATTCGAGGGATTTATGAATGAAGAATAACTTCAGAAAGTGAGCGTTATGTTTATTTTGTGTGTTGTGACATTAACGTTCGAGCAACATTAAGTTATTGCTATTGCTCTGCACTATTTTGAATTTTACTATGTTTGTGATTGCACATTTGCACATTACCGTACATTTTGGGAGTGAACAGAGTTGTTAGAACGCTGGTTTTTAATATATTATTAAAGTTTGACTGACCTATTTGACTGTTTTTTTGACATTCCCTTTAGCGCAGTTAGATGCGGCTTATAACACGGAGCGGCTTATAGGTGGACAACGTTTTGAAATATGCCGTTCATTGAAGGCGCGGCTTATAACCCAGGGCGGCTTATGGTGCGGAAAATACGGTAACAACTATGAACAAGGTTTACAGCATATGAAATACATTTGGCAACAACATGCACTTTGAGAGTGCAGACAGCCCAATTTTCATCAATTAATATATTCTGTAGACATACCTCTTTTCCTGAAAGCTAATCTGTCCAGTTTTGGAGTTGATGTCAGCAGGCCAGGGAAGCTAGGGTCGATATTCTTCTCTTGATCATCTTCGGTGGCATAAGGAACGGTGTGAGCCAAGACATCCAGGGGGTTTAGCTCACTCGTCTGCGGGAACAAACTGCCGCCATTTCTTGCCGTGCTACCGAGGCCCTTTGTCCCTGAATTGCTCACGCACTCCGGCAGATTCAATGGGGGTCTGGCGGCAGATTTCTTTGACTTTATCGTTGGAAATGCATCTGCTTTGAGTGTCGCAGGATATCCACACATTCTTGCCATCTCTGTCGTAGCATAGCTTTCGTCGGTAAAGTGTGCGGAACAAACGTCCAATTTCTTGCCACTTTCGCATCTTTGGGCCACTGGTGCAACTCGAATCCGTCCCTGTTCGTGTTGTTACACCCTCCGACAACACACCGACGAGGCATGATGTCTCCAAGGTACGGAAAACAGTCGAAAAAACGGAAAATAACAGAGCTGATTTGACTCGGTGTTTGAGAAAATGGCGGATTGCTTCCCAACATGACGTCATCGCTCCGAGAGCGAATATTAGGAAGGCGTTCAATTCGCCAAAATTCACCCATTTAGAGTTTGGAAATCGGTTAAAAAAATATATGGTCTTTTTTCTGCAACATCAAGGTATATATTGACGCTTACATAGGTCTGGTGATAATGTTCCCCTTTAAAATAAGGAGCACGGTCTAGAGCAAGGGTGTCAAACGTACGAACAGGTTTTATGAGTTTGCTAAGTATACAAAATGAGCCGAAATTTTTGAATGAAAGAAACTGCAGTTCTAAATGTGTCCACTAGATATCGCAATAGCAATTCTTTGTATCTTTGTTTACATACACTTGTAAAGAACATACCGTCATGGCTGTCGTGAGTTTCCAATCATTTCTACAACTCTTATTTTTTTGTGATAGAGTGATTGGAGCACATACTTGTTGGTCACAAAAAACATTCATGAAGTTTGGTTCTTTTATGAATTTATTATGGGTCTACTGAAAATGTGGGGAAATGTGCTGGGTCAAAAGTATACATACAGCAATGTTAATATTTGCTTACATGTCCCTTGGCAAGTTTCACTGCAATAAGGCGCTTTTGGTAGCCATCCACAAGCTTCTGCTTGAATTTTTGACCACTCCTCTTGACAAAATTGGTGCAGTTCAGCTAAATGTGTTGGTTTTCTGACATGGACTTGTTTCTTCAGCATTGTCCACACACAAGTCAGGACTTTGGGAAGGCCATTCTAAAACCTCAATTCTAGCCTGATTTAGCCATTCCTTTACCACCTTTGACGTGTGTTTTGGGGTCATTGTCCTGTTGGAACACCCAACTGCGCCCAAGACCCAACCTCCGGGCTGATGATTTTAGGTTGTCCTGAAGAATTTGGAGGTAATCTTCCTTTTTCCTTGTCACATTTAACGCACCAGTTTCCATTGGCAGCAAAACAGGCCCAGAGCATAATACTACCACCACCATGCTTGACAGTAGTTATTGTGTTCCTGGGATTAAAGGCCTCACCTTTTCTCCTCCAAACATATTGCTGGGTATTGTGGCCAAACGGCTACATTTTTATTTCATAAGACCTTCTGGAGGAAAGTTCTGTGGTCAGATGAAACAAAAACAGTCTGGCCCACTTGGGAGTAGATTTTTCTCCATGTGGCCCCCGATATAAAATGAGTTTGATACCCATGGTCTAGAGATTACATTTTTACTGCATTTTACTGTTTGTGTTGACTTGGCCTAGTGGTTAGAGTGTCCGCCCTGATATCGGTAGGTCGTGAGTTGAAATCAAAGACCATAAAAATGGGACCCATTACCTCCCTGCTTGACACTCAGCATCAAGGGTTGGAATTGGGGGTTAAATCACCAAAAATTATTCCCGGGCGCAGCCACCGCTGCCGCCCACTGCTCCCCTCACCTCCCAGGGGGTGATTAAGGGTGATGGGTCAAATGCAGGGAATAATTTCACCACACCTAGTGTGTGTGTGACAATCATTGGTACTTTACTTTACTTTACCTACTTCTTATGGAATCTATAATAGGAACTTACAGTAGAGAAAGAAATACTAACATGGTAGAGAACCTTTGTGTTATGAAAATTCTCTAAATGGCTAATTTTATAAAACCTGCTAAACAGGCTTGTAGGGATGATATAGCCTCTTGTGTTTTATCCCGACCTAACATATATTCCGCTCTACCCCGGTATTGAGCACTGTATATTGGATAAACCACAGAAACCTCAACTATATATATATATATATATATATATATATATATATATATATATATATATATATATATATATATATATATATATATATATATATATATCAGTGACGTGCGGTGAGGTTCATGACTGGTGAGGCACTGACTTCATCACAGTCAGATTTACAAACATATGAACCCTAAAGAGTATCTTATTCACCATTTGATTGGCAGCAGTTAACGGGTTATGTTTAAAAGCTCATACCAGCATTCTTCCCTGCTTGGCACTCAGCATCAAGGGTTGGAATTGGGAGTTAAATCACCAACAATTATTCCCGGGCGCGGCGCCGCTGCTGCCCACTGCTCCCCTCACCTCCCAGGGGGTGATCAAGGGGATGGGTCAAATGCAGAGGACACATTTCACCACACCTCGTGTGTGTGACAATCATTGGTACTTTAACTTAACTTTAACTTTACACATACAAACTGTAGCACACAAAAAAGCACATTTAATTAAAAAAACGTTATTATGGTCTTACCTTTACTTATAAGTGCGGGAACAGTGGTGTTCGTGTTGGAGGAGTTGTGAATGAATGAAATATGAAATTTGTGCTGCAGTCTGCAGGTGTACCTAATGTTGTGTCCCTGCAGTTGTTCACGTATGGCTCCTCCGGCGCGAGCATTGTTGTTTTTGCACTTTTTGGCTTCTTCTTCTTGGGTGGATTTGGTCTTGCACGTGGAGGGTTTGGGTGTGGCTTTGGTTGGTGTGGCGCTCCCGTCGGGGGGTGCATTAACCGGCACCAGGAGGCGGGATTACTGCGAGCATCAGCCAATGCGTCTTCGAAGCAGTTTTATGATTGCTCAGCACAAGAAATACGTTACACACATACAGTTGTTGACAAAATACACTGTACATTAAATAC
Source organism: Nerophis lumbriciformis (assembly GCF_033978685.3). Lineage (NCBI taxonomy): Eukaryota > Metazoa > Chordata > Actinopteri > Syngnathiformes > Syngnathidae > Nerophis > Nerophis lumbriciformis. The sequence continues at coordinate 39,128,964 of NC_084561.2, read as the reverse complement.
CTCAGCTAACTAAACTATGGAAATGTATAATATAGTTCATATAGCAATATGGTCTCACTGCACAGCAGGCCAGCAGTTAGCCGAGTCATTGCGCAATCCATGGTGAGGCACTGAGTGACGTGCCTCAACTGGCTGCTGATCACCGCACCGTCTCTTCTCAGTATTTGAACGGCAAATGTGAAAATTCAGCGATTTTGAATAAAAATAATCTAAAACTGGTGAAGTTGAATGGAAAATAACTTTATAGTATAATCACTGAATACATATAACAATTTAATACATTTTTTTTCTTTTTACATTTTTTTTATTTCCAGTGACCACACGTCACTGATATATATATATATATATATATATAGTCGAGGTTTGTGTGGCTTATCCGTTATACAGTGCTCAATACTGGGGGTATACCACTATATATATATATATACAATATTTCCCCTGAAAAGCAGGGAAACTTGCGAAAGACGCTTGTAAGAATGAAATAGCCTCTTGTGTTTTATCCCGACCTAACGTATATTCCGCTCTACCCCGGTATTGAGCACTGTATATTGGATAATCCACAGAAACCTCAACTGTATATATATATATATATATATATATATATATATATATATATATATATATATATATATATATATATATATATATATATATATATATATATATATATAGTCGAGGTTTCTGTGGCTTATCCGTTATACAGTGCTCAATACTGGGGGTATACCACTATATATATATATATACAATATTTCCCCTGAAAAGCAGGGAAACTTGCGAAAGACGCTTGTAGGGATGAAATAGCGTCTGTGTTTTTTTTTCCTGACCTAACGTATATATATATATATATATATATATATATATATATATATATATATATATATATATATATATATATATATATATTTCCCGGGCTCGACGTCTTTCTGTGTGGAGTTTTGCATGTTTTTTTCCGGAGACTGCGTGGGTACTTTCCAGGTACTCCGGCTTCCTCTGACTTCCAAAGACATGCACCTGGGGATAGGTTGACTGGCAACACTAAATTGGCCCTAGTGTGTGAATGTGAGTGTGAATGTTGTCCGTCTATCTGTGTTGGCCCTGCGATGAGGTGGCGACTTGTACAGGGTGTACACTGCATTCTGCCTGAGTGCAGCTGGGATAGGCTCCAGCCACCCTCGCGACCCCAAAAGGGACAAGCGGAAATGAAAATGGATGGAAAATAGATTAAAATGGCTGGAAGGAAAATGGATGGATGGATATGTGATTACAAACAATTAATTGGAGGCAGCCACGTCAGTAACTTCACACAAATGTTACAATTTGTCTGTAAATGTTGTTCCAAAGCTAATGAGGATTTTGGCAAAAAAATATATTTTTTGTCATCTTAAGAATACAGCCAGAGTTCGCAAAATTCTCTCTCAGGGCAACACAGAGACGTTAATGTTTGCTTTTATTACAAGTCGTATAGATTATTATAACTCCCTGCTTTCTGGTCTTCCTAAAAAGGTTATTGCACTTTTACAATTACTCCAAAATTCAGTGGCACGTGTCCTGACGAAGACCAGAAGGCGGGCTCACATTACACCAGTTTTAAAATCTCTGCATTGGCTCCCCATGTGTTTCAGGATCAATTATAAGGTTCTTCTTATGGTTTATAAATGTTTTTATGGTATTGGGCCTTCTTATCTTTCAGATTTGCTTTTACCCTATGAACCTTCCCGGGCCCTGAGGTCCTTCGGCACTCATCTCCTAATTATTCCAAAGTTTGGACACAAAGTCACGGGATGGCATCTTTCCACCGTTATGGCCCCCTGTGGATGGAACAGCTTGCCGGAAGACCTCAGGGCTGCGGAGAATGTTTTTAAGAGCAGGCTTAAGACCCACCTTTTTGATTTGGCTTTTACTTGATATTAATTATTTTATTGAAGTTAATTTGTATTTTACTTTTTATCCTATTAGTTATGCAAGATTGTATTTAGTTATATTTATTTATTATTTATTTACTATATATATATATATATATATATATATATATATATATATATATATATATATATATATATATATATATATATATATACACACATTGTGGAAGTTTCCTCCTAGCAGGTTTGGTGGATCACACAGGTCAGCTGGAGACCGTTGTTCTGGTTTGACTAAGATTTTATTTTTCCATAATATATTCACATGACACTCGACTTTTCAGTCCTCCTCTGTGTCATGCCTCTCCTCCCCCTCCTGCTTCCGGCCGCTTACTGTTAAAGACAACAGATGATTAGATTAACACGTACCACCTAGGAAATCTAATCACCTGCCAGCTGTGTCTCGCCGTCAGCACATGCCCCGCCCCTATCCGATGGTGCTTGTCCTCAGCACCATAGACAGAGGCGGTGACCATTGCTCCTGCAGGCGCACTGGCCACACCTCCCTCCACATATATAGGTATATCCATCCATCCATTTTCTACCGCTTATTCCCTTTTGGGGTCGCGGGGGGCGCTGGAGCCTATCTCAGCTACAATCGGGTGGAAGGCGGTGTACACTCTGGACAAGTCGCCACCTCATCGCAGGGCCAACACAGATATAGTTTTTTCTATTAATCTTCATATGTCTTACTTGTATTTTATTCTCTATCTCTACACATGGTTTTTACAGTTTTACAAGTTTTATTATATTTTTTTTCCCCCAACGTTCCTCAGATGAGCCATCTGCCTCAGGGGTTATCGGCCGTGCTTGTTGGGGCGCTTTTGTGTCAGCGCCCTGGTGGCCATGGTCTGATGACCTCCTGGTGCAGATGGCTCCCGTGATAGTGTTTACTCACATGTCTCCTCTGTACTCAGCCATGCAATCATTGGTCTATATAGTTGCATAGGTGTGTCTGTTGTGTGTTTGTGTTTGGTACGTGTCCGTGCATACGTATGTGATAATGGGGTTATGGGTCACCGGGGTATTGTTTTTAACTTTGTAAAGCACTTTTGCGTTGCATTTCTTTTATGTACTGTTGCGTCTGTCTGTCAATTAAAGTCACTGGTCAATCCCAAGTTCTTTCGATGACATATATGCTGAGTAAGAAGGACCATCAAGACAGAATAGGAATATTATAATAATATAATAATAATATTATAATAATATAATAATAATAATATATATATATAAAGTTTTACTGAAACTTCAGGAGACCAGCCCAGACCAATACATTCATACCAGCTTCTCGAATTCGTATAACATTCAAAAGGAAAACAATACTTCTTGAAAAGGAAAGCAGTCCCCCGCCCCCGAAAGGAATGTATCTCCCTTCCCCAACACTGATAAGGCAAAGAGGGGGATGTATCCTCTTCATATTCCAATGTCTAAAACACTAAACAGATCTCTGTAGACAAAGAGAAACTGGTATACAGAGCATACAATGGAAAAGTACTAGATATTCCAAACATGACTATGAATAAAGAAATAACTCTTAAACATATATGTATTCTCCACAGTACGAAAAGCACTTTATAAATAAAGCTTGATTTGATTTGGTTTGGACAAGTTTGGGACCCCTTATGAGTCCTTGAGAAGCGGCCCCCTCACTGGCTGCAGTCAGTACAGCTTTGATAAAATGTGTGACGCCGCTGTCAACCCGCAGATTAATCTTTGCCACCTTTCCTGGTCCCTGTCTGCCGCCCACCAGCATCCCACTATCCCGATGAGGCCGACCTCCTGACAGCAACATAAGTCATGTGGCTGCATTAAAAACACATTAGGCCAACGGAAGGATTTAAAGCTTTGCTTATCTGACAAAGAATACGTGTGTTGTGTTGTTGTTCTCTATGCCTCTTCCCCGCCTTTTTGACAATGCCGTGACTTATGGAGTCTCTAAATGCACTCCCAAGCACTTTTCGGGAGTCCGGGCAACATTAATATATTGAATTTATTAGATCTCAAAAGGTTTGTGGCACGTATAATTTCCCCTCTCGCTTCTTCATACTCTGAAGAGAGATTAAAGGAGGGAGGATGTAGGTGGAGTGTCTGCAGAGGAAGAAAAACAAGAAGATGAGGAAAAAATAGAGAGGAAAAAGGACACATTGGGTGAGAAAAGTGGACCTTCTCCACTGAGATAATTTGATTTCATGTGGCTCACAGTGTTCCGCTGTACAGCGGAAAGGTCGTAATGGCAGCCATCTAACAACCATTATTGCACTATGGGAAAAAAGTGTGATGTGTTCAGGGTGGATGATCACATCTCCACAGCGTTTGGCCACAGTAAATTTCAACCTCTGTTATTCATTAGTTATAGCATTTCTTGGCTTGGACAAGGTTGCAGAAAACCACTACGGTGCTCACAGATACAAACAGGGCCACTAATCACATGAAGATGGAGGAACCTTTATTTATGTTCCTATTTGAGGAAGGACATTGATGTTGATTTACTGTATTGGATGTCAGGATCCTAACTAAAATGTGGCACGTTTTGCGGCGTGGGTGCACATTAGAGATACTTTTGTTGCGTGTGGACACACCCTGGCATCCGCCAACCACTGCCCCACCTATTATTTTTTGCAAATAATAATTAACTTAGAATTTCATGGCTGCAACACGTGCCAAAGTAGTTGGGAAAGGGCATGTTCACCACTGTGTTACATGGCCTTTCCTTTTAACAACACTCAGTAAACGTTTGGGAACTGAGGAGACACATTTTTTTAAGCTTCTCAGGTGGAATTCTTTCCCATTCTTGCTTGATGTACAGCTTAAGTTGTTCAACAGTCCGGGGGTCTCCGTTGTGGTATTTTAGGCTTCATAATGCGCCACACATTTTCAATGGGAGACAGGACTGGACTACAGGCAGGCCAGTCTAGTACCCGCACTCTTTTACTATGAAGCCACGTTGATGTAACACGTGGCTTGGCATTGTCTTGCTGGAATAAGCAGGGGCGTCCATGGTGACGTTGCTTGGATGGCAACATATGTTGCTCCAAAACCTGTATGTACCTTTCAGCATTAATGGTGCCTTCACAGATGTGTAAGTTACCCATGTCTTGGGCACTAATACACCCCCATGCCATCACAGATGCTGGCTTTTCAACTTTGCGCCTATAACAATCCGGATGGTTCTTTTCCTCTTTGGTCCGGAGGACATGACGTCCACAGTTTCCAAAAAACAATTTGAAATGTGGACTCGTCAGACCACAGAACACTTTTCCACTTTGTATCAGTCCATTTTAGATGAGCTCAGGCCCAGCAAAGCCGACAGTGTTTCTGGGTGTTGTTGATAAACGGTTTTCGCCTTGCATAGGAGAGTTTTAACTTGCACTTACAGATGTAGCGACCAACTGTTCTTACTGACAGTGGGTTTCTGAAGTGTTCCTGAGCCCATGTGGTGATATCCTTTACAAACCGATGTCGCTTGTTGATGCAGTACAGCCTGAGGGATCGAAAGTCACGGGCTTAGCTGCTTACGTGCAGTGATTTCTCCAGATTCTCTGAACCCTTTGATGATATTACGGAGCGTAGATGGTGAAATCCCTAAATTCCTTGCAATAGCTGATTGAGAAAGGTTTTTCTTAAACTGTTCAACAATTTGCTCACGCATTTGTTGACAAAGTGGTGACCCTCGCCCCATTCTTGTTTGTGAATGACTGAGCATTTCATGGAATCTACTTTTATACCAATCATGGCACCCACCTTTTCGCAACTTACCTGTTCACCTGTGGGATGTTCCAAATAAGTGTTTGATGAGCATTCCTCAACTTTATCAGTATTCATTGCCACATTTCCCAACTTCTTTGTCACGTGTTGCTGGCATCAAATTCTAAAGTAAATGATTATTTGCAAGAAAAAAATGTTTATCAGTTTGAACATCAAATATGTTGTCTTTGTAGCATGTTCAACTGAATATGGGTTGAAAATTATTTGCAAATCATTGTATTCCGTTTATATTTACATCTAACACAATTTCCCAACTCATATGGAAATGGGGTTTGTATAAATGATCAAATTATAAGAAAAAAACGGCTCACAAATACGACTCGGTCCCGATCCTATCATTCATGTTAATAAGCCAGTCAACAGATTCCGCTCGCTCAAGATTGTCAGAACCTTCCAGTCTTTTCATTGAATTTGATGTTCTAATTTAACAACGCACAACAAAATGTGTTTACATTTTTCAAAAAGCAACTAAGAATCAACAAAATAAAGTATATTTTCAGTTGTAACCATAAGTAGCATTTTTTTTAATTCTGTGTTGGCCCTGCGATGAGGTGGCGCCTTGTCCAGGGTGTACCCCGCCTACCGCCCGAATGCAGCTGAGATAGGCTCCAGCAGCCCCCGCGACCCTAAAAGGGACAAGCGGTAGAAAATGGATGGATGGATGGATCTGTATTGCCTCTCTCCTACAGCTGCCATTGCAATCAATCATGCAATCTAGCAGCTTCTAGGACAGCCATTAGCTACTTTCCTTACTGAGGAGTCGGGAACGCTGACTACCACACACAGAAGGTCAGCCTGGGGACGTTCACATAAGGTAACGTAGTAGATATGATCCAGATCATCTCCAAAATCTAATCACTTGCTCCTTATCCCATTAATTTCTATTTCCTGAAAGTTTTATCGAGATCCGCTCACAACTTTTTTGAGTTATCCCGCTGACTAACAGACAAAGTCCAGGGAAAAATAAGAAAACTGATGTCAGTGATTCTGAAGGCAAATCTATTTGACTTCAACAAATAAACACAACTATTTGTGTGCAGTTATAGAGATTGATTGATAAAACAAATTCTCCCTCACATACCATAGAAGACTATCTCTCCCCGTTCACCACAACATTGCATTAGAGATAAGAGGTGGAGAGTTCTCAGTCCAATCTTTGCTTCTGTCAACAGTTTCTACCTGTTGTGTAGAGTCCCAGCAGTCCCCTTTTTTGTATAGCTTTATACAAAACTTATAGCTACAAGAAAATTAAAAAAGTGAGTGTGCAAACATCATACTTGCCAACCTTGAGACCTCCGATTTCAGGAGGTGGGGGGCAGGGGGCGGGGGGCGTGGTTGGGGGCGTGGTTAAGACTGGAGGAGTATATTTACAGCTAGAATTCACCAAGTCAAGTATTTCATATACTGTATATATATATATGTATAAGAAATACTTGACGAAATACTTGACTTTCAGTGAATTCTAGCTATACATATATATTTCTTTTATTATATATATATATATATATATATATAAAATAAATACTTGAATTTCAGTGTTCATTTATTTACACATATACACACACATAACACTCATCTACTCATTGTTGAGTTAAGTGTTGAATTGTCCATCCTTGTTCTATTCTCTGTCACTATTTTTCGAACCATGCTGAACACCCTCTCTGATGATGCATTGCTGTGTGGCACGCACAAAAGTGCTTTCATCAAATGCACTAGATGGCAGTATTGTCCTGTTTAAGAGTGTCACAACATTGCTGTTTACGGCAGACGAACTGCTTTACGGTAGACAAAAACGTGACTGCTGTTGTTGTGTGTTGTTACCGCGCTGGGAGGACGTTAATGAAACTGCCTAACAATAAACCCACATAAGAAACCAAGAACTCGCCCTCCATCCTTCTACAGTTATAACGTGATTGGGCAGGTACGCTATTTATGTTGTGGGTAGGAAAATTTGTCCTGGGAGGTTTTCGGGAGAGGCGCTGAATTTCGGGAGTCTCCCGGAAAATCCGGGAGGGTTGGCAAGTATGGCAAACATACACTATATTGCCAAAAGTATTTGGCCACCCATCCAAATGATCAGAATCAGGTGTCCTAATCACTTGGGCCGGCCACAGGTGTATACAATCAAGCACTTGGGCATGGAGACTGTTTCTACAAACATTTGTGAAAGAATGGGCCGCTCTCAGGAGCTCAGTGATTTTCAGTCATAGGATGCCACCTGTGCAACAAATCCAATCGGGAAATTTGATTAGTCACGCTTTCCTTCTGGCAATCTGATGGACGAGTCTGGGTTTTGAAGTTGCCAGGAGAACGATACGTTTCGGACTGCATTGTGCCGAGTGTGAAATTTGGTGGAGGAGGAATTATAGTGTGGGGTTGTTTTTCAGGAGTTGGGCTTGGCCCCTTAGTTCCAGTTGAACTTTGAATGCTCCAGGATAAACAAAACATTTTGGACAATTCCATGCTCCCAACCTTGTGGGAACAGTTTGGTTCGGGCCCCTTCCTCTTCCAACATGACTGTGCACCAGTGCACAAAGCAAGGTCCATAAAGACATGGATCAGAGCCTGGTGTGGATGAACTTGACCTGACCTGAACCCGATAAAACACCTTTGGGATGAATTAGAACAGAGACTGAGAGCCAGGCCTTCTTGACCAACATCAGTGTGTGACCTCACCAATGCGCTTTTGGAAGAATGGTGGAAAATTCCTATAAAAACACTCCGCAACCTCGTGGACAGCCTTCCCAGAAAAGTTGAAGTTGTAATAGCTGCAAAAGGTGGACCGACATCATATTGAACCCTATGGGTTAGGAATGTCTGCCCCAAGTGGAGGAGTTCAAGTACCTCGGAGTCTTGTTCACGAGTAAGGGAAGAGTGGATGGTTAGTCGGTGCGGCGTCTTCAGTAATGCGGACGCTGTATCGATCTGTTGTGGTGAAGAAGGAGCTGAGCCGGAAGGCAAAGCTCTCAATTTACCGGTCGATCTACGTTCCCATCCTCACCTATGGTCATGAGCTTTGGGTTATGACCGAAAGGACAAGATCACGGCTACAAACGGCCGAAATGAGTTTCCTCCGCCGGGTGGCGGGTCTCTCCCTTAGAGATAGGGTGAGAAGCTCTGTCATCCGGGAGGAGCTCAAAGTAAAGCCGCTGCTCCTCCACATGGAGAGGAGCCAGATGAGGTGGTTCGGGCATCTGGTCAGGATGCCACCCGAACGCCTCCCTAGGGAGGTGTTTAGGGCACGTCCGACTGGTAGGAGGCCATGGGAAAGACCCAGGACACGTTGGGAAGACTATGTCTCCCAGCTGGCCTGGGAACGCCTCGGGATCCCCCGGGAAGAGATGGACGAAGTGGCTGGGGAGAGGGAAGTCTGGGCTTCGCTGCTAAGGCTGCTGCCCCCGGGACCTGACCTCGGATAAGCGGAAGAAGATGGATGGATTAATGGATGAATGGGTTAGGAATGGGATGGCACTTCAAGTTCATATGTGAGTCAAGGCAGGTGGACATATACTTTTGGCAATATATTGTATCTACAGTATGTGCACACTGGACAGCTGTATTCTCTTCCCTCTCCTTCTGGTGTTGTTGCTATGCTATTTTTGCACACGGAATGTGAAGGCTAATACCTGCAACACAAACCACCCACATTCCAACTAAACTGGTTTTAAGATTGCATTCAGGAGTGTGTTTGTGAGAGCATGGCCAGATTCTGATTGATTAAAAAAAATGCTCACACAGTTGGATTAATATAGATCTGCTCCCTTCTCCAAATAATGATAATTTTAAAAAAAACTCAATTGTGCTGGTTGCAGACTTCCTGTGCCCACCAGGAGGTATTGACGTTGCCTGTCTGAGTGCTGTAAGCAGTGATTGCAAATGGCATGTTACCAAACAGGTGTTGTTCAAAGATGCCAAGCACAATTCTTATGTTTTGTTTTCTTCTGCCAACACAAGTCTGAGGGTACAATGAACAAACACGGCAAGCAGACCATATAATTAGCAGACTACTTTATTCAGCCACGATCGGATATATCTTTGCATCCCACCTGCAAACACCTCATTTCACTATCAAGGTTGTCGTTCCATTGTACTGCAAACATGTAAAAGCCTTGAGGAAAAAAATAAATCCATCCAAAGTCGAGACACTGCAGCTCGGGATGGGTATCAAAACTCTGTTTCATAAAATTAAGCAGACTGCTAAATTAATGCAGACCCTGCCACTTGCAATAAGTACTTGACGGTGATATTGTGCAAGTAACATCTTCTGAGTAATGTGGCATTGTGACTAGGCATAGGTACCTTTCCGATTTTAATCGATACCTGTGAATTAATAACGGTACCAATTTGGGTACTATATTGTGGAAGGGGGCGTGGTCTGCGGGCCTGCGGCGGAGCGGGGTGTGCAAGGACCGGCCTCGAAGCACAGCTGGCAGTTGATTGGATTACCCAGCTGGGGCTGATCATCCAATCACCTGCCATGCTTATTAGCAGCTGGTCCGAGACACCGGTGTTGGAGTTGGAGCGAGAGAGAGATACTAGAGAGCAAAGTAGAGACAGGCCGGACTGAAAAGTCCTATCTATATACTGCCGAAAAGCAAATCATACTGGTGGATGAAAATAAAAGACTCGATCCAACCTGAATACCGGACTCTTTGTCAGAGTATGTTGGTGGTGAACCCCAAGATGCAGAGATGGCGCCAGGCTTGGTACAAGAAAACATGATTTAATTTAACACTATAGCAAAAAAACAACTTGGAACTGTGGACCAGCTCTATACTATCGGCAGGGTCCTTGAGGGTGCATGGGAGTTTGCCGAACCAGTCTACATGTGCTTTGTGGACTTGGAGAAGGCATTCGACCGTGTCCCTCGGGAGGTCCTGTGGGGAGTGCTCAGAGAGTATGGGGTATCGGACTGTCTGATTGTGGCTGTCCGCTCCCTGTACGATCAGTGTCAGAGCTTGGTCCGCATTGTAGGTCGGACACGTTTCCAGTGAGGGTTGGACTCCGCCAAGGCTGCCCTTTGTCACAGATTCTGTTCATAACTTTTATGGAGAGAATTTCTAGGCGCAGTCAAGGCGTTGAGAGGATCCGGTTTGGTGGCTGCAGGATTGGGTCTCTGCTTTTTGCGGATGATGTGGTCCTGATGGCTTCATCTGGCCAGGATCTTCAGCTCTCGCTGGATCGGTTCGCAGCCGAGTGTGAAGCGACTGGGATGAGAATTAGCACGTCCAAGTCCGAGTCCATGGTTCTCGCCCGGAAAAGGGTGGAGTGCCATCTTCGGGTTGGGGAGGAGACCCTGCCCCAAGTGGAGGAGTTCAAGTACCTAGGAGTCTTGTTCACGAGTGGGGGAAAAGTGGATCGTGAGATCGACAGGCGGATCGGTGCCGCATCTTCAGTAATGCGGACGCTGTATCGATCCGTTGTGGTGAAGAAGGAGCTGAGCCGGAAGGCAAAGCTCTCAATTTACCGGTCGATCTACGTTCCCATCCTCACCTATGGTCATGAGCTTTGGGTTATGACCGAAAGGACAAGATCATGGGTACAAGCGGCCGAAATGAGTTTCCTCCGCCGGGTGGCGGGGCTCTCCCTTAGAGATAGGGTGAGAAGCTCTGTCATCCGGGGGGAGCTCAAAGTAAAGCCGCTGCTCCTCCACATCGAGAGGAGCCAGATGAGGTGGTTTGGGCATCTGGTCAGGATGCCACCCGAACGCCTCCATAGGGAGGTGTTTAGGGCACGTCCAACCGGTAGGAGGCCACGGGGAAGACCCAGGACACGTTGGGAAGACTATGTCTCCCGGCTGGCCTGGGAACGCCTCGGGATCCCCCGGGAGGAGCTGGACGAAGTGGCTGGGGAGAAACAAGTCTGGGCTTCTCTGCTTAGGCTGCTGCCCCCGTGACCCGACCTCGGATAAGCGGAAGAAGATGGATGGATGGATGGATGGAAAAAACAAACAAAAGGGTACAAACAAAAGGCGCGCACAAGGCGGAGAACAAACTTGGCAAGAACTAAAATAGCACAAAGGCTAACTGTCGACAAGAAACAAAAACACTTACTGTGACACGAAGGAACTATGACATGAGCAGAGTGAACACAAGTAGACAGAGCTACAACGACAAGTATTATGACAGGTAGTAGTGACAATAATCCAGCACTGACTGGAGAGGAAGGCAGGTTCAAATAGCAGCTGGCTGATTGACACCAGGTGTGGCCAGGTGCCAATCAGCCACAGCTGAGGGGACAAAGCACTCAGGGAGATAATCAGGAAATAACCAAAATAAGAGCCCTGACAGGAAACAAAGACAGGAAAAACCAAAACCTAACTGAACTGTCAGTGACAAACCTGACACTCTTGTGCCAGTGTGTGGTGGTCAGGAGAACCCACTAGAGGGCAACTTCTCTATATATATATATATATATATATATATATATATATATATACACCGTATTTTCTAGACTATAAGGCGCACTTAAACTATTTTTGTTTTCTCAAAACTTGACAATGCGTCTTATAATCCGGTGCGCCTTATGTAAGGAATAAGTTTGGTTGAGCTCACCCACCTCGAAGCTATTTTATTTGGTACATGGTGTAATGATAAGACGATCATGCACTATGTTAATTTATACTATCATGCGTTGTCAACTTGTACTTCTTCATGTCATTGCCTGAAATAAATAAATACATGAATGAAATGAAATGAAGTGTGACCAGTCGATGGCAGTCAAACATAAGAGATATGTGCAGGCTGCAGTATGATGGCATTGTCTCAAGTAAACCACACCGGCATTTTAAATGTTCCATTGAAAATACAGAACATTACACACGGCGCTCAAAAATCTATCAAAATGTTTTAGTATGACTTTGGTAAGGTATGAAGCCACACCGCTTGAAGGATTGTCGGCGCATTAAACATACGAGTATTATTATGGTGTGTGTATAAGGTAAGACATATTTTCTGGCGTTTTGTTTAGCAATATTATGCAAAAGCAACTTTTCTTACCTTCTTGTACCTGCGGATCTGCATTTGGGATCTGCATAAATCCTGAAAAATTGCGTGGGTCCGCCTTTGTAGTCTGTGCAGACACCGTAGTTGATAAGCTTCTTTGTTTTATCTTCTTGTTATGGGACATTCATCCTCTGCTGTTGCCATTTCTAATATAAAGTAGTGTAAAGTTCTTACTTATATCTGTCAGTAAACTCGCCATGAAAGCGCTAAAACAAACCGGTGTAGTGAGTTTATATTATTCACCCAAGGAACTTTAGTTAGTAGAGTTCCGGTCGGACATTTCCGGTGTTGTCTGTGCCGTCTTCTTCCCCTGTACAAACCGTAACATTTAGATGACTAAAATTAGACTAAAACTTAAATACATTTTTGTCAAAAGACTATGACTAAAACTAAGTTAAAAACTGCTGTCAAAATGGACACTGGTAGGCACGTCAGTGTTCAGGTTAACATCAGTGCTTCTGTTTCCAATAGACTTAAAGCTGTATGGCGCTTTCTGCGTGCCACAACCCTTGTTGCCATGGTTCTTGGCACTGCACTATTTTGTTTTTCAGATTTTGGGATAAACTGCCCTTTTTTGGCGAGAGGAAAAGTATTTCTCCGCACCGTAGGAGGCGTCACAGAGCCATGGTTCAGCTTGAATCGTGACGGACAATTGTAGTGTGAATGGGAGTGTGAATGTTGTCTGTCTGTCAGTGTTGACCCTGCGATGAGGTGGCGACTTGTCTCGGGTGTACCCCGCCTTCCAGTCGAGTGCATCTGGGGTGGGCTCCAGCGACCGTATTTTCCGGACCTTAGGGCGCACCGGATTATAAGGAGCACTGCCGATGAGTGTTCTATTTTTGATTGTAGAGGACATTTTGGGACAGCATGGTGGCCAGCTATTAAGTCGTCTGTTGTCATCGCAAAATTCCACAGTATTCTGGACATCTGTGTTGGTGAATCTTTTGCAATTTGTACAATGAACAATGGAGACAGCAAAGAAGAAAGCTGCAGGTGGGAAGCGGTGTATTGCGGCAGGTGTTGTGCCGGATAACGCACCCCCGCCGTAGAATGCACCCCTTGACTGGTGTGCCGGATAACACAGTCGGAGTTTCATTGTTTACATTCCCGGAAGATGACAGTCAAGCTTTATCATTGGCCTGTGGAGAACTGGGACAACAGAGACTCTTACCAGGAGGACTTTGAGTTGGATACGCAGACGCGGTACCGTGAGTACGCATGCAGCTGCGACTTCCAAACATTTGATCGCTTGCCCGTACGTGCGTGGTGCTATGTGCATGTCACGTACGCAACTTTGGTGACTTCGGGGAAATATATGTGCTGTATGAACTTTGGGGAGGTGAACGGTACTTTGGGCTGTGGGATTGAGTGTGTTGTGCAGGTGTTTGAGTTGTATTGGCGGGTTATATGGACGGGAGGGGGGAGGTGTTTGTTATGCGGGATTAATGTGTGGCGTATTAAATATAAGCCTGGTTGTGTTGTGGCTAATTGTGTTTATTTACTGTTTTAGTCATTCCCAGCTGAATATCAGGTCCCACCCGCCTCTCACAGCATCTTCCTTATCTGAATCGCTCCCACTGCCCTCTAGTCCTTCACTCTCACTTTCCTCATCCACAAATCTTTCATCCTCGCTCAAATTAATGGGGAAATCGTCGCTTTCTCGGTCCGAATCGCTCTCGCTGCTGGTGGCCATGATTGTAAACAATGTGCAGATGTGAGAAGCTCCACAACCTGTGACGTCACGCTACTCGTCTGCTACTTCCGGTACAGGCAAGGCTTTTTTATCAGCGACCAAAAGTTGCGAACTTTATCGTCGATGTTCTCCTCTAAATCCTTTACAGCAAAAATATGGCAATATCGCGAAATGATCAAGTATGACACATAGAATGGACCTGCTATCCCCGTTTAAATAAGAAAATCGCATTTCAGTATCCATATAAATCTAATAACTAAAGTTCCTTGGGTGATTAATGTAAACTCACTACACCGGTATGTTTTAGCGCTTTCATGGCGAGTTTACTGACAGATATAAGTAAGAACTTTACACTACTTTATATTAGAAATGGCAACAGCGGAGGATGTATGTCCCATAACAAGAAGATAGAGAAAAGAAGCTTATCGACTACTGCACAAACTTCAAAGGCGGAAGTGCGCAATTTTTCAGAACTTATGCAGATCCCAAATACAGATCAGCAGGTACCAGAAGTTAAGAAACGTTGCTTTTGCATAACATTGCAAAACAAAACGGCAGATAATATGTCTTACCTTATACACACACCATGTGGAGGTACTCTTCCCTCCGGGTTCCTTGGACCACCGATGTGAGGCATGACTGCGTGCAATTTTGTGACTTTGTTTATTTTTCAATGACACTGCTTTAGTTGCTTTTCAGCAGCTCTTGCCTCTTCTGCCCGTCTTGCTCTTCCGGTCGCTTTTCAGCCTACCCCGTCGTCGTCTGCGTCTCGCTCTTCCTCGCGCTTGCTCGGCATTCACCAACTCTCCAACTCCGTCTGCTTCTCCTGCATCTCCTCCCCCGCCCTTCTCGGCTGTTGCCCTTTTGAAGTGTGACAGGTGATTACTCAAACGCGCCCAGGTGGGCCATCTACGCACCTGTCGCCCATCTCGGAGCCGGCCCCGGCGCGCCCCGCCTCGCTGCAGGTCCGCCGGCCCCGGCACGCCCCGCCTCGCTGCAGGTCCGCCGGCCCCGGCACGCCCCGCCACGCTGCAGGTCCGCCGGCCCCGGCACGCCCCGCCTCGCTGCAGGTCCGCCGGCCCCGGCACGCCCCGCCTCGCTGCAGGTCCGCCGGCCCCGGCACGCCCCGCCTCGCTGCAGGTCCGCCGGCCCCGGCACGCCCCGCCTCGCTGCAGGTCCGCCGGCCACGCCTCCTCACATACTCGTATGTTGAAGCACAGTACAATACATCAAGCGGTGCGGCTTCATAAACATTTTGATAGGTTTTTAAGCACCGTGTGTAATGTTCTGTATTTTCAATGGAACATATAACATGTTGGTGTTGTTTACTTGAGTCATATTGCAGTCTACATGTATCGCTTACGTTTGACAACCATCTACTTGTCACAGTATCATTACAGCAAAACCAGAACTATTCTGTACATCAGGCGCACCGGGTTAAAAGGCGCACTGTCGAGTTTTGAGAAAAAAAATGATTTTAAGTGCGCCTTTTAGTCCGGAAAACACGGTATGTAAAAATATAAATTTCTTCTAAAATTTGTTGGGTGCCACATAAATATTGCTCTCTAGGCCGGAAGTTACAGTACGGTTCTGTTTAACATACATGCCACAACATTCAGAAAAAACAAGCATTTTTAATAAACAAATGTATTCCGTTTTTAATTTTTATAAGTACAAATTCAGGCACCGTTTCAAAAGTACAGACCTTGGCATCGGTTTCTGTTAATTAAACTAAACGATACCCATCCCTGCCCGCTGCTACCATGCCATACTTGCCAACCTTGAGACCTTGTGGGGGGGGTGGTTAAGAGGGGAGGAGTATATTTACAGCTAGTATTTCATATATATATATATGTATATATATATATATATATATATATATATATATATATATATATATATATATATATATATATATATATATATATAAGAAATACTTGACTTTCAGTGAATTCTAGCTATATATACTGAAAATATATACATATATATATAAATAAGAGAAATACTTGAATTTCAGTGTTCATTTACTTACACGTATACACACACATAACACTCATCTACTCATTGTTGAGTTAAGGGTTGAATTGTCCGTCCTTGTTCTATTCTCTGTCACTATTTTTTTAACCTTGCTGAACACCCTCTCTGATGATGCATTCTGCTTCGTCTCCTTGGTGTGTGCGCAGTTGTGCACTGCACTCTCTAAAAGCTGTAGATGTTATTGTCATATATGCATGCACAGTAGATGGCAGTATTGTCCTGTTTAAGAGTGTCACAACATTGCTGTTTACGGCAGACAAACTGCTTTACGGTAGACGAAAACGTGACTGCTGTTGTTGTGTGTTGTTACCGCGCTGGGAGGACGTTAATGAAACTGCCTAACAATAAACCCACATAAGAAACCAAGAACTCGCACTCGATCATTCTACAGTTATAACGTGATTGGGCAGGCACGCTGTTTATATTGTGGGAAAGCGGACGTGAAAACAGGCTGTCGACACGTCACTCAGGTCCGCATGAATTCCGGGAGATTTTCGGGAGAGGCGCTGAATTTCGGGAGTCTCCCGGAAAATCCGGGAGGGTTGGCAAGTATGTACCATGCACCAAAAACGACGTCTCTTTTCTCAATGTTTTTCCAAAAAACAGAAGAAAGTTCAAGCTGGAGCTTGCAGGTTTCCTGAGAGATGCAAGAACAAAAAAACACATCCCTTACATTTCTAATCAATTCACTAACAGCCAGCAAAGAGTGCGTATGACAGGATTACTGCTGGGTTGAACGGCTGTAAATTACCTACCTTCACGGTTTATCACGTCCCCCTTTCTGCATATGATTTGAAATGTACATCATTTCTAATCTGGGCTTGTACCACATGTGTTCACATATTCCTGCCATGGCCTGTCAGAGTAATAACTGATCTAAAATAGATTGATTTTCTGCCAGTAAATGTGGCCAGAGCCAGCTAAAACAGCCGTCTATGATGAATGGGTTCAGAGTTATTGAAGTGCATGACTCAATACTCTGATCAATGGCAAAACATTAGATTTCAAATGCTTCATTGGATCTTAATTAGTGCAATTCTTACAATATTTACTAATTTGATTTACATAAAACAATGTATTTGGTACAATAACATAAGTTGTAATGAGTCAATCAAATGTTACAATTTCATGTTGTGGAGGGGGGCGTGGCTTGCGAGCCTGCAGCGGAACGGGGTGTGCAAGAACCCGGCCTCAAAGACAGCTACAGGTGAGTGGATGGCCCAGGTGGGCCTTGGTATCTAATCACCTGTCGCCTTTATTAGCAGCAGCCGGGACGAGACACGGGGTTGGAGTTGGAGTGGGAGCCAGAGAGAGCGAGAGAAACACAAACAAAGAAAAATACATTTTGCCGGAAAACAAAAACCTTGCACTATTTAATGAAAATAAAACAGTGTTGTACCCATGATCCGGGCCCTCGTGGCAGTGTGTGGTGGTCCGAGGAACCCACTAGAGGGAAACCTCTACACATGTATTTTGCAAAACCCAAAACCAGTGAAGTTGGCACGTTGTGTAAATTGTAAATAAGAACAGAATATAATGATTTGCAAATCCTTTTCAACATATATTCAATTAAATAGACTGCAAAGACAAGATATTTAATGTTCAAACTGGAAAATGTTGTTATTTTTTGCAAATATTAGCTCATTTGGAATTTGATGCCTGCAACATGTTTCAAAAACTCCGGACCAAAGACGAAAAGAACCATCCGGATTGTTCTAGGCGCAAAGTTCAAATGCCAGCATCTGTGATGGTGTGGGGGTGTATTAGTGACCAAGACATGGGTAACTTACACATCTGTGAAGGCACCATTAATGCTGAAAGGTACATACAGGTTTTGGAGCAACATTACTTGCCATCCAAGCAATGTCATCATGGACGCCCCTGCTTATTTCAGCAATACGATGCCAAGCCACGTTTTACAACAGCGTGGCTTCATAGTAAAAGAGTGTGGGGACTAGACTGGCCTGCCTGTAGTCCAGACCTGTCTCCCATTGAAAATGTGTGGCGCATTATGAAGCCTAAAATAGCACAACGGAGACCCCCGGACTGTTGAACAACTTAATCAATCAATCAATCAATCAATGTTTATTTATATAGCCCTAAATCACAAGTGTCTCAAAGGGCTGCACAAGCAGTCTATTCAATTGAGTAAAGGTTGAAAAAGATGTGCAAATCATTGTATTCTGTTTTTATTTACGATTTACACAACATTACAACTTCACTGGTTTTGGGTTTTTATAAATTAACACCTCTAGTACATGTGGAGTATTACAGTAAACACAAAAAATATTATTGCTCAAAAAGGTTCATAATGTCTTCTTACTCATATAGTCTTTCAAATGTTCTATATATTTTTTATATTGTCTGTGTGGAAGTTGCTTCCCAGCAGTTCCACTGTTAGACACAGCACCGGAGGCAAGCGTGCAGTTTTTAACCAGGTTTTAATGTACATAGATTTTATCAGCCACGTCCGTATCCTCTCTCCCCTCTTGCTCCCGGCTGCTTACTGTTAAGACAACAGATGATTAGATTAACACGTACCACCTGTGAAATCTAATCACCGGTCTCGCCGTCAGCACATGCCCCGCCCCTATCCGATGGTGCTCGGTCTCAGCACCATAGACATAGGCAGTGACCTTTGCTCCTGCAGGCGCACTGGCCACACCTCCCTCCACAGTCTGATTACAATACATTTTGAAAGATTATATATATTTTTTTTCAAAAAAGGAGCATGTTTACAAACCCCCAATGTCACATATGTGTTACATTACCGATCTATACCAATAATAGGTATTGCAGGGCTCCCCAAACCATTCTTGCCAACCCTCCCGGATTTTCCGGGAGACTCCCGAAATTCAGCGCCTCTCCCGAAAACCTCCCGGGACAAATTTTCTCCTGAAAATCTCCCGAAATTCAGGCGGAGCTGGAAGCCACGCCGCCTCCAGCTCCATGCGGACCTGAGTGACGTCAGGTGCGCAACACCGCGTAAATCGTTGGCCAACCAAAAAGTAACCCCAGTACGCTATAGCCAACATTCACCAGGAGATGGCAACAAACAAACATAGATCACTATTACATTCCTCCCCTTTTAGAAATGTATAGAAGTTACTCAAAATAAATAAACAACGCAACCAAAAAATGCAGCAGCTCAATTAAAAAACTGTACTTAAGCCACATTCTTTTCTTTTTTTTTTTTTAGTACTGAACTCTTAACCCTCATTTGTAAAAAAATAACATGCTTATTATACAAACAGTATTTGTACACCTTTAACACAGATTTTTATACTGTCTTCAGAGATTCAGTTTTTTTGGTGGTACTCGAAACCTTTCTGGGTACCTGCGAAAGGGTGTTCAGCATGTTTGGAAAAATAGTGACAGAGAATAGAACAAAGATGGACAATTCAACCCTTAACTCAACAATGAGTAGATGAGTGTTATGTGTGTGTATATGTGTAAATAAATGAACACTGAAATTCAAGTATATATATATATATATATATATATAACAAAATAAATATTTATATAGCTAGAATTCATTGAAAGTCAAGTATTTCTTATATATATATATATATATATATATATATATATATATATATATATATATATATATATATATATATATATATATATATATGAAATACTTGACTTGGTGAATTCTAGCTGTAAATATACTCCTCCCCTCTTAGCCCCGCCCCCAACCACGCCCCCGTCCCACCCCGACCACGCCCCCCCACCTCCCGAAATCGGAGGTCTCAAGGTTGGCAAGTATGCCCCAAACTGCAGCCCATGGGCCTTTCCAAGTTCTTTGTTTTTATTATATATGTTTTTATTATATATTTTTTAACCTGTTGTCGAGACACTCAGGCAAATCACATTGTTGATGTAGGTGCTGTACATATTTACTTTATAAAAGATCATTTTGGGATACTTCTCCTGTTGCATTATTTGTAAAAAGAAGAAAGAGGGCGAAATTGTGGGGACAAGAGGGGGAAAAAGACAAAAAAAAAAAAACGGCCCCTCGAGTCGAACATTATGGGGACCCCTGTTTAATAAAATAAATCCGTCCTCAGTTTTATTTGACCATAATTTGGTCTGGGTTATTGATTAAAAATCCAAAAGGTACAAAGTCATGGAAAAGGGCTTGAGTGTTATTTTATATGTTACTTGGGTTGTTACTTTGAAGACTCCACCCATTTAGAACACACGTTATTAAGATATTTATATCCGGGCGTTATGATGATGTGATAATGAAACTGCCGGTGAAATTCAAGCCAGGATTAGCCTACTTCATATCAATCATGTCTCAATATCAATCAGAGAGGGTTACGGCCTAATATGTTCTCTTTGGCCAAGGATTAGTAGATATTGTTGAAGCGCCATTTCTGAAAGGTCAGACAAGGATTTGCACATGCTGTTCTTTTCAAAGAGAGAGACATTTGTGTTTTACAAGTGTGTATTTGGGCTACGCCAAGGCCTGTAGCAGCACCATAAAAAGCTTTAAAAAGCTTTAAATCCTCTACAAATGAGAGTCTGCTCTTTCAATAAACTGTCTACGAAGCATTTGTTGTACCGTATGACATCAGCAGCTCACTTGAATTTACCTGGAAGTAGGTTTCAAAACATTCTCCAATCAAAACTGAGTATTAGATTTTTTTCGAAATCTGAATTTTTTTCAGCTGACTGTTTTACTACAAGTAAAGGTGATCTTTATCATCAGACTCCAGTTTGAAGTGAATTCAAAGGAAGTTGACCGGAATCCGTAAATTAACAAGGAAGTCGCTATTACTATTTTTACCAAATAAAATAAAAGTCGCAAAAAAATAAAACATTATATATATATATATATATATATATATATATATATATATATATATATATATATATATATATATATATATGTATATATATATATATATATATATATATATATATATATATATATATATATATATATATATATATATATAAATATATATATATATATATATATATATATATATATATATATATATATATATATATATATATAAAATGTTTTTTATTATATATATATATATATAAAATGTTTATTTTTATTTTTTTGTGACTTTTATTTTATTTAGTAAAAATAGTAATAGCGACTTCCTTGTTAATTTACGGATTTGAAATAAATAAAATAAAAAAAATAAAAATAAAAGTCGCAAAAAAAACCATTGTATATATATATATATATATATATATATATATATATATATATATATATATTGATAAATAAAATAAAAAAAATAAAAGTCGCAAAAAAAACAACATTTTATATATATATATATATATATATATATATATATATATATATATAAAATGTTGTTGTTTTTTGCGACTTTTATTTTTATTTTTTTTAATTTATTTAAAATGTTTTTGTTTTTTTAAATAAATAAAATAAAAAAATAAAAAAATAAAAATAAAAGTCGCAAAAAAACCCCATTTTATATATATATATATATATATATATATATGTTTTTTTTGCGACTTTTATTTTTATATTTTTATTTTATTTATTTAAAAAAACAACAACATTTTAAATAAAATAAAAAAAATAAAAATAAAAGTCGCAAAAAAAAACATTTATATATATATATATATAATGTTTTGTTTTCTTTGCGACTTTTATTTTTATTTTTTTATTTTATTTATTTAAAAAAAAAAAAAACATTTTATATATATATATATATATATATATATATATATATATATATATATATATTTAAAATGTTTTTTTTTTGCGACTTTTATTTTATGGCAGTTCGGTAACAGACACGTTCCGATCGCACGGGAAGCTAAGGCAAACATTTTGCACAGGACTCAAGAAACATAGAAGCAGGAATTACCCAACGTAATCTGTTGCACACTGCAAATAACGAGGCCAGACAGTGTGTGGCGAGCAACGTGATTAAATAGCTCTCTGATTAGTGCCTGGCAGCAGGTGAGCATCCCGGACACTAATCAGAGGCAGGTGATACTAATTTACACCCATGGCAACCAAAACAAACCCAGGAGTGCACAAAACAGGAACTGAGGGAGTCCAAAACCAAACAGAACATGATCCAGGCAACGGATCATGACAGTATATTTTCTACTGGATCTACTCTCTATTTAATGCTGCCCTTTTTTTTAATTTAATTTTATCTTTTTTTTAATTTTTCTGCAGCTGTTACATATACTGTAATATTGTACATGGTAATTGGGATTTGTTATATATTATATAAAAATATAATATAATATAATAATATATCAGTATATATTATATTCTGTATATATAATATGTAAATATTACATATATGTTATGCTTTATATTGCTACTATGGTACATTTTTATTCTACTTAATACCGGCATTATCCTTTCCATCCTTTGAAACTGAGCTAATGTGTGGAACAATTTCCCTTGTGGATCAATATAGCTTGTCTAAGTCTAAGTCTATAGAAACCACATTCAAATAAAAAATATATATTTTTCCATTTTCATACATTTTGAAAAAGCTCCAGGGAGGGTTCGAGAGCCGCGGGTTGCCGACCCCCGTACTATACATGCACATATTTGATAATATGTTGCCAAAATAAAATTGTATTTGGATATTCTTATGTGCTTTGTAAAAGGGTTACCTAAAAGTAACCATCATATGCACCATTCTGGAAATAGCTCCATTAAACATCCCATTAAATGATGTAACATAATCTGAATTGGAACAGACTGGGAGGAAGTCAAAAATATTCAGACAAATCTAGGATGGATTTATTATCTGCGAGACAAAGTACGTTGATTTGACGCTTCTCCGCAGCTCCTAATAAAGAAAGAAAAAACAAAACAGCTGTGTCAAATCCTGCTTGGTTCCTCTCGTTACCTTTGCTGAGTTTCCCTCCTCCTGTGATTGACTCGTCAAACCGCCGCTACCTGCCAACTACTAGCTTCAAGTCAGCATCAGTTTATAAATAGATGCCAGGGCTAATCTT
Organism: Nerophis lumbriciformis; assembly: GCF_033978685.3. Classification (NCBI taxonomy): domain Eukaryota; kingdom Metazoa; phylum Chordata; class Actinopteri; order Syngnathiformes; family Syngnathidae; genus Nerophis; species Nerophis lumbriciformis. Next base: position 39,105,562 of record NC_084561.2, on the reverse strand, counting down.
AGTATTCATATTGTCAGTCATTTCACACTTTTAATTGAGTGCCTGTAATTGGTACTAAAATAATTGACAGATGGTTGATAACGTATGGTTTACACAGTTGTTGGTTATTTTTTCTAATGAACTAAACATATATAAATATGGACATATACAAGAACAAGCCAACTATACACTATATCTCACGGCCCGGCTGCTCAATAGGGTCAATCAGCAATCTTTTCACCTGTCACTGATGAGCTTCCTGGCCTTCTTAAGCCATTGCAAACCTGCGTTCCGGGCCAGAACGTAGTTTCCTGTTTCGTACAGCAAGCCAACTCATATCAAGCTCTATGCTCGCTCTCTCTCTGTGTTTCTCCCCCTCCATGTTCATTTAGTCTCTGTGCATGTGAGCTGTGTGCTTGGTATTTTTATGTATTTTTTATCCATCTACGTTCTTATGTTTTTATGTGTTATTATGAATTTGCACTAAATTAGTTATTGCTTACGATTTTGTTGTACAATGTACAATGACGATAAAGATATATCTTATTCTATTCTCTTGCTGTTCCAGCAGCATTTTCTCCGTTCCCGCGTCAACGACATGGGAGGGGAGGAGGTGAAACATCTGGTTGACTGGTGCAGAACCAACAACCTGGTCCTGAATGTCGACAAGACCAAGGAGATCATCGTCGACATCAGGAGGCATCAGTCCAGCCACACTCCACCCTTCATCAACGACACAGCAGTGGAGATCGTAAGCAGCACCAAGTTCCTGGGGGTGCAGATAACTGACAATATGACCTGGTCCCTACACACCGGAGCTCTTGTAAAAAGAGCTCAGCAGTGCATGCACTTTTTACGTCGGATGAAAAGAGCACAGCTCCCTCCCCCATTCTCATCACATTCTACAGAGGCGCTATAGAGAACCTACTGACCAACTGCATCTCTGTCTGGACTGGAGCCTGCAGTGCCTCAGACTGGAAGTCTCTGCAGAGTGGTGAGGACGGCGGAAAAGATCATCAGGACTCCTCTTCCTCCTATCCAGGAAATCGCAGGGCTCAGAAAATCTGCAGAGACTCCTCCCAACCCCACCAAGGACTGTTTTCACTGCTGGACTCTAGAAAGAGGTTCCACAGCCTCCGTAGCAGAACCTCCAGGTTCTGTAACAGCCATAAGGCTCTTGAACGCATCATAATAATGCCTTCAATTCCCCCCAAAAACGGATTAACTCGCTGGAATATAAAGACAATATAACATACATCCATAACCGTAGATGCATATGCAAAAGTGCAATATATTTAAATGTACAGTAATCTAATTATTTATATCTGCACATTATTGCTCTTTTATCCTGCACTACAACAAGCTAATGCAACAAAATGTTGTTCTTATCTGCACTGTAAAGTTTAAATTTAAATGACAATAAAAGGAAGTCTAAGTCTAAGTCTAAGTCTAACTTAACATTTTCTTCCTTCAAATAAATTTAAATAGCTTTTTTCATTGTTGGTTCATTGTTCATATTTAAAGGCCTACTGAAACCCACTACTACCGACCACGCAGTCTGATAGTTTATATATCAATGATGAAATCTTAACATTGCAACACATGCCAATACGGCCGGGTTAACTTACTAAAGTGCAATTTTAAATTTCACGCGGAATATCCTGCTGAAAACGTCTCGGTATGATGACGCCCTGTGCGTGACGTCACGGATTGTAGAGGACATTTTGGGACAGCATGGTGGCCAGCTATTAAGTCGTCTGTTTTCATCGCAAAATTCCACAGTATTCTGGACATCTGTGTTGGTGAATATTTTGCAATTTGTTCAATGAACAATGGAGACTGCAAAGAAGAAAGCTGTAGGTGGGAAGCGGTGTATTGCGGCAGGTGTTGGATAACGCACCCCCGCCGTAGAATGCACCCCCTGACTGTTGTGCCGGATGACACAGCCGGTGTTTCATTGTTTACATTCCTGAAAGATGACAGCCAAGCTTTACCATTGGCCTGTGGAGAACTGGGACAACAGAGACTCCTACCAGGAGGACTTTGAGTTAGATACGCAGACGCGGTACCGTGAGTACGCATGCAGCTGCGGCTTCCAAACATTTGATCGATTGCCCGTACGTGCCTGCCGCTATGTTCATGTCACGTACGTAACTTTGGGGGAAATATATGTGCTTTATTAATTTTGGGGAGGTAAACTGCACTTTGGGCTGTGGGATTGAGTGTGTTGTGCGGGTGTTTGAGTTGTATTGGCGGGTTATATGGACGGGAGGGGGGAGGTGTTTGTTATGCGGGATTAATTTGTGGCATATTAAATATAAGCCTGGTTGTGTTGTGGCTAATAGAGTCTTGTGTTTATTTACTCTTTTAGTCATTCCCAGCTGAATATCAGGTCCCACCCGCCTCTCACAGCATCTTCCCTATCTGAATCGCTCCCACTGCCCTCTAGTCCTTCACTCTCACTTTCCTCATCCACAAATCTTTCATGCTCGCTCAAATTAATGAGGAAATCGTCGCTTTCTCGGTCCGAATCGCTCTCGCTGCTGGTGGCCATGATTGTAAACAATGTGCAGATGTGAGGAGCTCCACAACCTGTGACGTCACGCTACTCGTCTGCTACTTCCGGTACAGGCAAGGCTTTTTTTTATCAGCGACCAAAAATTGTGAACTTTATCGTCGATGTTCTCTTTCAGCAAAAATATGGCAATATCGCGAAATGATCAAGTATGACACATAGAATGGACCTGCTATCCCCGTTTGAATATTTTGGTTTGCCATTGTTTAATTTCTTAATGAAATTAAACAATGGATGTCCGCTAACTTCTTGCAACTCAACGCCAAGAAAACGGAAATGCTGATTATCGGTCCTGCTAAACACAGACATTTATTTAATAATACCACCTTAACATTTGACAACCAAACAATTACACAAGGCGAATCAGTAAAGAATCTGGGTATTATCTTCGACCCAACTCTCTCGTTTGAATCACACATTAAGAGTGTTACTAAAACGGCCTTCTTTCATCTCCGTAATATCGCTAAAATTCGTTCTATTTTATCCACTAGCGACGCAGAGATCATTATTCATGCGTTCGTTACGTCTCGTCTCGACTACTGTAACGTATTATTTTCGGGTCTCCCTATGTCTAGCATTAAAAAATTACAGTTGGTACAAACAGCGGCTGCTAGACTTTTGACAAGAACAAGAAAGTTTGATCATATTAGGCCTATACTGGCTCACCTGCACTGGCTTCCTGTGCACTTAAGATGTGACTTTAAGGTTTTACTACTTACGTATAAAATACTACACGGTCTAGCTCCGTCCTATCTTGTCGATTGCATTGTACCATATGTCCCGGCAAGAAATCTGCGTTCAAAGAACTCCGGCTTATTAGTGATTCCCAGAGCCCAAAAAAAGTCTGCGGGCTATAGAGCGTTTTCTATTCGGGCTCCAGTACTATGGAATGCCCTCCCGGTAACAGTTAGAGATGCTACCTCAGTAGAAGCATTTAAGTCCCATATTAAAACTCATTTGTATACTCTAGCCTTTAAATAGCCCCCCTGTTAGACCAGTTGATCTGCCGTTTCTTTTCTTTTCTCCTCTGCTCCCCTTTTCCTTGAGGGGGGGGGGGGGGCACAGGTCCGGTGGCCATGGATGAAGTGCTGGCTGTCCAGAGTCGGGACCCGGGGTGGACCGCTCGCCTGTGCATCGGCTGGGAACATCTCTGCGCTGCTGACCCGTCTCCGCTCGGGATGGTGTCCTGCTGGCCCCAGTATGGACTGGACTCTTACTATTATGTTGGATCCACTATGGACTGGACTCTCACAATATTATGTCAGACCCACTCGACATCCATTGCTTTCGGTCTCCCCTAGAGGGGGGGGGGTTACCCACATATGCGGTCCTCTCCAAGGTTTCTCATAGTCATTCACATCGACGTCCCACTGGGGTGAGTTTTTCCTTGCCCGTATGTGGGCTTTGTACCGAGGATGTCGTTGTGGCTTGTGCAGCCCTTTGAGACACTTGTGATTTAGGGCTATATAAATAAAGATTGATTGATTGATTGATTGAATAAGAAAATCGCATTTCAGTAGGCCTTTAACCTCTGTCAATGGAAATAATATCAAGGCTATGGATTTGAAGCCTGGGCTACATTAGACATACTAAAACCTGCATCGATGTCTCCAAAACACCACATGGAAGGCAAACATGCCTCAAGGTCGAAGATGTTCGTGTCAAATGAAGTTCAAAACAAATAGGTGGATTTAAATGTATCGTGCTTGTAACAACGTTATAATATTCCAACAACTCGATGGGAAACTACGGTAAAAACATCACTCAAGGATTTCTAATTACAGCAGTTTGCAAGAAACCAGACTTCCCCACATTCAGATGTTATGTCATCTTTTCCGCACATAATGAATAATACAAAGAAAGCCTCAGCGCAAACAGACAATTAAAAGCTACCCTGCTGCGGTTTCCACATGGACAGCGTGACAGTGAGAAGCTATTAGTGTGCCTATTGACAACCTCCAATTTATCACATCATTAGCACGCAACACTTGAATTAATGTATTAAAGCAGTCAACCTACTCAAGTAAATATAAATTAGCCAACCAATCAAGGTTAAAAGTGTCAATAGTATACTGTCACTGTCCAAGTTAATGCCTTCATTCTGGTTTTTTTTTAAAACACAATATTCCATGCTCGTGTGATTTATTAGGTTGTTTCTCATTGCGGTTCACTGCCAGATGTTGTTAGATGTTCTCTGGGCACTCAGAATGCCCAAAATAGTGACTGAGCTTTGACGAACCTTTGAAACCTTTAGGTATGTGACAAGTTGTCATCTCACCAAATCTCCCAAAAATGCGACAATATTCATCTTTTTCAGAGAAAATCTATCTAACGGGGAAAGGGTAGAAGCCTCACAAGATCAAAAAGACCAAACCATCAGACAATCTGACAATGACCGCAACGTGGAACTGGTCCGTGTGCTCTTCACGCCGCCCGCCGGGTTCCATCCATCCATCCATCTTCTTCCGCTTATCCGAGGTCGGGTCGCGGGGGCAGCAGCCTAAGCAGGGAATCCCAGACTTTCCTCTCCCCTGCCACTTCGTCCAGCTCTTCCCGGGGGATCCCGAGGCGTTCCCAGGCCAGCCGGGAGACATAGTCTTCCCAACGTGTCCTGGGTCTTCCCCGTGGCCTCTTACCGGTTGGACGTGCCCTAAACACCTCCCTAGGGAGGCGTTCGGGTGGCGTCCTGACCAGATGCCCGAACCACCTCATCTGGCTCCTCTCGATGTGGAGGAGCAGCGGCTTTACTTTGAGCTCCCCCCGGATGACAGAGCTTTTCACCTTATCTCTAAGGGAGAGCCCCGCCACCCGGCGGAGGAAACTCATTTCGGCCGCTTGTACCCGTGATCTTGTCCTTTCAGTCATAACCCAAAGCTCATGACCATAGGTGAGGATGGGAACGTAGATCGACCGGTAAATTGAGAGCTTTGCCTTCCGGCTCAGCTCGTTTTTCACCACAACGGATCGATACAGCGTCCGCATTACTGAAGATGCCGCACCGATCCGCCTGTCGATCTCACGATCCACTCTTCTCCCACTCGTGAACAAGACTCCTAGGTACTTGAACTCCTCCACTTGGGGCGAGATCTCCTCCCCAACCCGGAGATGGCACTCCACCCTTTTCCGGGAGAGAACCATGGATTCGGACTTGGAGGTGCTGATTCTCATCCCAGTCGTTTCACACTCGGCTGCGAACCAATCCAGCGAGAGCTGAAGATCCTGGCCAGATGAAGCCATCAGGACCACATCATCCGCAAAAAGCAGAGACCTAATCCTGCAGCCACCAAACCGGATCCCCTCAACGCCTTGACTGCGCCTAGAAATTCTGTCCATAAAAGTTATGAACAGAATCGGTGACAAAGGGCAGCCTTGGCGGAGTCCAACCCTCACTGGAAACGTGTCCGACTTACTGCCGGCAATGCGGACCAAGCTCTGACACTGATCATACAGGGAGCGGACCGCCACAATCAGACAGTCCGATACCCCATACTCTCTGAGCACTCCCCACAGGACCTCCCGAGGGACACGGTGGAATGCCTTCTCCAAGTCCACAAAGCACATGTAGACTGGTTGGGCAAACTCCCATGCACCCTCAAGGACCCTGCCGAGAGTATAGAGCTGGTCCACAGTTCCACGACCAGGACGAAAACCACACTGTTCCTCTTGAATCCGAGGTTCGACTATCCGGCGTAGCCTCCTCTCCAGTACACCTGAATAAACCTTACCGGGAAGGCTGAGGAGTGTGATCCCACGATAGTTGGAACACACCCTCCGGTTCCCCTTCTTAAAGAGAGGAACCACCACCCAGGTCTGCCAATCCAGAGGTACCGCCCCCGATGTCCACCGGGTTATTTATTTTAATTTGACTTTTATAAATGTTTAGAGTCACAATGCATTGTTTTTTGACTCGGTTAAATAAATAAAAAAGTCTGTTTTTCCAGTCATACTGTAGTGGGTTCTTTGGACCACCACACACAGCCAGGAGAGCCCGGAATTCAGAGTATAACACTGTTTTATTTTCATAGAATAGTGCAAATGTACTGCTTTCCAGCCAAATGTTTGTCTGCGTCTGTCTCTCTCTCTCTCTCTCTCTCTGGCTCGCACTCCAGCTCCACCCCCAACTCCAACTCCCACTGCGTGTCTCATGCCGGCTGCTGCTAATAAAGGCAACAGGTGATTAGATAACAAGGTCCACCTGGACCAGGGGTCGGCAACCCGCGGCTCCGGAGCCGCATGCGGCTCTTTGATCAGTCTGATGCGGCTTATTAATATTCTCCGATTTTCACCCTTACATTAATAATAAGGGCGTGCCATGATGGTACAGCATTTAGCGCCCTCTACAATCTGTATAAACAGCGTGCCAACCCAGCCTCTTGTTATATGCATCTTCTGCTTGCACACGTAAGTGACAGCAAAGCATACTTGGTCAACAGCCACACAGGTTACACTGACGGTGGCCATTTAAAACAACTTTAACACTCTTACTAATAATGTGCCACACTTTGAACCAAAACCGAACAAGAATGACAAACACATTCCGGGAGAACATCTGCACCTTAACACAACATAAACACAACAGAACAAATACCCAGAATCCCATGCAGCCCTGAATCTTCCGTGCTACATTAGACACCCCTGCTACCACCAAACCCCGCCCCCACCCCAACCCTGCTCCCTCACACAACCTCTGTGCGTCGGTTGAGGTGAAGAGTTAGGGCTGCATGGGATTCTGGGTATTTGTTCTGTTGTGTTTATGTTGTGTTACGGTGCGGATGTTCTCCTGAAATGTGTTTGTCATTCTTGTTTGATGTGGGTTTCACAGTGTGGCGCATTATTTGTAAGAGTGTTAAAGTTTTTTATACAGCCACCGTCAGTGTAACCTGTGTGGTTGTTGACCAAGTATGCCTTGCTGTCACTTACGCGTGCAAGCAGAAGCCCCATACAACGTGTGGCTGGGCCGGCACGCTGATTTTAGTGGGCGCTAAATGCTGTACCATCACGGCAAGTTCGAGAGAACAGTTGCCTTGACAATCATAGTCAGCCGGAAAATTTGGGAGGGTTGACAAGTATGACGCTGTCACGCGCCATTCATATAAAACCCGCGGGCCGCACTAACATTCAATTTTCATATTAAGGTGTGGGCCGCGTGTCTGAGACCCTTGGTTTATACATAGCACAAAGCAAGAAAAAAAAACTTTGTATGCATTGTTATTTCATTTTAAATTTCAAAAGAATTTTGTGGCTCCCATTGTTTTCTTTAATTTGTGAAACTGGTCAAAATGGCTCTTTGACTGGTAAAGGTTGCCGACCCCTGACCTGGGCCATCCACTCACCTGTCCCTGTCTTCGAGGCCGGTCCTGGCACACCCCGTTCCGCGGCAGGCCCGCAGGCCACGCCCCCCTCCACACATACATATTGTCACTGCAATTTTCTTATTAGTACCATATTTTCCGGGCCATAGGGCGCAACAGATTATAAGGCGCACTGCCGATGAATGGTCTATTTTTTTTTAATCTTTTTTCATATATTAGGCGCATCGGATTATAGGGCGCATTAAAGGAGTCATATTATTATTTTTATTTTTTTCCAAATTGAAAACACTTCCTTGTGGTCTACATAACATGTGATGGTGGTTCTTTGGTGAATATGTTAGTTAAAGTGCCAATGATTGTCACACAAACTAGGTGTGGTAAAATCATTCTCTGTATTTGACCCATCACCCTCGATCACCACCTGGGAGGTGAGAGGAGCAGTGAGCAGCAGCGGTGGCCGCACCCGGGAATCATTTTGGTGATTTAACCCCCAATTCCAACCCTTGATGCTGAGTGCCAAGCAGGGAGGTAATGGGTCCCATTTTTATAGTCTTTGGTATGACTCGGTGGGGTTTGAACTCACAACCTACCGATCTCAGGGCGGACACTCTAACCACTAGGTTGCATGTTGAACTTGACTATTATAGAAGTAAGTGAAAGTTGTAATAAGGTTTCCACAGGTAAACCTGCGGAAGGATCATTATCGTTAAGGAAGACAAACCAAATGTACAAACTCAACAGTGAGGTCTTAACTGCCCATCGATGGACTCCTAAGAGTCACGCCCCCCCAAAAAAATAAAAAATAAATATTCTCCTGTCAAAATACTCAACTTATTCTGGACAGTTACATAATAATGATTAGTAACATGTTTGCCAGAATGATCTTTTTTAAAATAACATATAATGTATTTTCAGGACCATAAGGCGCACTGCCGATGAATGGTCTATTTTTGATAATTTTTCATATATTAGGCGCACCGGATTAAAAGGCGCATTAAAGGAGTCATATTATCATAATTTTTTTCTAAATGTAAAAGACTTCTTTGTGGTCTACATCAGTGTTTTTCAACCACTGTGCCGCGGCACACTAGTGTGCCGTGAGATGCCGTCTGGTGTGCCGTGGGAGATTATGTCATTTGTAGGGATGTCCGATAATGGCTTTTTGCCGATATCCGATATTCCGACATTGTCCAACTCTTTAATTACCGATACCGATATCAACCGATACTGATATATACAGTCGTGGAATTAACACATTATTATGCCTAATTTGGACAACCAGGTATAGTGAAGATAAGGTCCTTCTTTAAAAAATTCATAAAATAAAATAAGATAAATAAATTAAACTTTTTCTTGAATAAAAAAGAGAGTAAAACAATATAAAAACAGTTACATAGAAACTAGTAATTAATGAACATGAGTCAAATTAACTGTTAAAGGTTAGTACTATTAGTGGACCAGCAGCAGGCACAATCATGTGTGCTTACGGACTGTATCCCTTGCAGACTGTATTGATATATATTGATATATAATGTAGGAACCACAATATTAATAACAGAAAGAAACAACCCTTTTGTGTGAATGAGTGTGAATGAGTGTAAATGGGGGAGGGAGGTTTTTTGGGTTGGTGCACTAATTGTAAGTGTATCTTGTGTTTTTTATGTTGATTTAATAAAAAAAACAAAAAAACAAAAAAACAAAAAAAACATACGATAATAAAAAAACGATCCCGATAATTTCCGATATTACATTTTAAAGAAATTATCGGACATCTCTAGTAATTTCACCTATTTGTGTTAAAAATATTTTTTTGCCAACCACTAATCATAATCTGCAAATTATGTGCCGTTGTTGAGTGTTAGTGGTGTCTAGAGCTCGGCAGCGTAACCGTGTAATACTCTTCCATATCAGTAGGTGGCAGCCGGTAGTTAATTGTTTTGTAGATGTCGGGAACAAGTCGTGTGAGACGACAAGGGTTTGTCGTCGTATCTAATGCTTAAACCAAAAATAAACAAATGGTGAGTGCCCCTAAGAAAAGGCATTGAAGCTTAGAGAAGGCTATGCAGAACAAAACTAAAACCAAACTGTCAACAAAGTAAACAAAAACAGAATGCTGGACGACAGCAAAGACTTACTGTGGAGCCAAGACGGCGTCCACAAAGTACATTCGAACATGACATGACAATCAACAATGTCCCCACAAAGAAGGATAAAAACAACTTCAATAGTCTCGATTGCTAAAACAAAGTAGATGCGGGAAATAGTGTTTAAGGAAGATATGAAACTGCTACAGGAGAATACCAACAAAACAGGAAAAGCCACCAAAATAGGAGCGCAAGACAAGAACTAAAACACTACACAGGAAAACAGCTAAAAACTCAAAATAAGTCAGGGGGTGATGTGACAGATCGTGACAGTACACCTACTTTGAGACAAGAGCTATATTGATGCACGCTTGGTTATGGTTTAAAATCATATCCAACAATTGTGACGACGACTTTTTACTGTCAACTGAGTTTCGTTTTTGTAATGATTTCTGCTGGTTGTGTGCCTCCGGATTTTTTCAATGAAAAAAATGTGCCCTGGCTCAAAAAAGGTTGAAAAACACTGCTCTACATAACATGTAATGGTGGTTCTTCGGTCAAAATGTTGCATGGATGATGTTTTACAGATCATCTTCAAGCCGCTTTCTGACTGTCGCTTCTGGATCACCGTTTTGTGGGCGGTCTTATTTACGTGGCTCACCTTCGGCAGCGTCTTCTCCCCGTCATCTTTGTTGTAGCGGTGTAGCGTGCAAGGACATAGGTGGAAGAAGTGTCAAAAGACGGAACTAACTGTTTTAATGACATTCAGACTTTACTTCAATCAATAACGGAGCAGCATCTCCTCATCCGGAAACAACAACACCCGAAATGTGTCCCGTGAAAAAACGTCCGACCGGAACTCTAATAACTAAAATTCCTTGGGTGAATAATATAAACTCACTACACCGGTATATTTTAGTGCTTTCATGGCGAGGTTACTGACAGATATAAGTAAGAACTTTACACTACTTTATATTAGAAATGGCAACAGCGGAGGATGAATGTCCCATAACAAGAAAACAGAGAAAAATAAGAAGCTTATTGTCACGGCCAGGATCCTTGCGCTCTGATTGTCTCACCTCGGGACACGCCCACGGCCGCGCACATCCAGGAACGCGCCGCGTGCGTCTCTGCTCTGCAGCAGCCGCCAGCTGCGATAGATGGAATAGAATAGAATAAAAAGTACTTTATTGATCCCTGGGGGAAATTCAGCAACACAGTTCGCTCACAATAGACAAGCATAATAATAAATAATATAATATATATAATATATAATTAATATAAATATATTCTACATATACTCTAAATTTAGAATAATATATTTAGTATATTCTACATATACTCTACATTTAAAGCGGTAGGAAATGGATGGACTCTATATTTAAGTAGATCAATCATTCACCGGCAATCAGTGCACCTGTCTGTGATGATCAAGCTGCCTTCATAAGCCTGCACAACCTGGCATGCTGGCGCCGGAATATAGTCTTCTGTACCGTAAGCCGATACCCAGCTTTATGCTCTCTCTCTCTGTCCTGATCTCTCTGTGTCATTGTTCTTCCTTGTCTTTCCAGCGTCTGCCCTTGCTCCTGTGTTGGCGAGCTGTGCGTCTCGTCACCTTTGTGTCCCCTTGGTTCCCGGACTGTCGTTTTTGGATTCTCGACCCACTCGCATGGACTCGGACTCTGACGCTTTTCTCTCGTCCGGATCACCTGCCCGTCCCATGGACTTCCGTGTTCCTTCGCTCTCGTTCAACATTTACGGTAACACTCAACAGCTAATCTACACACATTGTTTTACACCATACACTCTTGGATTTTGTCACACTCCATTTCCTTAGTTTATATTATATTGTTTGATTATTATATATATATAGTTAATATATATAATAAATCTATAGAACTACTTTTCCCTCTAGTGTCTGTTGCAGTCATCTTCCCCTGCAAACCATAACACTTATCGACTTGTCGACGCGTGCAATTTTACAGGACTTATGCAGATCCCAAATGCAGATCAGCAGGTACCAAAAAGTAAGAAAAGTTGCTTTAGTATAATATAGAGAAACAAAACGCCAGATAATGTCTTACCTTACACACACACCATATTATTACTCATATGTTTAATGCGCCGACAATCAATCAAGCGGTGCGGCTTCATAGCTTACCAAAGTCGTACTAAAACATTTTGATAGATTTTTGAGCGCCGATATTTTCAATGGAACATTTAAAATGTTGGTGTTGTTTACTTGAGACATATTGCAATCATAGTGCTGTCTACACCTATCTCTTATGTGTGACTGCCATCTACTGGTCACACTAATCAATACACCATGTACCGAAAAAAATAGCTTTGAGGTGAGTAAGCTCAACCAAATGTATTCCTTACATTAGGCGCACCGGGTTATAAGGCGCACTGTCGAGTTTTGAGGAAAAAAAAATATTTTAAGTGTGCCTTATAGGATGGAAAATACGGTAATAAACCAAATAAAACCAAACACACATCAAAAGTGGTAAAGGAATGGCTAAATCAGCCTAGAATGAAGGTTTTAGAATGGCCTTCCCAAAGTCCTGACTTAAACGTGTGGACAATGCTGAAGAAACAAGTCCATGTCAGAAAACCAACACATTTAGCTGAACTGCACCAATTTTGTCAAGAGGGAGCAGTGGGCGGCAGCGGTGGCTGCGCCCGGGAATCATTTTTGGTGATTTAACCCCCAATTCCAACCCTTGATGCTGAGTGTCAAGCAGGGAGGTAATGGGTCCCATTTTTATGGTCTTTGGTTTCAACTCACGACCTACTGATTTCAGGGCGGACACTCTAACCACTAGGCCAAGTCAACACAAACAGTGAAATGCAGTAAAAATGTAATCTCTAGACCATGGGTGTCAAACTCATTTTATATCGGGGGCCACATGGAGAAAAATCTACTCCCAAGTGGGCCGGACTGTTTTTGTTTCATCTGACCACAGAACTTTCCTCCAGAAGGTCTTATGAAATAAAATTGTAGCCGTTTGGCCACAATACCCAGCAATATGTTTGGAGGAGAAAAGGTGAGGCCTTTAATCCCAGGAACACAACAACTACCGTCAAGCATGGTGGTGGTAGTATTATGCTCTGAGCCTGTTTTGCTGCCAATGGAAACTGGTGCATTAAATGGGACAATGCAAAAGGAGGATTACCTCCAAATTCTTCAGGACAACCTAAAATCATCAGCCCGGAGGTTGGGTCTTGGGCACATTTGGGTGTTCCAACAGGACAATGACCCCAAACACACATCAAAGGTGGTAAAGGAATGGCTAATTCAGGCTAGAATTGAGGTTTTAGAATGGCCTTCCCAAAGTCCTGACTTGTGTGGGGACAATGCTGAAGAAACAAGTCCATGTCGGAAAACCAACACATTTAGCTGAAATGCACCAATTTTGTCAAGAGGAGTGGTCAAAAATTCAAGCAGAAGCTTGTGGATGGCTACCAAAAGCGCCTTATTGCAGTGAAACTTGCCAAGGGACATGTAAGCAAATATTAACATTGCTGTATGTATACTTTTGACCCAGCACATTTGCTCACATTTTCATAATAAATTCATAAAACAACCAAACTTCATGAATGTGCCAGTATGTGCTCCAATCACTCTATCACAAACAAATAATAGTAGTATAGAAAGTTATATATATATACATAATAAACAGTGGGCTTTCTAACAATTGGGAATGTTTGTCCTCAAACAAAAAAAAATACTAAAACAAAAAAACTATTTTTACCCCATCTTTTTCCATTTTCAATCCTTTTTTAAAAATGCTCCAGGGAGCCACTCGGGCGGCACTGAAGAGCCGCGGGTTGTTGTTGACCCCCGGCCTAGTGATTGCTTTGATTCACTTCATAATGAGTTAGCCTCGCTTGCCGATGCCTGAAGAATTAGTACATTATGCCAGATATTGTTCAAGTGTCGGCAAGCAATCCTGATCAGTGGCCATGAAAACTGCCGAAAATAGTCTAAAACGCCAATGACAGTGTTAGAGCCCAGGCAGTAGTTTGCCTTCCCTTCAGCAGGTGTGAGTAAGTGTCATGTCTGGTCATTGGCTGTATAATTAAATGCAGGGCGCCTAAGGCAGGTGCATGAGCTAAGTGACTAGAAGAGCTGTCAGTTACAATGTTATCACCACAACAGTGAACACACTTTGTCTCACATTAACATCATCTGCATAACTAAGCATAGTCCAACAGTCGCAAGTCTATCACAGGGAACATTTAGAAAATAACTCAAATTTGCACATATGACATGTGGAGAAAGTGCAAACTCCACACAGAAAAATTCCAATAGAGGTTCACACCACAAACTCCAAACTGAACTCGGCTGAAACCATGAAACACTGTCAGGGAATCGCATGGCGGTAGTTGGTGTGACCCCAGGATGCAAGGTAAAACAGAGGTCTATATTAAAGGGGAACATTATCACAATTTCAGAATTGTTAAAACCATTAAAAATCAGTTCCCAGTGGCTTATTATATTTTTCGAAGTTTTTTTCAAAATTTTACCCATCACGCTATATCCCTAAAAAAAGCTTCAAAGTGCCTGATTTTAACCATCGTTATATACACCCGTCCATTTTCCTGTGACGTCACATAGTGAAGCCAACACAAACAAACATGGCGGGAAAGAACAGCAAGCTATAGCGACATTAGCTCGGATTCAGACTCGGATTTCAGCGGCTTAAGCGATTCAACAGATTACGCATGTATTGAAACGGATGGTTGTAGTGTGGAGGCAGGTGGCGAAAACGAAATTGAAGAAGAAACTGAAGCTATTGAGCCATATCGGTTTGAACCGTATGCAAGCGAAACCGACGAAAACGACACGACAGCCAGCGACACGGGAGAAAGCGAGGACGAATTCGGCGATCGCCTTCTAACCAACGATTGGTATGTGTTTGTTTGGCATTAAAGGAAACTAACAACTATGAACTAGGTTTACAGCATATGAAATACATTTGGCAACAACATGCACTTTGAGAGTGCAGACAGCCCAATTTTCATCAATTAATATATTCTGTAGACATACCCTCATGTCAGCAGGCAAGGGAAGCTAGGGTCGATATTCTTCTCTTGATCATCTTCGGGACGGTGTGAGCCAAGACATCCAGGGGGGTTTAGCTCGCTCGTCTGCGGGAACAAACTGCCGCCATTGCTTGCCGTGCTAGCGAGGTCCTTTGTCCCTGAATTGCTCACACACTCCGGCAGATTCAATGGAGGTCTGGCGGCAGATTTCTTTGACTTTATCGTTGGAAATGCATCTGCTTTGAGTGTCGCAGGATATCCACACATTCTTGCCATCTCTGTCGTAGCATAGCTTTCGTCGGTAAAGTGTGCGGAACAAACGACTGCCCATTTCGTCGGCTTTCCCCACAGCCTCGTATTTTGAACAAATGTTGTCCAATTTCTTGCCACTTTCGCATCTTTGGGCCACTGGTGCAACTTGAATCCGTCCCTGTTCGTGTTGTTACACCCTCCGACAACACACCGACGAGGCATGATGTCTCCAAGGTACGGAAAACAGTCGAAAAAACGGAAAATAACAGAGCTGGTTTGACTCGGTGTTTGAGAAAATGGCGGATTGCTTCCCGATGCGTCATCGCTCCGAGAGCGAATATTAGAAAGGCTTTTAATTCGCCAAAATTCACCCATTTAGAGTTCGGAAATCGGTAAAAAAAATATATGGTCTTTTTTCTGCAGGTTTTTCAGGTCTGGTGATAATGTTCCCCTTTAACCCTTGTGTGGTGTTCGGGTCTGTGGGACCCGTTTTCATTTTTTATTAAAAAAAAAATTATACAATTAATACATTTTTCAAACTGAGACTCACTGACTTTGGCTCATTTTCTGTGAAGAACATATATCAGAATACATATTTAATGACCACACACCATACACCCACCCTACACATTTCTATTACATATAGGATGTCCGGGTCCACTGGACCCGGGGCTAATAGAAGTGTGGAAATTGATGTACACACACACACACACACACACACACACACACACACACACACACACACACACACACACACACTTTATCCCAATAAACATCTGTTCAGTATTTTAACATAAAAGTGTTTGATTGTGAGGCATTAAAAGCCACAAAATGCAACGGGTCCATCAGACCCACAAACGCTGGCTGAGTAACAACAATATGAACGTTGCAAGGAAAATTTCCCTGCCAGTTTCTGCATCCCACAGGGATTCTTCTTCTGTGTTTCTGCACCTGCGGTTCCCACACAAGGTTGCAACATTGTTTGTCAACACTGTCTGCTCTCATTTTCTGATGAACCCTAAAGAGTATCTTATTCACCATTTGATTGGCAGCAGTTAACGGGTTATGTTTAAAAGCTCATACCAGCATTCTTCCCTGCTTGGCACTCAGCATCAAGGGTTGGAATTGGGGGTTAAATCACCAACAATTATTCCCGGGCGCGGCGCCGCTGCTGCCCACTGCTCCCCTCACCTCCCGGGGGGTGAAGAAGAGGATGGGTCAAATGCAGAGGACAAATTTCACCACACCTAGTGTGTGTGTGACAATCATTGGTACTTTAACTTAACTTTAACTTTACACATACAAATTGTAGAACACAAAAAAGCACATTTAATTAAAAAAAACGTTATTATGGTCTTACCTTTACTTATAAGTACGGGAACAGTGGTAGTCGTGTTGGAGGAGTTGTGAATGAATGAAATATGAAATCCGTGCTGCAGTCTGCAGGTGTACCTAATGTTGTGTCCCTGCAGTCGTTCACGGCTCCTCCGGCGCGAGCATTGTTGTTTTTGCACTTTTTGGCTTCTTGTTAAGTGACTTTTTTTTGGGTGGATTCGGTCTTGCACGTGGAGGGTTTGGGTGTGGGCTTTGGTTGGTGTGGCGCTCCCGTCGGGGGGGTGCACTCTGCGCGGGGGTGCATTAACCGGCACCAGGAGGCGGGATTACTGCGAGCCTCACACAGTGCGTCTTCGCAGCAGTTTTATGATCGCTCAGCACAAGAAATACGTTACACACATACAGTTGTTGACAAAATACATTATATACCTCAGCTAACTAAACTATCAATCAATCAATCTTTATTTATATAGCCCTAAATCACAAGTGTCTCAAAGGGCTGCACAAGCCACAACGACATCGTCGGTACAAAGCCCACATACGGGCAAGGAAAAACTCACCCCAGTGGGACGTCGATGTGAATGACTATGAGAAACCTTGGAGAGGACCGCATATGTGGGTAACCCCCCCCCCCTCTAGGGGAGACCGAAAGCAATGGATGTCGAGTGGGTCTGACATAATATTCTGAGAGTCCAGTCCATAGTGGATCCAACATAATAGTAAGAGTCCAGTCCATAGTGGGGCCAGCAGGACACCATCCCGAGCGGAGACGGGTCAGCAGCGCAGAGATGTTCCCAGCCGATGCACAGGCGAGCGGTCCACCCCGGGTCCCGACTCTGGACAGCCAGCACTTCATCCATGGCCACCGGACCTGTGCCCCCCCCCCCCCCCCCCTCAAGGAAAAGGGGAGCAGAGGAGAAAAGAAAAGAAACGGCAGATCAACTGGTCTAACAGGGGGGCTATTTAAAGGCTAGAGTATACAAATGAGTTTTAAGATGGGACTTAAATGCTTCTACTGAGGTAGCATCTCTAATTGTTACCGGGAGGGCATTCCATAGTACTGGAGCCCGAATAGAAAACGCTCTATAGCCCGCAGACTTTTTTTGGGCTCTGGGAATCACTAATAAGCCGGAGTTCTTTGAACGCAGATTTCTTGCCGGGACATATGGTACAATGCAATCGACAAGATAGGACGGAGCTAGACCGTGTAGTATTTTATACGTAAGTAGTAAAACCTTAAAGTCACATCTTAAGTGCACAGAAAGCCAGTGCAGGTGAGCCAGTATAGGCGTAATATGATCAAACTTTCTTGTTCTTGTCAAACGTCTAGCAGCCGCATTTTGTACCAACTCTAATTTTTTAATGCTAGACATAGGGAGACCCGAAAATAATACGTTACAGTAGTCGAGACGAGACGTAACGAACGCATGAATAATGATCTCAGCGTCGCTAGTGGATAAAATAGAACGAATTTTAGCGATATTACGGAGATGAAAGAAGGCCGTTTTAGTAACACTCTTAATGTGTGATTCAAACGAGAGAGTTGGGTGGAAGATAATACCCAGATTCTTTACTGATTCGCCTTGTGTAATTGTTTGGTTGTCAAATGTTAAGGTGGTATTATTAAATAAATGTCGGTGTTTAGCAGGACCGATAATCAGCATTTCCGTTTTCTTGGCGTTGAGTTGCAAGAAGTTAGCGGACATCCATTGTTTAATTTCATTAAGACACGCCTCCAGCTGACTACAATCCGGCGTGTTGGTCAGCTTTAGGGGCATGTAGAGTTGGGTGTCATCAGCATAACAATGAAAGCTAACACCGTATTTGCGTATGATGTCGCCTAGCGGCAGCATGTAAATACTAAAGAGTGCGGGGCCAAGAACCGAACCCTGAGGAACTCCGCACGTTACCTTAACATAGTCCGAGGTCACATTATTATGGGAGACGCATTGCATCCTGTCAGTAAAATAAGAGTTAAACCACGACAAAGCTAAGTCTGACATACCAATACGTGTTTTGATACGCTCTAATAAAATATTATGATCGACGGTATCGAAAGCAGCGCTAAGATCAAGAAGCAGCAACATAGATGACGCAAACTATGGAAATGTATAATATAATTCATATAGCAATACGGTCTCACTGCACAGCAGGCCAGCAGTTAGCCGTGTCATTGCGCAATCCATGGTGAGGCACTGAGTGACGTGCCTCAACTGGCTGCTGATCACCGCACCGTCTCTTCTCAGTATTTGAACGGCAAATGTGAAAATTCAGCGATTTTGAATAAAAATAATCGAAAACTGTTGAAGTTAAATGGAAAATAACTTTATAGTATAATCACTGAATACATATAACAATTTAATTAATTTGTTTTCTTTTTACATTTTTTTTCATTCCATGATGGCAGGTGAGGCCCCACCTCACCTGCCTCTAGTGACTGCACATCACTGGTTCTTTACAAGTGTATGTAAACTTTTGATTAGTCCCTCCATCCAGGTTCTGCAGTAACCTAAAGACAGAGAGCAACAAGAACAATTGGCAAGGATCATCGCATAAATAATATAAAGATTACATTTCCATCTTCACACCTTTTCAAATTGAAATTCACAGACGTTGCCCTGCGGTTTTAAGGAATTGTGAGTTCATTTGCACATATTACTTGGAAATGAAAAGCCATTACCAAGTGTATTATGTAATGTCAGTTTAATCCCGTCAGCGATAAAATCTGTCAAATGGCACACATCTGAGATCTGGGATTTTTTTTCCCCCACAGAACATTCCGTGCTCTCGACGCTTCGTGTGATGCCGGCCAAGCAGCTGTGTGCGCTCTGCCATGTGCCAGATGTTCTGCAGCCTGATATAACTCTGAGTATTGTTTGGATTTAACTAGTCTGCACTTTACTGCAGCTTCATTGTTTTATGAAACTGGCCTGTTCGTGATGGTCTTGACTTCCGTGCGGGTGGCCGGGAATCGAATCAGTCTCCACTCAGTGACAGTGTGCAGTTGTCTTCTTCTGGCCCAAACACTATCAAAAGCCCTGACCTACATCTACGATTTGAATTCTCATTTCTTCAATTAAACTGTGTCTATTTATTCCCTGCAGCCTATTATATTAATTTCCTAACGTGTCACTTGGCTGCACTGCTTTGAGCATACTTGCCAACCTTCAGACCTCCGATTTCGGGAGGTGGGGGGAGGGGGTGGGGGTGGGCGTGGTCGGGGTGGGACGGAGGCGTGGCTAAAAGGGGAGGAGTATATTTACAGCTAGAATTCACCAAGTCAAGTATTTCATATATATATATATATATATATATATATATATATATGTATGTGTGGGAAAATATATATATATATATATATATATATATATAAAAGAAATAATTGACGTTCAGTGAATTCTAGCTATGTATATATATATATATATATTTTTTTTTTGTATTATATATATATATATATATATATATATATATATATATATATATATATATATATATATATATATATATATGTATTTTTTTATTTTTATTGTATTTTATATATATATATATATATATATATATATATATGTATATATATATATATATATATATATATATATATATATATATATATATATATATATATATATATATATATATATATATATATGTATGTGTGGGGGAAAAAAAAAAAAAAAAAAAAAAAATCACAAGACTATTTCATCTCTACAGGCCTGTTTCATGAGGGGGGTACCCTCAATCGTCAATCTCCTGACGATTGAGGGTACCCCCCTCATGAAACAGGCCTGTAGAGATGAAATAGTCTTGTGATTTTTTTTTTTTTCCCCACACATACATATATTGCGCTCTACTACGGTATCGAGCACTATTTTTTGGATAACCTTATTAAGACATATATATATATATATATATATATATATATAAAATAAATACTTGAATTTCAGTGTTCATTTATTTACACATATACACACACATAACACTCATCTACTCATTGTTGAGTTAAGGGTTGAATTGTCCATCCTTGTTCTATTTTCTGTCACTATTTTTTGAACCATGCTGAACACCCTCTCTGATGATGCATTGCTGTGTGGCACGCACAATAGTGCTTTCATCAAATGCACTAGATGGCAGTATTGTCCTGTTTAAGAGTGTCACAACATTGCTGTTTACGGCAGACGAACTGCTTTACGGTATACAAAAACGTGACTGCTGTTGTTGTGTGTTGTTGCCACGCTGGGAGGACGTTAATGAAACTGCCTAACAATAAACCCACATAAGAAACCAAGAACTCGCCCTCCATCATTCTATAGTTATAACGTGATTGGGCAGGTACGCTTTTTTATATTGTGGAGGACCTGAGTCCGCCTGAATTTCGGGAGATTTTCGGGAGAAAACTTGTCCCGGGAGGTTTTCGGGAGAGGCGCTGAATTTCGGGAGTCTCCCGGAAAATCCGGGAGGGTTGGCAAGTATGGGTTTGAGTATATTAATCTAACTTTTTCACTCCTGACTACAAAACCCAAAACCAGTAAAGTTGGCACGTTGTGTAATTCGTAAACAGAATACAATGATTTGCAAATCCTTTTCAACTTATATTCAATTGAATAGACTACAAAAACAAGATATTTAATGTTCGAACTGGGAAACTTAATTTTCTTTAACTTAGGATTTAATGGCAGCAACACATTGCAAAAAAGTTGGCACGGGGGCATTTTTACCACTGTGTTGCATGGCCTTTCCTTTTAACAACACTCAGTAAACGTTTGAGAACTGAGGAGACCAATTTGTGAAGCTTTTCAGGTGGAATTATTTCCCATTCTTGCTTGCTTAGTACAGTCCGGGGTCTCCGTTGTGGTATTTTAGGCTTCACAATGTCACGACGGGAAGGTCACAGCTTACTGCGGGGGTCGTTCTCCCGGAATGCAGACGGACCACTCTGGACAAGGCGTGCAGGTAGGAACATGATTGATTCCTCAAAAATCAAACACGTACCAAAAATAGACAACAAGCAAAAGGAAAAGCATGCCGATCGCATTTAACATTTGGTAAATACACTTACACAATGCCCACAATATCCACACTGAATTATGGACAATAAATGTGCCTTAAATCAGCGTTTTTCAACCACAGTTCCGCGGCACACTAGTGTGCCGTGAGATACAGTCTGGTGTGCCGTGGGAGATTATTTAAATTCACCTATTTGGGTTATTTTTTGCAAACCAGTATTTATAGTCTGCAAATGACGTGTTGTTGTTGAGTGTTAGTGCTGTCTAGAGCTCGGCAGAGTAACCGTGTAATACTCTTCCATATCAGTAGGTGGCAGCAGGTAGCTAATTGCTTTGTAGATGCGGGAGGCAGCGTGCAGGTAAAAAGGTGTCTAATGTTTTTTTGTGCAGGTAAAAAGGTGTCTAATGCTTAAACCAAAAATAAACAAAAGGTGAGTGCTCCTAAAAAAAGGCATTGAAGCTTAGGGAAGGCTATGCAGAACAAAACTAAAACTGAACTGGCTACAAAGTAAACAAAAACAGAATGCTGGACGACAGCAAAGACTTACTGTGGAGCAAAGACGGCATCCACAATGTACATCCGAACATGACATGACAATCAACAATGTCCCCACAAAGAAGATTAAAAATAACTGAAATATTCTTGACTGCTAAAACAAAGTAGATGCGGGAAATATCGCTCAAAGGAAGACATGAAACTGCTACAGGAAAATACCAAAAAAAGAGACTTAGCGCAGGAATCAAGAAGCCTAGGAGACAAGGAATATACCATGTAGCAAACGATGAAGCCAGACTGAGCGTGGCGAGCAAGGTGAATAAATAGCTCTCTAATTAGTGGTTGACAGCAGCTGAGTGTGCCGACTACTAACCAGAGGCAGGTTAACCCAATTAATCCCCATGGAAACTAAAGCAAACAAACAAACAGGAACTAAGGGAGTCCAAATCTAACAGAACATAACAAAACAGGATCCGGGCCACGGATCATGACACATAACGCGCCACACATTTTCAATGGGAGACATGTATGGACTACAGGCAGGCTATTCTAGTACCCGCACTCTTTTACTATGAAACCACGCTGTTGTAACACGTGGCTTGGCATTGTCTTGCTGAAATAAGCAGGGGCGTCCATGATAACGTTGCTTGGATGGCAGCATATGTTGCTCCAAAACCTGTATGTACCTTTCAGCATTAATGGCGCCTTCACAGATGCGTAAGTTACCCATGCCTTGGGCACTAATACACCCCCAAACCATCATAGATGCTGGCTTTTGAACGTTGCGCCTATAACAGTCTGGATGGTTCTTTTCCTCTTCGTTCCGGAGGACACAGCGTCCACAGTTTCCAAAAACAATTTGAAATGTGGACTTGTCAGACCACAGAACACTTTTACACTTTGCATCAGTCCATCTTAGATGAGCTCGGGCCCAGCGAAGCCGGCAGCCTTTCTGGGTGTTGTTGATAAATGGCTTTCGCTTTGCATAGTAGAGCTTTAACTTGCACTTACAGATGTAGCGACAAACTGTATTTAGTGACAGTGGTTTTCTAAAGTGTTCCTGAGCCCATGTGGTGATATCCTTTAGAGATTGATGTCGGTTTTTGATACAGTGCCGTCTGAGGGATGGAAGGTCACGGTCATTCAATGTTGGTTTCCGGCCATGCCGCTTACGTGCAGTGATTTCTCCAGATTCTCTGAACCTTTTGATGATATTATGGAGCGTAGATGTTGAAATCCCTAAATTTCTTGCAATTGCACTTTGAGAAACGTTGTTCTTAAACTGTTTGACTATTTGCTCACGCAGTTGTGGACAAAGGGGTGTACCTCGCCCCATCCTTTCTTGTGAAAGACTGAGCATTTTTTGGGAAGCTGTTTTTATAATCAATCATGGCACCCACCTGTTCCCAAATAGCCTGCACACCTGTGGGATGTTCCAAATAAGTGTTTGATTAGCATTCCTCAACTTTATCAGTATTTATTGCCACCTTTCCCAACTTCTTTGTCACGTGTTGCTGGCATCAAATTCTATAGTTAATGATTATTTGCAAAAAAAAACAAAAAACGTTTATCAGTTTCAACATCAAATATGTTGTCTTTGTAGCATATTCAACTGAATATGGGTTGAAAATGATTTGCAAATCATTGTATTCCGTTTATATTTACATCTAGCACAATTTTCCAACTCATATGGAAACGGGGTTTGTAGAAAAAAAATCATAATATGACCCTGTGGAGGGAGGTGTGGCCTGAGCCCATGTGGTGATATCCTTCACACACTGATGTCGCTTGTTGATGCAGTACAGCCCGAGGGATCGAAGGTCACGGGCTTAGCTGCTTACATGCAGTGATTTCTCCAGATTCTCTGAACCCTTTGATGATATTACGGACCGTAGATGGTGAAATCCCTAAATTCCTTGCAATAGCTGGTTGAGAAAGGTTTTTCTTAAACTGTACAACAATTTGCTCACACATTTTTTGACAAAGTGGTGACCCTCGCCCCATCCTTGTTCGTGAATGACTGAGCATTTCATGGAATCTACTTTTATACCCAATCATGGCACCCACCTGTTCCCAATTTGCCTGTTCACCTGTGGGATGTTCCAAATAAGTGTTTGATGAGCATTCCTCAACTTTATCAGTATTTATTGCCACCTTTCCCAACTTCTTTGTCACGTGTTGCTGGCATCAAATTCTAAAGTTAATGATTATTTGCAAAAAAAAAAAAAAAACGTTTATCAGTTTCAACATCAAATATGTTGTCTTTGTAGCATATTCAACTGAATATGGGTTGAAAAGGATTTGCAAATCATTGTATTCCGTTTATATTTACATCTAACACAATTTCCCAACTCATATGGAAACGCGGTTTGTAGAAAAAAAAATCATAATATGACCCTGTGGAGGGAGGTGTGGCCAGCGCTGCCTGCAGGAGCCAAGGTCACCGCCTCTGTCCATGGTGCTGAGGACAGAGCACCATCAGACGGGCGACGGCGAGACACAGCTGAACAGGTGATTTGGTCTCCCAGATGGTACAAGTTATCTAATCACCTGTTGTGTCTTTAACAGTAGCGGCCGGGAACAGGAGAGAAGGAGGATTTGGAGTGACTTGCTGAAAAACATTTGATTAAATTGATGAACATTAAAACTGTACGCCTGGCTCCTGTGACGTGTGTCACAGTGGAACTGCTAGAAAGCGACTTCCACAGACCCTTTTAAATAGGGCGGTCTACGCACCACTTTTGCAAGTATTTTCAAATGTGTATGTAGTCTGAGAAAATCACCCGCAACAAAAGTACACATAATTTTATACTGTAGTTTGCACATGCTATTTAGCACATGTTACTGTTTTAAGATCTCAGTAGATAAGGCCCCATGTGTTTATGTTATGTTCGTGCTTTGATAAACCCAATATACTTATTTGGTGGACATCGCTCAGGTTAGCCTGTAAGTCCACTGCAGAGAGGGGCAGTCGATCTCTGTGCTGGATCATTTTAAAGGAGGCTGACAGAACTATGTTAGTTCCCCAGAGTCAGACTGGGTGAAGTCAAAACAAGTCTGCCTGCACTGTCAAAAATTCCACGCAGAAATTCTCCCCGACACATAAAACATAGTCCTTCTTGAAATATAAAAAAAAAAAAATCGATCTTCAAGCTGCTTCACTGGATTGGACGATCATTTTTTTAGCATGATTACTATGTATTGTCATTAGATTTCATTGGTACACATGCCAAATAAAGGAAATATCTTTAGAACTAAAGCACGTGCTTAAATAAAGGAAACATCTTAAAAATGAGGGCAAATGGTTATTTATAAGGTGTGTATTCCAATCAGTCCCCTCACCTCCCGGGGGGTGATTAAAGGTGATGGGTCAAATGCAAAGAATAATTTCACCACACCAAGTTTGTGACAATCATTGGTACTTTAACTTTTAATAGTAGCGGTGTAAAGGTACATGTATTCCAGTGACGTGCGGTGAGGTTCCTGACTGGTGAGGCACTGACTTCATCACAGTCAGATTTACAAACATATGAACCCTAAAGAGTATCTTATTCACCATTTGATTGGCAGCAGTTGACGGGTTATGTTTAAAAGCTCATACCAGCATTCTTCCCTGCTTGGCACTCAGCATCAAGGGTTGGAATTGGGGGTTAAATCACCAAAAATTATTCCCGGGCGCTGCTGCCCACTGCTCCCCTCACCTCCCAGGGGGTGAGCAAGGGGATGGGTCAAATGCAGAGGACAAATTTCATTACACCTAGTGTGTGTGTGACAATCATTGGTACTTTAACTTAACTTTAACTTTACACATACAAACTGTAGCACACAAAAAAGCACATTTAATTAAAAAAAAACGTTATTATGATCTTACCTTTATGCAATATATTGGGTTGGAGGCAATAACCAGGCGAGGTGATGAAGTACGTCTCTTTACTGTAGACTTCAGAACAGACTCAACACACTTGACGTCAGGTGCGCAACACCACGTAAATCGCTGGCCAACCAAAAAGTAACCCCCAGTACGCTATAGCCAACAATCACCAGGAGATGGCAACAGACAAACATAGATCACTCTATTACATTCCTCCCATTTTACAAATGTAGAAGTTACTCAAAAGCAGAGGTGGGTAGAGTAGCCAGAAATTGTACTCAAGTAAGAGTACTGTTACTTTAGAGATTTATTACTCAAGTAAAAGTAAGGAGTAGTCACCCAAATATTTACTTGAGTAAAAGTAAAAAGTATGTTGTGAAAAAACTACTCAAGTACTGAGTAACTGATGAGTAACATACACACACACACACACACACATATATATATATATGTATACATATATATATATATATATATACATACATATACATTGATATATACAGTATATAATTTATATGTATTTATTTTGCTGTTTTTGTTTACATGTTAAAGATGTTTTAATGAATATACATGCATGTTTAACATATAGATTCCTTTATTTCATGAAGACTAGAATATAAGTTGGTGTATTACCTGATTCTGATGACTTGCGTTGATTGTAATCAGACAGTAGTGATGATAACGTCCACGTTTTCAAATGGAGGAGAAGAAAAGTTCCTCCTTTCTGTCTAATACCACATGAAAGTGGTGGGTTTTTGGCATCTTATTTGTACAGCTTCCATATTCGTTTTTATACACTTTACAAGAAATATATTGGCGTCAAACTCCTTAGCTTGCTAGCTTGTTTGCGCTGGCTTTCGGAGACTCTTGTTTTGAAAGCGCAGGCGCGATGGAGCGGCACTTTTATTGTGAAGACAGGAACTGTGCAGTCAGTCTTTAGGCTTTTGACGGGATGTACGGTTGAAATAAAAAAGTATCTTTTTTCCTTCACACTTTTGATTGATTGATTGGAACTTTTATTAGTAGATTGCACAGTACAGTACATATTCCGTACAATTGACCACTAAATGGTAACACCCCAATACGTTTTTTCAACTTGTTTAAGTCAGGTCATGTGACCGCCTGGCTCTGTTTGATTGGTCCAACGTCACCAGTGACTGCATCTGATTGGTGGAACGAAGTGAAACGTCACCAGTAAGGCAGGCACTTTGAAGGTCTGTCTGACAGACCAAAACAAACAAAGCGTGCATTAACAGATCGATAAAAATTAGTAGCGAGTAGCGAGCTGAATGTAGATAAAAGTAGCGGGGTAAAAGTAGCGGAGTAAAAGTAGCGTTCCTTCTCTATAAATATACTTAAGTAAAAGTAAAAGTATGTTGCATTAAAACTACTCTTAGAAGTACAATTTATCCCAAAAGTTACTCAAGTAGATGTAACGGAGTAAATGTAGCGCGTTACTACCCACCTCTGCTCAAAAGAAATAAACAACCAAACCAAAAAATGCAGCAGCTCAATAAGAAGCCAAAAAGTGCAAAAACAATAATGTTCGTGTTGGAGGAGTTGTGAATGAATGAAATATGAAATCCGTGCCGCAGTCTGCAGGTGTACCTAATGTTGTGGCCCTGCAGTCATTCACAACTCCTCCAACACGAACATGTTTGTTTTTGTACTTTTTGGCTTCTTATTAAATAACTTTTTTATATAGATTCAATCTTGCACGTGGAAAGTTTAAGTGTGGGCTTTAGTTGATATAACACTCCCGTCAGGGGGTGCTTCTCTACCACCAAGAGGCGGGATGATTGCGAGCCTCACACAGTGCGTCTTCGCAGCAGTTTTATGATTGCTCATCACAAGAAATACGTTACACACATACAGTTGTTGACAAAATACACTGTACATTATATACCTCAGCTAACTAAACTATGGAAATGTATAATATAATTCATATAGCAATACGGTCTCACTGCACAGCAGGCCAGCAGTTAGCCGAGTCATTGCGCAATCCATGTTGAGGCACTGAGTGACGTGCCTCAACTGGCTGCTGATCACCGCAAGTCTCTTCTCAGTATTTGAACGGCAAATGTGAAAATTCAGCAATTTTAAATAAAAAATAATCTAAAACTGGTGAAGTTAAGTGGAAAATAACTTTATAGTATAATCACTGGATACATATAACAATTTAATAATTTTTTTTTTTCTTTTTACATTTTTTTTCTTTCCATGATGGCAGGTGAGGCCCCTACCTCTAGTGACTACTCATGTATTCATAATCTGATTTTTTGGTACGGAACATTTGGTAAATACACTTACACAATGCCCACAATATCCACACTGAATTACGGACAATAAGTCTGCCTTAAACCAGCGTTTTTCAACCACAGTGCCGCGGCACACTAGTGTGCCATGAGATACAGTCTGGTGTGCCGTGGGAGATTATTTAAATTCATCTATTTGGGTTATTTTTTGCAAACCAGTAATTATAGTCTGCAAATGATGTGTTGTTGTTGAGTGTCAGTGCTGTCTAGAGCTCGGCAGAGTAACCGTGTAATACTCTTCCATATCAGTAGGTGGCAGCAGGTAGCTAATTGCTTTGTAGATGTCGGAAACAGCGGGAGGCAGTGTGTAGGTAAAAAGGTATCTTAAACCAAAAATAAACAAAAGGTGAGTGCTCCTAAAAAAAGGCATTGAAGCTTAGGGAAGGCTATGCAGAACAAAACTAAAACTGAACTTGCTACAAAGTAAACAAAAGCAGAATGCTGGACGACAGCAAAGACTTACTGTGGAGCAAAGACGGCATCCACAAAGTACACCCGAACATGACATGACAATCAACAATGTCCCCACAAAGAAGATTAAAAATAACTGAAATATTCTTGACTGCTAAAACAAAGTAGATGCGGGAAATATCGCTCAAAGGAAGACACGAAACTGCTACAGGAAAATACCAAAAAAAAGAGAAAAAGCCACCAAAATAGGAGCGCAAGACAAGAACTAAAACACTACACACAGGAAAACAGCAAAAAACTCAAAATAAGTCAGGGTGTGATGTGACAGGTGGTGACAGTACACCTACTTTGAGACAAGAGCTATAGTGATGCATGCTTGGTTATGGTCATATCCAACAATTGCGACGACGACTTTTTACTGTCAACTGAGTTTCGTTTTTTAATGATTTCTGCTGGTGGTGTGCCTCCGCATTTTTTCAACGCAACAAATGTGCCTTGGCTCAAAAAAAGTTGAAAAACAGTGCCTTAAGTAAATAAATACAGTGCAGCCCAGCCTTTGACTAGCAGAAGTAATGGCCAGTGATAGTGCCAAGGAGAACAATCGTGTCTCCTGTTAAGGAACACTTTGCTTATCTGGGGACATACTGTACATTATGAAACTATTAATCCTGCACTTTAGACAATAATGAAGAATGGAGAATTATCACTTTTGTATTGAAATAATATTTACATATAGATAAGTAGTTTTGTTCCCTTATTGCGCAAAATCCCAAACCAGTTAAGTTGGCACTTTGTGTAATTAGGAAATAAAAACAGAATACAACGATTTTCAAATTATTTTCAATTATTTTTATATTAAATTGAATAAACTGCAAAGACAATATATTTAATGTCTGGACTGAGAAACGTCATTTGTTTTCGCAAGTGATCATTAACTTAGAATTTAATAGCAGCAACACATTGCAAAAAAGTTGGGACAGGGGAATGTTTACCTCTGTGTTACATGGCCTTTCCTTTTAACAACACTCAGTAAACGTTTGGGAACTGAGGAGACACATTTTTGAAGCTTCTCAGGTGGAATTCTTTCCCATTCTTGCTTGATGTACAGCTTAAGTTGTTCAACAGTCCAGGGGTCTCCGTTGTGGTATTTTAGGCTTCATAATGCGCCACACATTTTCAATGGGAGACAGGTTTGGACTACAGGCAGGCCAGTCTAGTACCCGCACTCTTTAAGTACGAAGCCACGCTGTTGTAACACGTGGCTTGGCATTGTCTTGCTGAAATAAGCAGGGGCGTCCATGATAACGTTGCTTGGATGGCAACATATGTTGCTCCAAAACCTGCATGCACCTTTCAGCATTAATGGCGCCTTCACAGATGTGTAAGTTACCCATGTCTTGGGCACTGATACACCCCCATACCATCACAGATGCTGGCTTTTCAACTTTGCCCCTATAACAATCCTGATGGTTATTTTCCTTTTTTTTCCAGAGGATACAACGTCCACAGTTTCCAAAAACGATTTGAAATGTGGACTCGTCAGACCACAGAACACTTTTCCACTTTGTATCAGTCCATCTTAGATGAGCTCAGGCCCAGCGAAGCTGGCGGCGTTTCTGGGTGTTGTTGATAAACGGTTTTCGCTTTGCATAGTAGAGTTTTAACTTGCACTTACAGATGTAGCAACCAACTGTAGTTACTGACAGTGGTTTTCTGAAGTGTTCCTGAGCCCGTGTGGTGATATCCTTTACACACTGATGTCGCTTGTTGATGCAGTGCAGCCTGAGGGATCCAAGGTCACGGGCTTGGCTGCTTACGTGCAGTGATTTCTCCAGATTCTCTGAACTTTTTGATGATATTACGGACCATAGATGTTGAAATCCCTAAATTCCTTGCAATAGCTGGTTGAGAAAGGTTTTTTCTTAAACTGTTCAACAATTTGCTCACGCATTTGTTGACAAAGTGGTGACCCTCGCCCCATCCTTGTTTGGGAACGACTGAGCATTTATTGTAAGCTGTTTTTAATACCCAATCATGGCACCCACCTGTTCCCAATTAGCCTGTTCACCTGTGGGATGTTCAAAATAAGTGTTTGATGAGCATTTCTCGACTTTCTCAGTCTTTTTTGCCACACGTGCCAGCTTTTTTGAAACATGTTGCAGGCATCAAATTCCAAACGAGGTAATATTTGCAAAAAATAACGTTTTCCAGTTCAAAGCGTTAAGTATCTTGTCTTTGCAGTCTATTCAATTGAATATAGGTTGAAAAGGATTAGCAAATCATAATATTCTGTTTTTATTCACTGGTTTTGGGTTTTGTACCAAAAATAAACTGAACCATGATCATATCATCCAGAGATACAGTACGTACTAAACCGTTATTATGTAGTTTCATTAAACCCCTGGTGAATAATATTACTTATACTTTCTCAAATTATAGCATTTCTCTGTTGTTTTTTTGTTGTTGATAATTTACAGCGTTAATAACCTTTATCTTGACAATATAACTGTTATTTTTGTTGGAAGTGGTTGTAAGGTTGTAACTGTATTGATTGAGCATAGCTCCTGCTGATGACAAAGGAGTTCAATAGATGTAATAGAGGACTTATTGCCACTCGGGGCCAGGCTGAGCAGAGACTCATGGGAAATAAAATAAAAACTGCTGCCTTGGGTCAGGCGGTGCATCCGAGTAATACTTGACATCTTTTAAAAAAAAATGTTTGTACAGGAAGACTTCAGCATAGATAAAATGTAATCTACACCTAAAGCAATATAAGGTTGCCTAATCTTCAACACAAATAAGAAGATTTGGATTCATACAGTATTCAAATAAATCCAAATGTATTTCCAAACGCAGACGTACTGTGAATTCATCACATGCAACAATTGAACGTGTAATGACGACTTTTCATATTTGTCGTACAGCTAACTCACAGTCTTGCAATTTTATTTAAACCCTTTGGGCCTGATCTTTAAAATACAAATAATATGTGCTAAATAGCGTGTGAAAGCGATCAAATTGCATGTACTTTTAGTTTGTGTTTTGCGTGAGATCTACTAAGACTGCGTGTTCAATTGATACTAATTGCAAAAGTAGTGCAGACTGCTTTGTTTAAATGAAGATTTTGTGAGTAATATGCGACCATCACCATGGATACATTCCATTTCTTCCACACCCATGGTATCATGCTACCTGTGGCACTTTGCTATGTTTCAAAACATGCAGCAACATTGATTGATTGATTGAGACTGTTATTAGTAGATTGCACAGTACAGTACATATTCCGTACAAATGACCACTAAATGGTAACACCTGAATATGTTTTTCAACTTGTTTAAGTCGGGGTCCACGTTAATCAATTCATGGTATACATACATACCACTTTTTCTCCATCCATCCATCTTCTTCCGCTTATCCGAGGTCGGGTCGCGGGGGCAGCAGCCTAAGCAGGGAAGCCCAGACTTCCCTCTCCCCAGCCACTTCGTCCAGCTCTTCCTGTGGGACCCCGAGGCGTTCCCAGGCCAGCCGGGAGACATAGTCTTCCCAACGTGTCCTGGGTCTTCCCCGCGGTCGGACGTGCCCTAAACACCTCCCTAGGGAGGCGTCCGGGTGGCATCCTGACCAGATGCCCAAACCACCTCATCTGGCTCCTCTCGATGTGGAGGAGCAGCGGCTTTACTTTGAGCTCCCCCCGGATGACAGAGCTTCTCACCCTATCTCTAAGGGAGAGCCCCGCCACCCGGCGGAGGAAACTCATTTCGGCCGCTTGTACCTGTGATCTTGTCCTTTCGGTCATAACCCAAAGCTCATGACCATAGGTGAGGATGGCAACGTAGATCGACCGGTAAATCGAGAGCTTTGCCTTCCGGCTCAGCTCCTTCTTCACCACAACGGATCGATACAGCGTCCGCATTACTGAAGACGCCGCACCGATCCGCCTGTCGATCTCACGATCCACTCTTCCCTCACTCGTGAACAAGACTCCGAGGTACTTGAACTCCTCCACTTAGGGCAAGATCTCCTCCCCAACCCGGAGATAGCACTCCACCCTTTTCCGGGCGAGAACCATGGACTCGGACTTGGAGGTGCTGACTCTCATCCCAGTCGCTTCACACTCAGCTGCGAACCGATCCAGTGAGAGCTGAAGATCCTGGCCAGATGAAGCCATCAGGACCACATCATCTGCAAAAAGCAGAGACCTAATCCTGCAGCCACCAAACCGGATCCCCTCAACGCCTTGACTGCGCCTAGAAATTCTGTCCATAAAAGTTATGAACAGAATCGGTGACAAAGGGCAGCCTTGGCGGAGTCCAACCCTCACTGGAAACGTGTCCGACTTACTGCCGGCAATGGGGACCAAGCTCTGGCACTGATCATACAGGGAGCGGACTGCCACAATCAGACAGTCCGATACCCCATACTCTCTGAGCACTTCCCACAGGACTTCCCGAGGGACACGGTCGAATGCCTTCTCCAAGTCCACAAAACACATGTAGACTGGTTGGGCAAACTCCCATGCACCCTCAAGGACCACTTTTTCTGAGCATGTAAAAAGAAGTCTTGCAATGCGATCGCCAACAGAACCCACATTTTAGCGTGCCTACGATGCCCTCCTGGAAATTCTGGCACTAACTGAAAGCGTTCGCTGGAATGATCCATGTGCATGACAATGCATATTGCAAGAATTGTAAGAGACGCGCTATATTGCCAAAAGCATTTGGCCACCTGCCTTGACTCACATATCAACGTGAAGTGCCATCCCATTTCTAACCCATAGGGTTCAATATGATGTCGGTCCACCTTTTGCAGCTATTACAGCTTCAACTCTTCTGGGAAGGCTGTCCACAAGGTTGCGGAGTGTGTTTATAAGAATTTTCCTCCATTCTTCCAAAAGCGCATTGGTGAGGTCACACACTGATGTTGGTCGAGAAGGCCCCGTTGGCTCTCAGTCCCCGTTCTAATTCATCCCAAAGGTGTTCTATCGGGTTCAGGTCAGGACTCTGTGCAGGCCAGTCAAGTTCATCCACACCAGACTCTGTCATCCATGTCTTTATGGCCCTTGCTTTGTGCACTGGTGCACAGTCATGTTGGAAGAGCAAGGGGCTTGCTCCATGTCATGGAATTGTCCAACATCTTTTTGTCAGGTTCAAACACTGATGACATCTATTAAACAAGACAAGAAGCAAGGAATTAAACAGAGACAGAATCAAATTTGGCTCAATTAAGGAGAGCACGTGCATCTGTACCCTTAAACAGTGTCTCACCACGCTCTGACGAAAGATCGTACGCCTCCTCTTTTATTTGAACTTTCCCTGATTACATGGCAACAGCTGTTTCTAAGGGAGGGGGGTTGTAAACTGCTATCGCCTTTGGTTACAAGACAGTTCAAAGAAAAGGTCGTAAAACAGTTCAAAGAAGAGGTGCCTGGAGCTTGGGCAGGTCCTGCTTCCTCTCCGCTTTGTAGATCTCGGGTCAAGACAACATCTTTCTGTGGATTACAATACATCAAAGAAACAGAACCCTCATGTCGCTCCCCATCCTACACAGTGGAGTTTTACAAGCCTTTTGTTTGGTAGGATCAAAGACAGCTTTTGTCCTCTCGCCGGGAACTCATGGGAGCACAAAGTTTTGTGATAACTTAGATACGATTATTCTGACAGTTTTTGTATCCTGGAGCATTCACCTGTGGTCGGGTTAAGGGATTAGGGCACCTGATTCTGATCATTTGGATGGGCGGCCAAATACTTTTGGTAATGTAGTGTATATTGATAATATATCTCCTTAATGAAAAAACAAATGCCATTAAAACAAAAATAAAAACTCCAGCTGACAATGCTCAAAGATATTGCTGAACAGGTGATATGCGTTACGTTTTGTGGGTCTGGAACCCCAAGATGCAGAGACAGTAGGCC
The DNA here is from genome assembly GCF_033978685.3 of Nerophis lumbriciformis. Taxonomy (NCBI): domain Eukaryota; kingdom Metazoa; phylum Chordata; class Actinopteri; order Syngnathiformes; family Syngnathidae; genus Nerophis; species Nerophis lumbriciformis. The sequence goes on along the minus strand of NC_084561.2, from coordinate 39,070,968 downwards.
ATACTTGCCAACCTTGAGACCTCCGACGTCGGGAGATGGGGGGGGGGGGTTAAGGTGGGCGGGGTTGTGGGGGGCGGGGTTTGGTGGTAGCGGGGGTGTATATTGGAGCCCGGAAGAGTTAGGGCTGCAAGGAATTCTGGGTATTTTTTCTGTCGTGTGTATGTTGTGTTACGGTGCGGATGTTCTCCCGAAATGTGTTTGTCATTCTTGTTCGGTGTGGGTTCACAGTTTGGCGCATACTTGTAACAGTCTTAAAGTTGTTTATACGGCCACCCTCAGTGTGACCTGTATGGCTGTTGAGCAAGTATGCCTTGCAGTCACTTACGTGTGTCTGTTGAAGCCGCATACAACATGTGACTGGGCCGGCACGCTGTTTGTATGGAGAAAAAGCGGACGCCAAAGGCAGTGCCATCACGGCACGCCCTCAATATTGTTGTCCGGGTAAAATTCGGGAGAAATTCGGGAGAACGGTTTCCCCGGGAGAATTTCGGGAGGGGCACTGAAATTCGGGAGTCTCCCGGAAAAATCGGGAGGGTTGGCAAGTATGCGGTAGGCAGTGCGCAGGTAAACTTATATTTAATGTCAAAAACGCCAAGAAATAGTGCAGCAGGGAAGTGCACTGGAAGCAAAAAACGCAAGCATGATCGCAAGCAATGATTCTTTGAACAGGGTTGGCAACCAGAAACATGTGTGTCCTGACCAGAAACATGTGTGTCCCGAGTGCCAATCAGGGACAGCCAACTCTCAGTGGCAGACAGGGGTAAAGTCATATTTTCCATATTTTCCAGACTATAAGCCGCTACTTTTTCCCAAGCTTTGAACCCTGCAGTTTATAAGTGAAGTGAAGTTAATTATATTTATATAGCGCTTTTTTCTCTGGGGAGGTGCTCAGAGAGTATGAGGTATCGGACTGTCTGATTGTGGCGGTCCGCTCCCTGTAGGATCAGTGTCAGAGCTTGGTCTGCAATGCTCGCAGTAAGTTGGACCCGTTTCCAGTGAGGGTTGGACTCCGCCAAGACTGCCCTTTGTCACCGATTCTGTTCATAACTTTTATGGACAGAATTTCTAGGCGCAGTCAGGGGCATTGAAGGAATCCGGTTTGGTGGCTGCAGGATTAGGTCTCTGCTTTTTGCAGATGATGTGGTCCTGATGGCTTCATCTGGCCAGGATCTTCAGCTCTCACTGGATCGGTTCGCAGCCGAGTGTGAAGCACCTCCAAGTCCGAGTCCATGGTTCTCGCCCAGAAAAGGGTGGAGTGCCAAGTGTGAAGCACCTCCAAGTCCGAGTCCATGGTTCTCGCCCAGAAAAGGGTGGAGTGCCATCTCCGGGTTGGGAAGGAAATCTTGCCCCGAGTGGAGGAGTTCAAGTACTTCGGAATCTTGTTCACGAGTGAGGGAAGAGTGGATCGTGAGATCGATAGGCGGATCGGTGCGGCGTCTTCAGTAATGCGGACGCTGTATCGATCCGTTGTGGTGAAGAAGGAGCTGAGCCGGAAGGCAAAGCTCTCAATTTACCGGTCAATTTACCCGATAATTTACCACTGACACATTCATCTTGACTTTGACAACACTGCCCAGAAGCGAATGAAGTGCATACTTACTCAACAGCTATACATGTTACACTAAGGGTGGCAGTATGAATAATGCCAACACTGTCATAAACATGTGTCATATAGTGAAACCACACTAAACAACAACGACAAACACATTTTGGAAGAACATTTGCACCGCAACACAACATAAACACTACAGAACAAATCCCCAGAATTCCCTGCAGCACCAACTCTTCCGGGACTCTACAATATAAACAAACGTCATTGGTAGATCTACACGTAACATCCACTGTAATGATACCACATACAATAGCGTATCTAGTCGACGCTACTATGTATACATCAACATTTTTTAACATCACAAAAACTTCTTTCATTTTTTAAAAATGTATATTATGTTTATAAACCGTCGTGGAACTGTGGACCAGCTCCATACTCTCGGCAGGGTCCTTGAGGGTGCATGGGAGTTTGCCCAACCAGTCTACATGTGCTTTGTGGACTTGGAGAAGGCGTTTGACCGTGTCCCTCGGGAGGTCCTGTGGGGAGTGCTCAGAGAGTATGGGGTATCGGACTGTCTGATTGTGGCGGTCCGCTCCCTGTACGATCAGTGTCAGAGCTTGGTCCGCATTGCCGGTAGTAAGTCGGACACGTTTCCAGTGAGGGTTGGACTCCGCCAAGGCTGCCCTTTGTCACCGATTCTGTTCATAACTTTTATGGACAGAATTTCTAGGCGCAGTCAAGGCGTTGAGGGGATCCGGCTTGGTGGCTGCAGGATTAGGTCTCTGCTTTTTGCAGATGATGTGGTCCTGATGGCTTCATCTGGCCAGGATCTTCAGCTCTCACTGGATCGGTTCGCAGCCGAGTGTGAAGCGACTGGGATGAGAATCAGCACCTCCAAGTCCGAGTCCATGGTTCTCGCCCGGAAAAGGGTGGAGTGCCATCTCCGGGTTGGGGAGGAGACCCTGCCCCAAGTGGAGGAGTTCAAGTACCTAGGAGTCTTGTTCACGAGTGAGGGAAAAGTGGATCGTGAGATCGACAGGCGAATCGGTGCGGCATCTTCAGTAATGCGGACGCTGTAACGAACCGTTGTGGTGAAGAAGGAGCTGAGCCGGAAGGCAAAGCTCTCAATTTACCGGTCGATCTAAGTTCCCATCCTCACCTATGGTCATGAGCTTTGGGTTATGACCGAAAGGACAAGATCACGGGTACAGGCGGCCGAAATGAGTTTCCTCCGCCGGGTGGCGGGTCTCTCTCTTAGAGATTGGGTGAGAAGCTCTGCCATCCGGGGGGAGCTCAAAGTTAAGCCACTGCTCCTCCACATCGAGAGGAGCCAGATGAGGTGGTTCGGGCATCTGGTCAGGATGCCACCCGAACGCCTCCCTCGGGAGGTGTTTAGGGCACGTCCAACCGGTAGGAGGCCACGGGGAAGACCCAGGACACGTTGGGAAGACTATGTCTCCCGGCTGGCCTGGGAACGCCTCGGGATCCCCCGGGAGGAGCTGGACGAAGTGGCTGGGGAGAGGAAAGTCTGGGCTTCCCTGCTTAGGCTGCTGCCCCTGCGACCCGACCTCGGATAAGCGGAAGAAGATGGATGGATGGATGGATGTTTATAAACTCCGGAAATATGTCCCTGGACACATGAGGACTTTGAATATGACTAATGTATGATCCTGTAACTACTTGGTATCGGATTGATACCCAAATTTGTGGTATCATCCAAAACTAATGTAAAGTATCAAACAACAGAAGAATAAGTGATTGTTGAGGTTTCTTTCCTCCGGGTTCCTCGGACCACCAATCACCGACATGACAGTTCAGTTTCAGGTTCACAACACTGTTTTATTTTCTCAATAATGTCTTTCTGGTGCTTTTCAGCTATTGTCTTTCTCGGTCTGTCACTCTCTCGCTCTCGCTCCAGCTCTCCAACTCCAACTCCTCTCTCCTCCCCGGCTGCTGCCTTTTAACAGAGCGACAGGTAATTAAATAAGCAGGCCCAGGAGGACCATCTACGCACCTGTCGCTGATCTCGCAGCCGGTCCTGGCACACTTTGCTGCAGGTCCGCAGGCCACGCCCCCCTCCACATAGATTATTTAATTATAACAGAAATGTAGATAGAACATATTCAAAGAGAAAATAACCAGATATTAACAGTAAATGATTAATAATTCATTTTCTACCACTTGTCCTTAATAATGTTGACAAAATAATAGAATGATAAATGACACAATATGTTACTGCATATGTCAGCGGCTTATTTAGGAGCCTTTGTTTGTTTACTTACTACTAAATGACAAGTTGTCTTTCTATGTTCACTGCTTTATTTAAGGACAGAATTGCAATAAGAAAAATATATGTTTAATGTACCGGAAGATTTTTTAGTTAAAATAAAGCCAATAATGGCATTTTTTGTGGTCCCCTTTATTTAAAAAAGTACCAAAAAGTAACAAAATACTTTTGGTACCGGTACCAACATATTGGTATCGGGGCAACACTAATAATTAATAACTTAATTAATTAACCTATCAAGTCATTTACAGGCTGAATTTAAGGCTCTGTAGCTTGGTTCCTATCTACCATCCCCAGCATGCCCACAACACTCTTAACTTAGATTTGATATCAGGGAAACATTGCTTACTGGATTGTACCGCTCGAAGTGTTGTATGCAGGGGACCAAAGATTTGGAACCGGCTTAATGAGAGCCTCAAGATGCTGTATCCATTCTCCAACTTCAAAAATAAACTAAAAACGTATCTATTAACCACCTATATTTAATGCCTCATGTGGGGTAGACTACTGTTGGGTTTTGCATGGTTGAATGAATGTATGTATGTACAGGTAAAAGCCAGTAAATTAGAATATTTTGAAAAACTTGATTTATTTCAGTAATTGCATTCAAAAGGTGTAACTTGTACATTATATTTATTCATTGCACACAGACTGATGCATTCAAATGTTTATTTCATTTAATTTTGATGATTTGAAGTGGCAACAAATGAAAATCCAAAATTCCGTGTGTCACAAAATTAGAATATTACTTAAGGCTAATACAAAAAAGGGATTTTTAGAAATGTTGGCCAACTGAAAAGTATGAAAATGAAAAATATGAGCATGTACAATACTCAATACTTGGTTGGAGCTCCTTTTGCCTCAATTACTGCGTTAATGCGGCGTGGCATGGAGTCGATGAGTTTCTGGCACTGCTCAGGTGTTATGAGAGCCCAGGTTGCTCTGATAGTGGCCTTCAACTCTTCTGCGTTTTTGGGTCTGGCATTCTGCATCTTCCTTTTCACAATACCCCACAGATTTTCTATGGGGCTAAGGTCAGGGGAGTTGGCGGGCCAATTTAGAACAGAAATACCATGGTCCGTAAACCAGGCACGGGTAGATTTTGCGCTGTGTGCAGGCGCCAAGTCCTGTTGGAACTTGAAATCTCCATCTCCATAGAGCAGGTCAGCAGCAGGAAGCATGAAGTGCTCTAAAACTTGCTGGTAGACGGCTGCGTTGACCCTGGATCTCAGGAAACAGAGTGGACCGACACCAGCAGATGACATGGCACCCCAAACCATCACTGATGGTGGAAACTTTACACTAGACTTCAGGCAACGTGGATCCTGTGCCTCTCCTGTCTTCCTCCAGACTCTGGGACCTCGATTTCCAAAGGAAATGCAAAATTTGCATGGTTGGGTGATGGTTTGGGGTGCCATGTCATCTGCTGGTGTCGGTCCACTCTGTTTCCTGAGATCCAGGGTCAACGCAGCCGTCTACCAGCAAGTTTTAGAGCACTTCATGCTTCCTGCTGCTGACCTGCTCTATGGAGATGGAGATTTCAAGTTCCAACAGGACTTGGCGCCTGCACACAGCGCAAAATCTACCCGTGCCTGGTTTACGGACGATGGTATTTCTGTTCTAAATTGGCCCGCCAACTCCCCTGACCTTAACCCCATAGAAAATCTGTGGGGTATTGTGAAAAGGAAGATGCAGAATGCCAGACCCAAAAACGCAGAAGAGTTGAAGGCCACTATCAGAGCAACCTGGGCTCTCATAACACCTGAGCAGTGCCAGAAACTCATCGACTCCATGCCACGCCGCATTAACGCAGTAATTGAGGCAAAAGGAGCTCCAACCAAGTATTGAGTATTGTACATGCTCATATTTTTCATTTTCATACTTTTCAGTTGGCCAACATTTCTAAAAATCCCTTTTTTGTATTAGCCTTAAGTAATATTCTAATTTTGTGACACACGGAATTTTGGATTTTCATTTGTTGCCACTTCAAATCATCAAAATTAAATGAAATAAAAATTTGAATGCATCAGTCTGTGTGCAATGAATAAATATAATGTACAAGTTACACCTTTTGAATGCAATTACTGAAATAAATCAAGTTTTTCAAAATATTCTAATTTACTGGCTTTTACCTGTATGTGTATGCTTGCTTTAGTACTATTATCTTGTGTTAATCATATAGCGTTGTTTTTTGTTTTGTTTTTTGTTGTTGTACTTGCTACCATGTTCCATCATTCCATGTATATTCCATCATTCCATGTATATTCTATCCTCTGGACCCCCTGTCAAAAGCTTCTTCTAGCTTATTTGGGGGACCCTTTCACGTACCAACATCTTTAAATGATGATATTTCACTACTATTGTATTTGTTATATGGTATTGTGAATAAACTTGAAACTTGAAAAAATAAAAAATAAAAAAATAAAAAAATACTGGCAGAAATGTAGATCGGCGCCTATGAAGCTTAACATCTCGACAGCATCAGCTTGCCTGCTCACATCTGACTTTCTCTTTAAAGCAGCAGCACCCGTGGTGTATTCTGCCGTTTCAGCTGACTGAATAATGTGACATGTACCTGACACATCTGAGCCCGAGAGAAATTGTCAATAACTGCTCCGACTCACTTCCCAACCTAGCGACGCAGCTATTGCTCAGGTTTGTCCTAAAAGCCTCATATATGCTTATACTGCATACGGCAGAAAGCGTTGGGGGATTTCTCCCACGATGCACTGAACACCTTCTTCTCCCTCCCCCTCCTTATCTCCATCTGTTCATCTTCATATCACGTTGATGCTCGTTACTAACGCTGCAGTTTCTATCTGCCGCAGCTGCTTCTGCCTCCAGAGTTGCAGTGAACAGTGCAGTATTAGTGGTGTAGATAGTACATAACACTTATCACAGTGGGCGTGAGGGTTAGGGTGAACCATTTTGCAATGAAAATCCGCAAAAGGCGATATATCTATAGATACAAATACATTGGGGTATGTATGCATTGCATCAATGCAGGGCAGCTTTAGTTCTCTAACATGTATTCTGTCCCTTCATATCTGAAAAACAAATAATGGCTGAATTCCCGTTGCTCTGTAGTGTGGAGGGGGTGTGAGTATGCCTCTCATCGGAGCACACAGACCATTTATCATCGTTGCTGACAAAAATACTACTGTGCAGGCTTGAGTTCACAAATCTGTGGGATTGCTGTAAAAAGAACTCGCTGTATATTCCCCCCCAAAATTCAATGTGACGCCGCATTCAACAGTCACTAAGTACATGATGATTATAGTTATTTTTAACATTTACTATCAATCAATCAATCAATGTTTATTTATATAGCCCTAAATCACAAGTGTCTCAAAGGGCTGCACAAGCCACAACGACATCCTTGGTACAAAGCCCACATAAGGGCAAGGAAAAACTCACCCCAGTGGGACGTCGATGTGAATGACTATGAGAAGTCTTGGAGAGGACCGCATATGTGGGTAACCCAACCCCCCCCCCCCCCTCTAGGGGAGACCGAAAGCAATGGATGTCGAGTGGGTCTGACATAATATTGTGAGAGTCCAGTCCATAGTGGATCCAACATAATAGTAAGAGTCCAGTCCATAGTGGGGCCAGCAGGACACCATCCCGAGCGGAGACGGGTCAGCAGCGCAGAGATGTTCCCAGCCGATGCACAGGCGAGCGGTCCACCCCGGGTCCCGACTCTGGACAGCCAGCACTTCATCCATGGCCACCGGACCTGTGCCCCCCCCCCCCTCCACAAGGAAAAGGGGAGCAGAGGAGAAAAGAAAAGAAACGGCAGATCAACTGGTCTAACAGGGGGGCTATTTAAAGGCTAGAGTATACAAATGAGTTTTAAGATGGGACTTAAATGCTTCTACTGAGGTAGCATCTCTAATTGTTACCGGGAGGGCATTCCATAGTACTGGAGCCCGAATAGAAAACGCTCTATAGCCCGCAGACTTGTTTTGGGCTCTGGGAATCACTAATAAGCCGGAGTTCTTTGAACGCAGATTTCTTGCCGGGACATATGGTACAATGCAATCGACAAGATAGGACGGAGCTAGACCGTGTAGTATTTTATACGTAAGTAGTAAAACCTTAAAGTCGCATCTTAAGTGCACAGGAAGCCAGTGCAGGTGAGCCAGTATAGGCCTAATATGATCAAACTTTCTTGTTGTTGTCAAAAGTCTAGCAGCCGCATTTTGTACCAACTGTAATCTTTTAATGCTAGACATAGGGAGACCCGAAAATAATACGTTACAGTAGTCGAGACGAGACGTAACGAACGCATGAATAATGATCTCAGCGTCGCTAGTGGATAAAATAGAACGAATTTTAGAGATATTACGGAGATGAAAGAAGGCCGTTTTAGTAACACTCTTAATGTGTGACTCAAAGGAGAGAGTTGGGTCGAAGATAATACCCAGATTCTTTACTGATTCGCCTTGTGTAATTGTTTGGTTGTCAAATGTTAAGGTGGTATTATTAAATAAATGTCGGTGTTTAGCAGGACCGATAATCAGCATTTCCGTTTTCTTGGCGTTGAGTTGCAAGAAGTTAGCGGACATCCATTGTTTAATTTCATTAAGACACGCCTCCAGCTGACTACAATCCGGCGTGTTGGTCAGCTTTAGGGGCATGTAGAGTCGGGTGTCATCAGCATAACAATGAAAGCTAACACCGTATTTGCGTATGATGTCGCCTGGCGGCAGCATGTAAATACTAAAGAGTGCAGGGCCAAGAACCGAACCCTGAGGAACTCCGCACGTTACCTTAACATAGTCCGAGGTCACATTATTATGGGAGACGCATTGCATCCTGTCAGTAAGATAAGAGTTAAACCACGACAAAGCTAAGTCTGACATACCAATACGTGTTTTGATACGCTCTAATAAAATATTATGATCGACGGTATCGAAAGCAGCGCTAAGATCAAGAAGCAGCAACATAGATGACACATCAGAATCCATCGTTAGCAGTAGATCATTAGTCATTTTTGCGAGGGCTGTCTCCGTAGAGTGATTTGCCCTGAAACCGGATTGAAAAGGTTCACAGAGATTGTTAGACACTAAGTGTTCATTTAGCTGCTGTGCGACAATTTTTTCGAGGATTTTCGAAATAAAGGGAAGGTGGTACACCGGTCGGTAGTTTACCATGAGGTCAGGATCAAGGTTAGGTCTTTTGAGCAGAGGATGAATAACCGCTTTCTTGAATGCTAGGGGAACAGTGCCAGAGGAATCAGAGGAAAACAGAACTATCCTTTCTGACAGATACAATTCGCTTGATTGTTGTTGTTTTCCTCCTTTTTTTGTCCCGGCGATATCCTTCTTTTTCTGGAGCAATCTGGACTAAATTAAAGTAGTAAGATTTTCTGGGATTATGTGACATAACCAAATGCGTGCAAGCAGGCCCGGCCCTAACCAATCTGGCGCCCTAGGCAAGATTTTAGGTGGCACCCCCCCACATCGGCAGTGAAGTGTATATACTCACAAGAAACCGAATAGCTTTGTCTTCGACCTTTTTTTTACTTAAAGAAAGCAAATTAACAATCAGAATAGTTAACAAGATAAAAAAAATATGAATAAATAAATGAATGCAAAAAATAAAAAATGAATATATGAAATACAATATTTTTTACATACATATTGCTTAATTTACATTAATGATGTGCACTTTAACAACTAGGCTTACAACTATACCTAATATATAAAGGGGTGGAAAAGTGACTATTACCTGCAGGGCAAACATTAGCTAACCAGAAGGCAATAATGTAAACAAAAAACACCTGCTTAAAAGATCTAATACAAATGTCCCTGAGGAATGTAAGGTGGGAGTACTGCAATTACCTAACGTTACATTATTATTTTCCATAACAATTTAGCCCCCTCCACAATATTAACCCGACGTTAAAACAGAACTAGCTATTTATTGATTAGCAATTGCCGAATCATGTAACATTAGCTTAATGCTAAAAAGCCAGGTTACTATCACATTCTGTAACAGACAAATAATTTCATGTAGGCTAACGTTACCTACCTGCTACCTCTTGTCTTTTTCTCCTTTCTCCTCCTCTTCTTTTCTCTTTTTTCTTCCCTGGGCACCTGACAGTTTTGGCCGTTTTGACATCTTGTGTTGATTTTTTGATGTGGTGACGTCCAAAAAGAGTCATGATACGGGAAGGGAGGGGGCGGGGGGGGGGGGGGCGTAATGTTGTAACAAATAATATTTCTATTATATAGGCTTTACTTTGCATTTTAATTAACGTGCGTGGGATTATTTTTTGTATTTAGAAATAATAGTACCAACTTTTTTTTTTTTTTCTCCAACATTTGTGGCACTGGCGTGGCGCCCCCTGATGGACGGCGCCCTTAGCATTTGCCTATACGGCCTATGCCACGGGCCGGCCCTGCGTGCAAGAGAATAATCTCTAAAAATAGACGTCCCAACAGAGATTCAAATCCGGATATCCAGACTTTGCGGCTGACATGCTAACCATTAGACAGGCCACGGTGCAGCCCGTCAGTAAAACGGAGTAACTAAAACACAAAACATCCACTCTCCACTGTGGTTCAGGCAGCACTTAAACAGCCAACCAAAATCCATCTGTGTCTTTGGGTAGCGGCCATAGCTGCAGACCGCCTCTATTCATCACTGCTGGCAGGTTGCAGATACGCTGATTCGCAGTGTAGTGAAAGAGGGCACGCTGTCTAAGGGCGAGCCCCTAACAAAGCTTGAGATAGAGTAGACCAGAAGGCGAGGGCAACCACAGTGCATTTCCCCACTGCAGCAATTGACAGTTTCACCTTTTGCTACTTGGAAATACGTTACCGTTTGGCAAATGCCCAGTTCATGCGATGATTATTTAACCTTTCGGACAAGCCTACCAACAGCTGCCACGGTCAGATAGAAAAGTGATATTAACTGTGTACAAATGGTCACATTCGGTTTGTTTATGTCTTAACGAACAGCTGCCTTGATTAAAAGGGTGAGGGCAATAAACTTTTTCCACCAGTCCATCCATGATATATACACTTGTAAAGAACATAATGTCATGGCTGTCATGAGCAGGGGCGTCACTAGCTTTTAAGGACATGGGGGGCTTAGCCCCCAGGAGATGCACAGGATGCGAGCGAACGTAGCGCACGAGCACAAAACTTCACAAACGGCTAACAAAGACTTAGAAATTATTCATTCTTATTATTATTATTTCAGTCGGTTTATTTTCAATCTGCGTTCAGTACAACAACAAACATGGGTTTGCACCGTGATATTTTGTTTAGAGCATCAACAAGAAACAATGACTTGCATGATCCTTCAAGATACACTGAAACACAATGAAAGTCATGGCATTAGCCTCTATGTTATTACTTCACAACATAGAGGCTAATGCCACGACTTTAGCTCACAATACAATAATTGTTTGTTCCCAAATACTTTGAAGTTGCACAGATTACATTTTGGGCACATATGTGACTAAAATGGTTGTAAATTGAAGCCCTGGAAATATTACTTAATTATTTGAATTAAAGTAATGTCTGGATCGGGATAATTTGGCTTATATATAATACATATATATATATATCTGATTGACAAACACTTTCCCAAAGACAATACCCTAAGAAAAGTATTCAACAAGAACAACATTAAATTGAGCTACAGCTGCATGAACAATATACGACAAATCATCTCAAACCACAACAAAACAATTGCAAATGAGCCGTCGGCCCCCAGACAGAGCGACTCAAAAACCAACAAAGGCTGTAACTGTCGAAAGAAACCTGATTGCCCTCTCAACGGGGGGTGCTTACAAACATCAGTTGTCTACCAATCTAAGGTAATACGCAAGGACATCAACACATCCGACACATATGTAGGATTAACCGAGGGAGAATTCAAAACCAGATGGAACAATCACAAGGCTTCTTTCAGGAACCAAAACCTGCGGAATACCACAGAACTCAGCAAACACATTTGGGACCTCAAAGACAATAATGTTGAATATTCAATAACATGGCAAATTCTTGCATCCAGCACACCTTACAATAGTGGTAATAAAAGATACAACCTATGCTTGAAAGAGAATATGTTTATTATTTACCGTCCAGACCTGTCATCCCTCAACAAGCGCAGCGAAATTGTAACAGCATGCCGCCATAGACGGAAACACCTCCTAGGTAACACATGAGCCAATCACCACACCCCTACACCAGCCTGTACCCACCCACTCTGTGTCCTATATAAACCATGGTATGTGAATGCTCCCATTAAAATCTCCTGATGATTGAGGGTACCCCCCTTCATGAAACAGGCCTGTAGAGATGAAATAGTCTTGTGATTTTTTTTCCCACACATACATATATATATATATATATATATATATATATATATATATATATATATTATGGCAAGCCGTTAAGGAAATTAAATATATATGGATGTCTGAATAGAAATGAGAAAGCTTTATATATACTGTAAATAAGAAAGACTTAGAGTCCGTCTGCTGATCTGAAAAAGAGCCAAAGCTGTCAAAGAGCTGAGGGACCATCTTCAATTTTCAATGCTGAAACAAATAATGCAAACAATAAAATGTAACTTCCAGGGTTTGAGATTAATGTAGTCCCGTCGCCCCGGGGACGGTAAAAAAAATGCACGGGACGAAATGAAATGCTCCCCGGGACGATGGCTTTTAACCATTTTTTTTCTTTTTCTTTTTATGTATTTATTTAATTTACATTTTATATCAAATCTCTTGGTTTTTCCTCCCTCTGAAAATCCTATGAAATGTTTAACAAACCATCCTATGATAATACAACAGCTATTAATGTAACAATACAATAAAACAAATATATTTAATGATGTTTTTTTTTCATTATTTTAACAATAGGCTAATGTATATTACTTTATATGGATTCTACAAGAAACACAAAACTTAAAAACTAAATTATTTACAATTGCAGACACAAGGTTTCGTGCAGTTTCACTCATTGTAAAGGAAGACGGAAGTCCACGCACGAGAAAAATTACGACAAAGATGGTGTCTGGGTTTTTCTTATATATATATATATATATATATATATATATATATATATATATATATATATATATATATATATATATATATGTATATATATATATATATATATATATATATATATATATATATATATATATATATATATATATATATTAAGTCTTTCATACATATATATATATATATATATATATATATATATATATATATATATATATATATATATATATATATATATATATATATATATATGTGTATTTTTATGTATATATATATGTATGTGTGGGCAAAAAATCACAAGACTATTTCATCTCTACAGGCCTGTTTCATGAGGGGGGGTACCCTCAATCATCAGGAGATTTTAATGGGAGCATTCGCATACCATGGTTTATATAGGGCACAGAGTGGGTGGGTACAGGCTGGCCTAGGGGCGTGGTGATTGGCTCATGTGTTACCTAGGAGGTGTTTCCGTCTATGGCGGCATGTTGTTACAATTTCGCTGCGCTTGTTGAGGGATGACAGGTCTGGACGGTAAATAATAAACAGTTTCTCTTTCAAGCATAGGTTGCATCTTTTATTACCACTATTGTAAGGTGTGCTGGATGCAAGAATTTGCCATGTTATTGAATATTCAACATTATTGTCTTTGAGGTCCCAAATGTGTTTGCTGAGTTCTGTGGTATTTCGCAGGTTTTTGTTCCTGAAAGAAGCCTTGTGATTGTTCCATCTGGTTTTGAATTCTCCCTCGGTTAATCCTACATATGTGTCGGATGTGTTAATGTCCTTGCGTATTACCTTAGATTGGTAGACAACTGATGTTTGTAAGCACCCCCCGTTGAGGGGGCAATCAGGTTTCTTTCGACAGTTACATGCTTTGTTGGTTTTGGAGTCGCTCTGTCTGGGGGTCGACGGCTAATTTGCAATTGTTTTGTTGTGGTTTGAGATGATTTGTCGTATATTGTTCATGCAGCTGTAGCTCAATTTAATGTTGTTCTCGTTGAATACTTTTCTTAGGGTGTTGTCTTTGGGAAAGTGTTTGTCAATCAGATTGAGGAATTTGTGTCCAATATTCGTTGAGACGTTTTTGCTGTATGGGGGGTTGTACCAGATGATGTCGTTTTGTTTTCTGTTCTTTTTTGGCTGGTTTCCTGGCGTGGGTTCATAGGTGAGGGTGAAATTGTATCCGCTTTCATCAAGGGCTTTTTGGTACGGGGGGTTGCTTGGTCAAATTCAGCTTTGCTAGATGACAGCATCGATAGCCTTTTATTGATTCCGGTAGGTATTCTTTTCGTGGTGGTGGGTGGGTGGTTGCTGTCATGGTGCACGTATTGGAGTGTTGTGTTGGGTTTCGTGAATGGTTGGTAGCTGTTATTTCTCAGGTTGAAAGTGACGTCAAGGAAGTTGACGGTTTGCTTGTTGGCTTCAATCGTGATCCGTAGGCCGTTCTCTTTGAAAATTTGGCATATGCGCTTCTTGGTATTCTCGCTGCTCCTTGGCGAGGCGCGACACACTGCCAGTCCGTCATCACGGTAAATACCAAGGTTCAGATTGAGGCTGGCGAGCTGGGAGAGGAGGAAACTCCCAACGAGTTCACACGTTTCTGCTCCGTCAAAACTTCCCATAGTGACGTCAAATGTTGCATTGTTCTTTTTTTGCCATGGTGTACTGTTGTGGATGAGAATGGAGTTTTTTGCGTGGATGATGATGTTTCTTTCGTTGCCTATATATATACATATATATATATATATATATATATATATATATATATGTGTATT
>NC_084561.2:39016323-39053823 GCF_033978685.3 Nerophis lumbriciformis | reverse complement strand
CAATTTATCCCAAAAGTTACTCAAGTAGATGTAACGGAGTAAATGTAGCGCGTTACTACCCACCTTTGGTCTGCATTAATAGCGTGCCAGTCCAACCCCTTGTTATGCAGTGTGCGTCATCTGCTTGCACACGTACGTGACAGCAAGGCATACTTGGTCAACAGCCACACAGGTTACAATGACGGTGACCATATAAAACAACTTTAACACTCTTACTAATAATGCACCACACTTTGCACCAAAACCAAACAAGAATGACAAACACATTTCGGGAGAACATCTGCACCTTAACACAACATAAACACAACAGCACAAATACCCAGAATCCCATGCAGCCCTGACTCTTCCGGGCTACATTATACACCCCTGCTACCACCAAACTCCGCCCCCACCCCAACCCTTCTCCCTCACACATCACCCCCCCCCCCCCCCCCCCCCCCCCTCTGTGCGTCGGTTGAGGTGGGCGGGGTTTGGTAGCGGGGGTGTATAATGTAGCCCGGAAGAGTTAGGGCTGCATGGGATTCTGGGTATATGTCCTGTTGTGTTTATGTTGTGTTACGGTGCAGATGTTCTCCCGAAATGTGTTTGTCATTCTTGTTTGCTGTGGGTTCACAGTGTGGCGCGTTATTAGTAAGAGTGTTAAAGTTTTTTTTTTTTTTTTTTTTAATACCGCCACCGTCAGTGTAACCTGTGTGGTTGTTGACAAAGTATGCCTTGCTGTCACCTACGTGAACAAGCGGAAGACCCATACAACGTGTGGCTGATCATGTACGCCATTTGTAGTGGGTGCTATATGCTGTACCATCACGGCACGCATGGCGCTGACAAACGCCATTCATATAATACCCTACCGCGTGCCGCACCAGTATTCAAATTCCATATTAAGTTATGGGCAGCGTGTCTGAGACCCCTGGTTCATACATAGCACAAAGCAAAAAAAAATACTTTTTATGCAGTGTTATTTCGTTTTAAATTACAAACATTTTTTGTGGCTCCCATTGTTATCTTTAATTTGTGAAACTGGTCAAAATGGCTCTTTGACTGGTAAAGGTTGCCGACCCCTGCCATAGGTGAACAGGCTAATTGGGAACAGGTGGGTGCCATGATTGGGTATAAAAGTAGCTTCCATGAAATGCTATGCCGTTCACAAACAAGGACGAGGCGAGGGTCACCACTTTGTCAACAAATGCGTGAGCAAACTGTCCAACGGTTTAAGAACAACATTTGTCAACAAGCTATTGCAAGGAATTTAGGGATTTCACCATCTACTGTCCGTGATATCATCAAAAGGTTCAGAGAATTTGGAGAAATCACTGCACGTAAGCGATGATACTACGGACCTTTGATCCCTCAGGCGGCACTGCCTCAAAAAGCAACATCTGTGTGTAAAGGATATCACCACATATGCTCAGGACCACTTCAGAAACCCAATGTCAGTAACTACAGTTGGTCGCTACATCTGTAAGTGCAAGTTAAAACTCTACTATGCAAAATGAAAGCCATTTATCAACAACACTTACAAACCCCGTTTCCATATGAGTTGGGAAATTGTGTTAGATGTAAATATAAACGGAATACAATGATTTGAAAATCATTTTCAACCCATATTCAGTTGAATATGCTACAAAGACAACATATTTGATGTTCAAACTGATAAACATTTTTTTTTTGTGCAAATAATCATTAACTTTAGAATTTGATGCCAGCAATACGTGACAAAGAAGTTGGGAAAGGTGGCAATAAATACTGATAAAGTTGAGGAATGCTCATCAAACACTTATTTGGAACATCCCACAGGTGAACAGGCAAATTGGGAACAGGTGGGTGCCATGATTGGGTATAAAAGTAGATTCCATGAAATGCTCAGTCATTCACAAACAAGGATGGGGCGAGGGTCACCGCTTTGTCAACAAATGCGTGAGCAAATTGTTGAACAGTTTAAGAAAAACCTTTCTCAACCAGCTATTGCAAGGAATTTAGGGAATTCTCCATCTACGGTCTGTAATATCATCAAAGGGTTCAGAGAATCTGGAGAAATCACTGCACGTAAGCAGCTAAGCCCGTGACCTTCGATCCCTCAGGCTGTACTGCATCAACAAGCAACATTAGTGTGTACAGGATATTACCACATGGGCTCAGGAACACTTCAGAAACCCACTGTCAGTAACTACAGTTGGTCGCTACATCTGTAAGTGCAAGTTAAATCTCTACTATGCAAAGCGAAAGCCAGTTATCAACATATGCTGCCATCTAAGCGCCGTCTCTTTCATGGACGCCCCTGCTTATTTCAGCAAGACAATGTCAAGCCACATTCAGCACGTGTTACGACAGCGTGGCTTCGTAAAAAAAGAGTGCGGGTACTTTCCTGGCCCGTCTGCAGTCTAGACCTGTCTCCCATCGAAAATGTGTGGCGCATTATGAAGCGTAAAATACGACAGCGGAGACCCCGGACTGTTGAACGACTGAAGCTCTACATAAAACAAGAATGGGAAAGAATTCCACTCTCAAAGCTTCAACAATTTGTTTCCTCAGTTCCCAATCGTTTATTGAGTGTTGTTAAAAGAAAAAGTGATGTAACACAGTGGTGAACATGCCCTTTCCCAACTACTTTGGCACGTGTTGCAGCCATGAAATTCTAAGTTAATTATTATTTGCAGAAAAAAAAAAAGAAATTATGAGTTTGAACATCAAATATTTTGTCTTTGTAGTGCATTCAACTGAAAATGGGTTGAAAAGGATTTGCAAATCATTGTATTCTGTTTATATTCACTTCTAACACAATTTCCCAACTCATATGGAAACGGGGTTTGTACATTTAAACCGGTCTACATACTAGTAATAGGGGTTTTTGGTCAAAATGTTGCATAGATTATGTTTTACGGACCATCTTTTTGGCTGTTTTCTCACCGTCTCTTCAGAATGCACTTTTTTGTAGGCGGGTCTTATTTACGTGCCTCCACTTCGACTGCGTCTTCTCCATGCCCACTCTGTTGTAGTTTTTAGCGCTGCCATAGCGAATCTACTGACAGATATACGTTCGAACTACACGCTACTTTATATTGGAAATGGCAACAACAGAGGATGCAAGTGCATGTACGAGCCAGTCCGCCCAGTAGAGAGGATAAAGAAAAAGAAGGAGCTTATTGACTACAGCGCGGACTACCGAGGTGGGTGCACGCAAGGCACTCTGGGTACTTTTCTACCATGTATGGATAATCCACTAACGTCACACACTGCAACAATGTCACAAAAGGAGAAAATTCCAAACGGCTTGTTTGGCGGAAGTATGAAGGAAGGCAAGGTTATCATATAAATAAAGTTTTGCCAAAAGTATTTGGCCACCTGCCTTGACTCACATATGAACTTGAAGTGCCATCCCATTCCTAACCCATAGGGTTCAATATGATGTCGGTCCACCTTTTGCAGCTATTACAGCTTCAACTCTTCTGGGAAGGCTGTCCACAAGGTTGCGGAGTGTGTTTATAGGAATTTTCCACCATTCTTCCAAAAGCGCATTGGTGAGGTCACACGTGAAGGCCTGGCTCTCAGTCTCCGTTCTAATTCATCCCAAAGGTGCTCTATCGGGTTCAGGTCAGGACTCTGTGCAGGCCAGTCAAGTTCATCCACACCAGACTCTGTCATCCATGTCTTTAGGGACTTTGCCTTGTGCACTGGTGCACAGTCATGTTGGAAGAGGAAGGGGCCCGCTTCAAACTGTTCCCACAAGGTTGAGAGCATGGAATTGTCCAAAATGATTTGGTGTTCTGGAGCATTCAAAGTTCCTTTCACTGGAACTAAGGGGCCAAGCCCTACTCCTGAAAAACAACCCCTCCACCAAATTTGACACTCTGCACAATGCAGTCCGAAATGTATCGTTCTCTTGGCAACCTCCAAACCCAGACTCGTCCATCAGATTGCCAGATGGAAAAGCGTGATTCATCACTCCAGAGATGGCGTCTACACTGCTCTAGAGTCCAGTAGTGAGGTGCTTTACACCACTTTATTCGACGCTTTGCATCGGGCTTGGTGATGTATGGCTTAGATGCAGCTGCTTGGCCATGGAAACCCATTCCATGAAGCTCTCTGCGTACTGTACGTGGGCTAATTGGAAGGTCACATGAAGTTTGAAGCTCTGTAGCAACTGACTGTGCAGAAAGTCTTTGCACTATGCGCTTCAGCATCCGCTGACCCCTCTCTGTCAGTTTATGTGGCCTACCACTTTGTGGCTGAGTTGCTGTTGTTCCCAAACTCTTCAATTTTCTTATAATAAAGCCGACAGTTGACTTTGGAATATTTAGGAGCGAGGAAGTTTCACGACTGGATTTGTTGCACAGGTGGCATCCTATGACAGTTCCACGCTGGAAATCACTGAAAGCGGCCCATTCTTTCACAATGTTTGTAGAAACAGTCTCCATGCCTAAGTGCTTGCTTTTATACACCTGTGATTAGGACACCTGATTCTGATCATTTGGATGGGCGGCCAAATACTTTTGGCTATAGTGTATTTCGGCGATGCCTCCGCGGTTTGATTTCAAATTTTCGATATTCATGCAGATCCCCAAAAAACAACAGCAGGTAACAATAGGGAAGAATAGGGGCCCTTTAAATTATGTTTTTTGAGTGTATAATAGCTGTCATTATGTCATTATTATAATTTCCCCACACATGTATGGCATCATGTGGTACAACCTGTGCTGTTTTGTCATGTCGTTGACATGTAGCACACAAACATAATATGTACCACCTTTTCAAAGCAATATTGAAACGTGAGCCAAACAGTACCTACTTTTAGCACGCTGAAGGTGCTGCTGTGTTGTGATCGTCCGCCTGGATCCTGGGGCAGAATTCCAGAACATGCATGTTGCAAAAAGTTTTGGGGAGAAAAAACACCAGCGGATGCCAAATCTAATCAATTGCATTTGTTTTAATCAGCCCGTTGATGTCTTCGAGCAGTTAAAAAACTATAAAATAATATCGCTTACCTGACGATATTGTCACAGCCCGGGCGCTCACCTCCAAGAGCGTGCCCGGCGCGCGCCACTCCAGCGCAAGAAGACCTGCCTTCTTAAGCCAGCGCAAACCTGCATCCTGTGCCAGAACGTAGCGACCTGTCCTGTACCGTAAGCCGAACCTAGCAAGCTCCATGCACTTTTTCTCTCTCTGTGTTTCTCACCCGTCGTGTTCACTTGTCTCGCGTCCTCCTTGTCGCCTTCCAGCAGCGTACATCCGTTCTCACGTCACGAGCTGTGTGTCTCGTCTCCCCGTATTCCCTCTGCTTCCCTGGCTGCCTCTTGGATCGCTCGACCTTCCGCCCGGACACGGACTTTGACGCCTCTCTCCTCCCCTCGACCTCACGTCTGCTCACGGACCCCCAAGTACTGTGGCCATTTGGGAATTCATCATACATTCTGCATATACATAAGGACAGATACGCTAAATGCATTGTGCTCTCAAGCTCAGTAGGTCAGCTCTGCATGCACTATCAACTTTGTACGTGTTTTAATACAACCTGGTAAATGTTTAGTTGATCAGGCCCGTAGAGTAAAACTAAGCACAAATGTTGAACAGCTTTGAAATCAACATATTGAGTTATTTGAGAGCCTAATGAGAAAACAAAGGCTATAGAAAATGAACGGATGCACGAATGGGCAAATGTTTTCCCCTGTTCCCATGGCAACTGGGCCCTGATATCACACACTCTCTGCATGCAGAAGCAATAACATTAAATTCAGTTGAGGCCCAGAGAGCCCCTGCTGGATGATTGACAGTTGAGTCAATATGGATTCTTTGTAGCAACCTTTTCATGCAGTAAGGGTTGATTTGTAAGCTAAGTTGTCAAAGAGGGTTGCTCTATTAAATAAATGATCGTGAAGTATTTGTCAAAGGCTATCTTTTATATTGTTTTCCCCAGATGTATTAGCAAACTGGGGTGTTGTCAGGTTCAAACCCTAATGACATCAGCAAGGAATCATGCAGAGACAGATTTAATTCAATTTAACTCATGTGGAGAACGTATGGAGCTGCACACTTAGTCACAGTCTCGCCCTACGCTCTAAAGTACAACTCCCGCGTCCCTCTATTTATTTAGGCGTTCCCTAGTCAACATCACTGAGGCCGCCTCTAAAAGGAGTGGTCACACATATCATGCAAAGCAGCTTCCAGTACGCACAATATGTGACAGAATGTGCTGGGGCCTTGTCTCTGCTTCGTCTGCGTGCTGTCGTCTTATCTTCGTTGAGGTCCTTGAAGTCCTTGGCTGTTAGCGGACTAAAACAAAAGTAACATCTGCGGCTAAAGCCACCCCTCAGACAAGAAGTTTCTGTCCTTGCACAGATAGAAAAAGCACAGCTTGAGCACAATAGCTAATAACTATCGCAACGGACCTTAAGCATACTAAAGTTGTGTGATAATATATACCTGATTCTTCTAACAGGTATGTTAATATTTATTTAAAGGTTGTTTTTTTGTTGTTTTTTTACTGGCAGCATACCTGGTAAAACAATGTATCTTGTTTGAATTCAAAGTAAAATGATAGGAATTGAAGAATGTTGCTTTACAAAAATACTTTTAATTTATATTTCTACATTAGTCAGATGCTTGTGTTTACAAATGGTTTGTGAAACAAGTCATCATTCACACTGTTTGAACTTTTTTTTTTTAATATTTGTATTCTTGCACAGTTAGACAATTGCAAACATGACTATTAACACGTATGTGGTGTTCGGGTCTGTGGGACCCGTTTTAATTTTTTATTAAAAGAAAAATGATACAATTAATTAGTTTTTCAAACGGAGACTCACTGACTTTGGCTCATTTTCTGTGAAGAACATATATCAGAATACATATTTAATGACCACATACCATACACCCCCCCTACACATTTCTATTACATATAAGTTGTCCGGGTTCACTGGACCCGGGGCTAATAGAAGTGTGGAAATTGATGTTTTGTGTAACAAACACACACACACACACACACACACACACACACACACACACACACACACACACACACACACACACACACACACACAGCAGGCCTAAACAGGAGGAGGACAGAGTGTAGGTACACAGAACATCAAAGGGTCAAATGTGCGATAAAATGAGAGCAGACAGTGTTGACAAACAATGTTGCAACCTTGTGTGGGAACCGCAGTTGCAGAAACACAAAAGAAGAATTCTGTTACTCAGCCAGCGTTTGTGGGTCTGATGGACACGTTGCATTTTGTGGCTTTTAATGCCTCACAATCAAACACTTTTATGTTAAAATACGGAGCAGTTTATTGGTATAAGGTAAACATCGGTTCAGTATTTTAACATAAAAGTGTTTGATTGTGAGGCATTAACCCCTGTGTGTTGTTCGGGTCTGTGGGACCCGTTTTCGATTTTTATTAAAAGAAAAATGATACAATTAATTAATTTTTCAAACAGAGACTCACTGGCTTTGGCTCATTTTCTGTCAATAACATATATCAGAATACATATTTAATGACCACACACCATACACGCCCCCTACACATTTATATTACATAGAAGATGTCCGGGTCCACTGGACCCGGGGCTAATACCCACCCACCCACCCACACACACACACACTCTCACACACACACACACACACACACACACACACACACACACACACACACACATACACAGCAGGCCTAAACAGGAGGAGGACAGAGTGTAGGTACACAGAACATCAGAGGGTAAAATGTGCGAGAAAATGAGAGCAGACAGTGTTGACAAACAATGTTGCAACCTTGTGTGGGAACCGCACAAAAGAAGAATCCCTGTGGGATGCAGAAACTGGCAGAGAAATTTTCCGTGCAACGTTCATATTGTTGTTACTCAGCCAGCGTTTGTGGGTCTTAGACTTAGACTTAGACTTACTTTTTATTGTCATTCAAATTTAAACTTTACAGTACAGATAAAAGCGAAATTTCATTGCATTAGCTCATTGTCGTGCAGGATAAAAAAGCAATAATGTGCAGATATACTGTAAATAAATAGAATACTGTACAGATAAATATATTGCACTTTTACATATACATCCACGAATCTACTGACAGATATAAGTTTGAACTACACGCTACTTTATATTGGAAATGGCAACAACAGAGGATGCATGTGCATGTACGAGCCAGTCCGCCCAGTAGAGAGGATCAAGAAAAAGAAGGAGCTTATTGACTACAGCGCGGACTACCGAGGTGAGTGCACGCAAGGCACTCTGGGTACTTTTCTACCATATATGGATAATCCACTAACGTCACACACTGCAACAATGTCACAAAAGGAGAAAATTCCAAACGGCTTGTTTGGCGAAAGTATGAAGGAAGGCAAGGTTATCATATAAATAAAGTATTTTGCCAAAAGTATTTGACCACCTGCCTTGACTCATATATGAACTTGAAGTGCCATCCCTTTCCTAACCCATAGGGTTCAATATGATGTCGGTCCACCTTTTGCAGCTATTAAAGCTTCAACTCTTCTGGGAAGGCTGTCCACAAGGTTGCGGAGTGTGTTTGTAGGAATTTTCCACCATTCTTCCAAAAGCGCATTGGTGAGGTCACACGTGAAGGCCTGGCTCTCAGTCTCCGTTCTAATCCATCCGAAAGGTGTTCTATCGAGTTCAGGTCAGGACTCTGTGCAGGCCAGTCAAGTTCATCCACACCAGACTCTGTCATCCATGTCTTTATGGACCTTGCTTTGTGCACTGGTGCACAGTCATGTTGGAAGAGGAAGGGGCCCGCTTCAAACTGTTCCCACAAGGTTGAGAGCATGGAATTGTCCAAAATGCTTTGGTATTCTGGAGCATTCAAAGTTCCTTTCACTGGAACTAAGGGGCCAAGCCCTACTCCTATGTTATATTGTCTTTATATTCCAGCCAGTTAATCCATTTTGGGGGGGAATTGAGGGGATAATTATGATGCGTTCAAGAGTCTTACGGCCTGAGGGAAGAAGCTGTTACAGAACCTGGAGGTTCTGCTACGGAGGCTGCGGAACCTCATTCTAGAGTCCAGCAGTGAAAACAGTCCTTGGTGGGGGTGGGAGGAGTCTCTGCAGATTTTCTGAGCCCTGGTCAGGCAGCGGCTTTTTGCGATCTCCTAGATAGGAGGAAGAGGAGTCCTAATGATCTTTCCCCGCTGTCCTCACCACTCTCTGGAGAGACTTCCAGTCTGAGGCATTGCAGGCTCCAGTCCAGACAAAGATACGGTTGGTCAGTAGGCTCTCTATAGTGCCTCTGTAGAATGTGCTGAGAATGGGTGGAGGAAGCTGTGCTCTTTTCATCTGACGCAAAAAGTGCATGCGCTGCTGAGCTCTTTTTTACAAAAGCTGCGATATGTAGGGACCAGGTCATATTGTCAGTTATCTGGAAATTGGTGCTGCTTACCATCTCCACTGCTGTCCCGTTGATGAAGAGTGGAGTGTGGCTGGACTGGTGCTTCCTGAAGTCGACGATGATATCCTTGGTCTTGTCGACATTCAGGACCAGGTTGTTGGTTCGGCACCAGTCAACCAAATGTTTCACCTCCTCCCTGTAGTCCATGTCGTTGTTGTCACGGATGAGGCCGACTACTGTTGTGTCGTCCAGAATGTGGTTAGTAGTGGACCTGGCGCAGCAGTCATGGGTCATCAACGTGAACAGCAGCGGACTCAGGACGCAGCCCTGGGGGGAGCCGGTGCTCAGGGAGATGGCACTGGAGGTGTTGTTGTCCACTCTCACAGACTGGAGTCTGTCTGTGAGGAAGTCAAGCAGCCAGTTGCAAAGGGGGGTACTTACTGAATTCAAGGGGGGCCAGTTTGCTCACCAAGTGCTGCGGGATGATGGTGTTGAATGCCGAGCTGAAGTCCAGAAACAACATCCTTTCCTTCCAGATGTTCTAAGCTCAGGTGGAGTGCAGAGGAGATGGCGTCCTCTGTGGAGCGGTTAGGGCGATAAGCAAACTCGTATGGGTCGAATGTGGGGGGGAGTCTGGAGACAATGTATTCCTTTACCAGGCTCTCGAAAAACTTCATTACAGATGTTTTTTGGGATAAGGTAAACATCTGTTCAGTATTTTAACATAAATGTGTTTGATTGTGAGGCATTAAAAGCCACAAAATGCAACGGGTCCATCAGACCCACAAACGCTGGCTGAGTAACAACAATATGAACATTAGTAACTTGGATTTATATAGCGCTTTTCTAAGTACCCAAAGTCGCTTTACATGTAGAACCCATCATTCGTTCACACCTGGCGGTGGTAAGCTACTTTCATAGCCACAGCTGCCCTGGGGTAGACTGACGGAAGCGTGGCTGCAATTTGCGCCAACGGCCCCTCCGACCACCACCTATCATTCATCATTCAATTCACCGGTGTGAGTGGCACCGGGGGCAAAGGGTGAAGTGTCTCGCCCAAGGACACAACGGCAGCGATTTTTGGATGGTAAGAGGCGCGGAGCGAACCTGCAACCCTCAGGTTTCTGGCACGGTTGCTCTACCCACTACGCCATGCCCCCCCGGACATTACACAAGGGTTAATCATTAAACTGATATAATGTAGAATGTAGCTACAATAAATGCTTGCTAATGTAGAGTAGCTTGATGAAACAAGGTTCATGTCAGTATTAGATGAAAGCTCACATGTTTTAGTAAAGATGCAAAAGCTATTGATATGGCTTATGGAGCGTGAGAAAGCATCACAAGCTGTCAGCGTCGATATTTCATTGGCTAATAATGCTGATTTGAGAGTTCTGGCTCACAAGGCTTAAAGCAAAAGCCAAAATGTTTTCCTAGCCACATGGCACATCATGATTGACACGCTGATTGATTAAGGCTTCAGAAATCTTCTTGACATGTTTATAGGGTATTTAGGCAAAAAAAACACCTTGAATAAGCCAAAAAGACACATTTGATTCAAATTTAGGGTGATTTTGTTTTAAATACTGTGGTTCCTGTGGCCCTGTGCCGGGTGGCCCTGCGGCAGCCGATTTGGGTGGGGTGGCCGGGGGCTGGCCTCGCCGCGCTCTCCGGGGGTGGGGAATGGGCTCGTGGGGGCCCGGTTGCCGGTGGGGCGGAGGCGGTCTTCCCGTCCGGTTGCAGGGAGTCTCTGGGTCTCGCCTTTCTGCCCGTGTGGGGTGTGGTCTCTCGCTGGCTTGGGGTCTGGCTGTCCCCTGCTTTTCTCGTGCCTTGTCCTCTGCCGGGTGCGTCTGTCTGCGGCCTTCTGCTGGCCCTTGTGGGCGGTGCGGTGGGCCGGGCTCTGGGGTTCCTGTCGCTGGCCGGCTTGGCTGCGTGGGGGCGGTGGTCCCTGGTTCCCTGGGCACCACGCCTACTGTTTGTGGGTTGGGCTCTCGGGGGTGATGGGGCCGTGCTCTGGCTCCCACGCACTCTGGGAGTCGAATATATTGTACATACAAATTCACATATGCTCACATACATACATAGTAGAGATGCGCGGTTTGCGGGCACAACCGCGGAGTCCGCGGATTATCCGCGAATCGGGCGGATGAAATTTAAAAAAATTAGATTTTATCAGCGGGTCGGGTCGGGTCGGGTCGGGCGATTGAAATAAAAAAAAAATAGATTTTAAATAGATTCAGGCGGGTGGCAGTTAAACCAATTCGGAAATATGATGTAGCGGCTAGCTACGGGGTGTTAGCCAATGGCTTTGGCTGGGGGGCGGGACTTCCGGGCAAGTTAGGGAAGTGACGTTGTTGACAGGAAGTGTTAGTTCGAGTTTTGCCGGGAAAGAGGGGAGACGCACATTGGAGCTGTTGTGTGGTTACATTGCATCTTATTACAATAAATACGAGACAAACGAATAAGTCTATGAGCCTACGTTCCTGGGAACATTACAATATATACATAGTTAAATGTTGTTACCCACATACGAAAAACGAGCAGGCACCTGCTGCATATGCCACAACAGAAGAAAAAAAAAAAAAGAGATGGACACTTTTACGGAGCGGAGAAGGCCCCCGACGCCTCGCCGGGGTCCGAGACCGAGGCCCCTTCCCCCGAGAGGGCTCCACCGGGAGCCGTAGCTGAGGCGATCCGTGAGAAGGGCCCGACGCACGTCCAGGGTCACCACCGCGCCCACCGCACCGACACCCCGCCTCGTCCGCCTTCGCCGCGGCCGGCGTCACGCGCAGCAGGTAAGCAGCTTACCTGCCCGCCACCCCCGTGGCCGGGGGCTCGTAACAGGGGTCGCTCCGCACGCTCCGCCCGCGCAGCTTACCTGCCCGCCACCCCCGTGGCCGGGGCGCGTAACAGGGGTCACTCCGCGCGCAGTGCGCTCACGAAAGGGGTGGGGCTCACCCTGGTTGATATAGACAGCAGGACGGTGGCCATGGAAGTTGGAACCCGCTAAGGAGTGTGTAACAACCCACCTGCCGAATCAACTAGCCCTGAAAATGGATGGCGCTGGAGCGTCGGGCCCATATACCCGGCCGTCGCCGGCAGCGAGACGCGCTTGGAGGTGCGCCCAGCGCGGCTCCCATATGATTGCGCACTGGTGTGCGTCTGGGTCGTGACAGCGTGGCACGCGAATGTCTGTGCTGCGTTGGATCAGTCTCCTTTCTTTAACAGGCAAAAGCTTTATAACCTTACTAATGCCTTGCATCGTCTATATTAGATATATAACAACGGGTGGGTGCGGGCGGATGGCGGGCGGATGCAGTTCTGATCAAATGTTAGATCGGGTGGATTGCGGATGGTTGACGACTTTCTGATGCGGTTGCGGATGAAATAATTGCCTATCCGCGCATCTCTAATACATAGGTACCTACGCTCCCACATACATACACAAACACAGTACATATTTACATACTTAAAGTTTGTACACCCACACGCACATTCAATATACAAACATTTGGTCACAATGTTGCATAGATGATGTTTTACAGATCATCTCTTAGCCGCTTTCTGACAGTCTCTTCCGGAAGCACCATTTTGTGGGGGGTCTTATTTACGTGGCTCATCTTCCGCGGCGTCTTCTCCCCGTCATCTTTGTTGTAGTGGTGTAGCGTGCAAGGACGGGAGTGGAAGAAGTGTCAAAAGATGGAGCTAACTGTTTTAATGACATTCAGACTTTACTTCAATAAATCATGGAGACGCATCTCCTCATCCAGGGGGGTATAGCTCGGTTGGTAGAGTGGCCGTGCCAGCAACTTGAGGGTTGCAGGTTCGATCCCCGCTTCTGCCATCCTAGTCACTGCCGTTGTGTCCTCGGGCAAGACACTTTACCCACCTGCTCCCAGTGCCACCCACACTGGTTTAAATGTAACTTAGATATTGGGGTTCACTATGTAAAGCGCTTTGAGTCACTAGAGAAAAAGCGCTATATAAATATAATTCACTTCACTTCACTTCACTTCATCCGGAAACAACAACACCGGAAGTGTGATAAACCGTCCGACAGGAACTCTAATAACTAAAGTTCCTTGGGTGGATAATGTAAACTCACTACACCGGTATGTTTTAACGCTTTCATGGCGAGTTTACTGACTGATATAAGTAAGAACTTTACACTACTTTATATTAGAAATGGCACTAAAACATTTACTACTAAAAAAACATGTTGATAGATTTTTGAGCGCCGTGTGTAATGTTCTATATTTTCAATGGAACATTTAAAATGTTGGTGTTGTTTACTTGAAACTCATCTCTTATGTTTGACTGCCATCTACTGGTCACACCTATCATTACACCATGTACCAAAATAGTGTAGCGTCCCGGAAGAGTTGGTTCTGTTGTGTTGCGGTGCAAATGTTCTCCCGAAATGTGTTTGTCATTGTTGTTTAGTGTGGTTTCACAATTTGGCATATATTTATGACAGTGTTGGCGATGTTTACACGACCACCCAAAGTGTTACATGTATGGCTGTTGACTTCATTCGCTTGTTAATGTGGTGTTCAAAATTGACATATTTATTAAAATTGGAAGTATTCATACAGAGTGACAGCTCTGATTGACATCTTCAACTTAAGACCAATTTCATCTCGTCCAACGCTACAAATAAAGCATTATTTATTCCTTACATTAGGCACACCAGGTTATAAGTTCTTCGGACCACCACACACTGCCAGGAGAGCCCGGAATTCAGGGTATAACACTGTTTTATTTTCATCAAATAGTGCAAGTATGTTGCTTTCAAGCAGACTGTCTTTCTCTCCTGTGTCCGCTCAGCAGCACCTCCAACTCCAACTCCATGTCTCATTCCGGCTGCTGCTAATAAAGGCGACAGGTGATTGGATAACAAGGCCCACCTGGGCCATCTATTCACCCGTCGCTGTCTTCGAGGCCGGTCCTGGCACACCCCGTTTCACGGCAGACGCGCAGGCCACACCCCCCTCCACAGCGCATTATCTAGTTTTGAAAAAAAACACGCCTTATCGTCCGCAAAATAAGGTATTTGAACCAAAAATCCAGAATTATCTTTTCGTGTCTTGTGGTAAGTCGTTTAAAGCGGACTTATTGTGAGGAACCCGCATGGCTGCGGTAGTTGTGAGCCCAAGATGCAGGAACCAGGAGTATGATGTGCAGGTAAGAGTCTTTATTGTACTCAAAGTAGGAGGAGCAGTCATAAAAGGTCCCTAACATAATCAATCCTCGAGCACCGAGAATCAGGCGAGGCAGGCATAAATAGCAGCCTGATTGGCAACTGCAACCAGGTGTGCCAGACTGCCAATCAGGTACAGGTGAGGGAAACGAGCGCTCAGGGAGGCAAGCAAAAAGTCTGGATTTTTTCTCAGTGTCAAAAAGTATTTTTTGTAAGTGTCAAAAAGTCTGGATTTTTTTCTAAGTGTCAAAAAATCTGGATTTTTTTTAAGTGTCAAAAAGTATTTTTTTCTAAGCGTCAAAAAGTCAGGATTTTTTTAAATTGTCAAAAAGTCAGCATTGTTTCTCAGTGTCAAAAAATCTGGATTTTTTTCTGTCAATGAATCGGGATTTTTTCTAAGTGTCAAAAAAGTCAGGATTTTTTCAAAATGTTAAAAAATCTGTATTTTTTCCAAGTGTGAAAAAATCTGGATCTTTTTTTTAAGAGTCAAAAAGTCCGTTATTTTTCAAATTGTTAAAAAGTTTGGATTTTTTCGTCAAAAAGTCAGGATTGTTTCTCAGTGTCAAAAAATCTTGATTTTTTTTTAAATGTCAAGAAGTCTGGATGTTTTCTAAGTGTCAAAAAATCTGGATTTTTTCTAAGTGTCAAAAAGTCGGGATTATTTTTAAGTGTCAAAATTTCCTTTTTTCTATGTGTCAAAAAGTCCGGATTTTTTTAAAGTGTTAACAAATCTGGATTTTTTTAGTCAAAAAATCTGGATTTTTTTAGTCAAAAAATCTGGATTTTTTTAGTCAAAAAATCTGGATTTTTTTCTCAGTGTCAACAAATCTGATTTTTTTCTGTCAATAATACGGTATTTTTCTAAGTGTCAAAAAGTTTGGATTTTTTCTAAGTGTCAAAAAATCTTGATTTTTTTTCTAAGTGTCAAAAAATCTTGATTTTTTTTCTAAGTGTCAAAAAATCTTGATTTTTTTCAAGTATCAAAAAGTATTTTTTTCTAAATGTCAAAAAATCTGGATTTTTTTCATGTCAAAAAGTCTGGATTTTTTTTCCAAGTGTCAAAAAGTCTGGATTTTTTTAAGCGTCAAAAAGTCTGGATTTTTTTTCCAAGTGTCAAAAAGTCTGGATTTTTGTAAGTGTCAAAAAGTCTGGATTTTTTTCTAAGTGTCAAAAAGTATTTTTTTTAAGTGTCAAAAAGTATTTTTTTCTAAGCGTCAAAAAGTCAGGATTTTTTTAAATTGTCAAAAAGTCAGGATTGTTTCTCAGTGTCAAAAAATCTGGATTTTTTTCTGTCAATGAATCGGGATTTTTTCTAAGTGTCAAAAAAGTCAGGATTTTTTCAAAATGTTAAAAAATCTGTATTTTTTCCAAGTGTGAAAAAATCTGGATCTTTTTTTTAAGAGTCAAAAAGTCCGTTATTTTTCAAATTGTTAAAAAGTTTGGATTTTTTCGTCAAAAAGTCAGGATTGTTTCTCAGTGTCAAAAAATCTTGATTTTTTTTTAAATGTCAAGAAGTCTGGATGTTTTCTAAGTGTCAAAAAATCTGGATTTTTTCTAAGTGTCAAAAAGTCGGGATTATTTTTAAGTGTCAAAATTTCCTTTTTTCTATGTGTCAAAAAGTCCGGATTTTTTTAAAGTGTTAACAAATCTGGATTTTTTTAGTCAAAAAATCTGGATTTTTTTAGTCAAAAAATCTGGATTTTTTTCTCAGTGTCAACAAATCTGAATTTTTTCTGTCAATAATACGGTATTTTTCTAAGTGTCAAAAAGTTTGGATTTTTTCTAAGTGTCAAAAAATCTTGATTTTTTTCTAAGTGTCAAAAAATCTTGATTTTTTTCAAGTATCAAAAAGTATTTTTTTCTAAATGTCAAAAAATCTGGATTTTTTTCATGTCAAAAAGTCTGGATTTTTTTTCCAAGTGTCAAAAAGTCTGGATTTTTTTAAGCGTCAAAAAGTCTGGATTTTTTCTAAGTGTCAAAAAGTATTTTTTTCTAAGTGTCAAAAAGTCAGGATTTTTTGAAATTGTTGAAAAGTCAGGATTTTTTTTGTCAAAAAGTCAGGATTCTTTCTCAGTGTCAAAAAATCAGGATTTTTTTCTGTCAATAAATTGGGATTTTTTCTAAGTGTCAAAAAAGTCAGGATTTTATCAAAATGTTAAAAAATCTGTATTTTTTCCAAGTGTCAAAAAGTCTGGATCTTTTTTTAAGAGTCAAAAAGTATTTTTTTCTAAGTGTCAAAAAGTCAGTTTTTTTCAAATTGTTAAAAAGTTTGGATTTTTTTGTCAAAAAGTCAGGATTGTTTCTCAGTGTCAAAAAATCTGGATTTTTTTAAAATGTCAAGAAGTCTGGATGTTTTCTAAGTGTCAAAAAATCTGGATTTTTTCTAAGTGTCAAAAA
The DNA here is from genome assembly GCF_033978685.3 of Nerophis lumbriciformis. Taxonomy (NCBI): domain Eukaryota; kingdom Metazoa; phylum Chordata; class Actinopteri; order Syngnathiformes; family Syngnathidae; genus Nerophis; species Nerophis lumbriciformis. Next base: position 39,036,886 of record NC_084561.2, on the reverse strand, counting down.
ATCGGGATTATTTTCTACGTGTCAAAAAGTCCTTTTTTCTACGTGTCAAAAAGTCAGGATTTTTTTAAAGTGTTAACAAGTCTGGATTTTTTTTGTCAAAAAATCTGGATTTTTTCTCAGTGTCAACAAATCTGAATTTTTTCTGTCAATAATACGGTATTTTTCTAAGTGTCAAAAAGTCTGGATTTTTTCCAAGTGTCAAAAAGTCTGGATTTTTTCCAAGTGTCAAAAAATCTTGATTTGTTTCTAAGTGTCAAAAAATCTGGATTTTTTCTAAGTGTCAAAAAATCTTGATTTTTTTTCAAGTGTCAAAAAGTATTTTTTTCTAAGTGTCAGAAAGTCTGGATTTTTTCTCAATGTCAAAAAATCTGGATTTTTTTACTTAAAAAAGTCTGGATTTTTTCCAAGTGTCAAAATGTATTTTTTTCTAAGTGTCAAAAAGTCAGGATTTTTTGAAATGGTTAAAAAGTCTGGATTTTTTTTTTGTCAAAAAGTCAGGATTCTTTCTCAGAGTCAAAAAATCTGGATTTTTTTCTGTCAATAAATTGGGATTTTTTTCTAAGTGTCAAAAAAGTCAGGATTTTATCAAAATGTTAAAAAATCTGTATTTTGTCTAAGTGTCAAAAAGTCTGGATCTTTTTTTAAGTCAAAAAGTATTTTTTTCTAAGTGTCAAAAAGTCAGTTTTTTTCAAATTGTTAAAACGTTTGGATTTTTTTGTCAAAAAGTCAGGATTGTTTCTCCGTGTCAAAAAATATGGATTTTTTTTTAAATGTCAAGAAGTCTGGATATTTTCTAAGTGTCAAAAAATCTGGATTTTTTTCTAAGTGTCAAAAAGTCGGGATTATTTTTAAGTGTCAAAAAGTCCTTTTTTCTACGTGTCAAAAAGTTAGGATTTTTTTAAAGTGTTAACAAGTCTGGATTTTTTTTGTCAAAAAATCAGGATTTTTTCTCAGTGTCAACAAATCTGGATTTTTTCTGTCAATAATACGGTATTTTTCTAAGTGTCAAAAAGTCTGGATTTTTTTCTAAGTGTCAAAAAATCTTGATTTTTTTCTCAGTGTCAAAAAATCTTGATTTTTTTCAAGTGTCAAAAAGTCTTTTTTTCTAAGTGTCAGAAAGTCTGGATTTTTTCTCAATGTCAAAAAATCGGGATTTTTTATGTCAATAAATTGGGATTTTTTTCTAAGTGTCAAAAAATCTTGATTTTTTTCTAAGTGTCGAAAAATCTTGATTTTTTTCGAAGTGTCAAAAGTATGGATTTTTTCTAAGTGTCAAAAAATCTTGATTTTTTTCAAGTGTCAAAAGTCTTTTTTTCTAAGTGTCAGAAAGTCTGGATTTTTCCTCAATGTCAAAAAATCTGGATTTTTTTAATGTCAATAAATTGGGATTTTTTTCTAAGTGTCTAAAAGTCTGGATTTTTTTCTAAGTGTCAAAAAATATGGATTTTGTCAAAAAGTCAACTATCCTGTCAGCTCCTTTTCCAGCTTAGAATCAAAGACCTCAGATTTGGAGGCGCTGATTATTATCCCAGTGGCTTTACACTCGGCTTCAAACTGATTTAGTAGACGCTGAAGCCGTCAGGACCATGTTATCATGCAAATAGCACAGACAAGATAGTAAGCCCACCAAGCTGGACAGCGATGCCTTTGCTGAACTGCAATTCTGCCCACCAATTTAAATATAAATTTGGCGGACGCAAACATTCACCGTGAACAGTGCGAACCAAGTGCTTGCTCCAATTGTACAAAGACCGAATGGCTCGTAACAGCATGCCTCACACCCTGTGTTGATTAGGCAAACTCCCACGTACCTCCCGGTATCCTGGCGAGAGTCTTATAGAGCGGGTCCAATACCAGGAGTAAAAATTGTAACACCAGTATCAGTATTTTGAACCACACTTTGAAAAATATGATTATATTTGTAATTTTCATAGAGTGAAAAGCACTTTTTTTTTTTCACTCGCATACAAAAATCATTCTAACTTGGATTGTTTCCCTGGTTTTGAGACTCTCCCGAAAAACACAACAAACTCTCTTCTTGTCTCTCATGGACACACACCTGTTGTTGTTGACTTTGGACTGACTAGCGGCTGCACGACACCAAGGCCGCAGAACAGAGACACGCGGCAGGCTTACACACACACATGCATCCACAAAAAATATACGCCACACACACATATACCCCACCCCCCCAGACAACGCCCATTACACAAATCCCTTAGGGGTGATGGACAGCTGGGCAGCGCCTAAAGAACTGCAGCCTAGCCCCCACACCCTCCCCTCTGTAGCAAGTCTCGAGATGTATGTTGTAATAAGTATATGTGCTTTGCTATGGAGGTTTTTTTCCCACTCCAGATTGGGCCCTCTAAGGAGCCCAGTCTAGATTATATTTTTTTTACTCATCCTTCCCCAGCATTTACCTTTTTCCCATCTTTTACGGGGCGCCTTGTGGCGACCCATCAGCGTTCCTGTTCTGTAACCCTGTACACTGTTTGTTTGTCTTGAACTGGTTTGTGCTAAAAACAAAGTTTTGTTGTACTTGTGCAGTGACAATAAAGACCTACCTGCCTAATTATGACTGTGTAAAATGACTGTTATTGACACTAAAACTGCAAGCCAAATTAAATTGTGTTTTTTATACAATCATGTTAATTAAAAAACTGTCGACACGTCTCAATAATCAATAAAAAAATGTGTCTCCCCGATGTAATCTTCAAACTTGTGCCTGCCTTGGCTGAATTTAAACTTGCCATCTCGAGTAAGAGGCATTGCTTACATTTGAGATCGGTTAACTGCATTCTTTAAATTAGCCCCGTTAACCCGGATGATTAATTATATTTTCCAAGTCTAAAATTGACACTTAGAAAAAATCACGACTTTTCGACACTTAGAAAAAATCACGACTTTTTGACACTTAGAAAAAATCACAACTTTTTGACACTTAGAAAAATGCCAACATTTTGACACTTAGAAAAATTGTTGGCGTTCGGGCTGACTGGCGGGCTGGCGCCGGCTGGTCTCCGTGGTCCTGGTGGCATGTGGTTGCTGGTCGCAGTTTTTTTTTTTTTTTTTTTTTTTGATCGCTTTGATTTGATTGGCTGGTGCTGGCTGTCTGGGGTTATTGCGGCTGCTGTTTCTGCTGCCATTTGTTTGTGGTGTGGGCGCCCGTGGCTGCTGGGTCTGGTGCAAGGGTGTGGCTGATGTTGTGACTGGTGGCAGCGCGCGCGCGTGATGGCTGTCGGGGCTGACGAACTGTGTATATGTATGTATATGTGTGTGTATGTATGTATGTATATATATGTGTATGTGTACATATGTGTATGTATATGTATATATGTGTATGTGTGGGTATGTATACATGTATGTGTGTATGTGTATGTATATATGTATGTATGCATGTATATTTCTGGGGGTACGCTCTGGGCCTGCCTGTCAGACGGGGGTCGACGCCTCAGGCTACTGCATCCGAACTGCGTGTCTGGAGCTCCTGGGTCCCGCTGTCCATCCCCTCCGGGTGCCCGTCTTGGTTGGGGCCTGTTGGGCCTAGTCCCTGCGTCTATTGTGGTAGCTTGGTGCTGCAAGGTATTCCGAGGTGCTGCGAGTCGGCCAGTTGCTGGGGTAGTGACCTTGTTTGTCAGCATGTCTGTGATCTTCTTTTAATTCTTTTTTTAAATTAATTAATTAATTTTTTTTTTTTTTTTAAATATATTTTATTAATATTATTTTAAAATGTTTCCCTTCCCTCAGGGGGGGGGGCTCGGCGGGGCGGTTGCTGGTTGTTCCATCTCCATCGTTGGGGTCCCTGCGGGTGGGGTGGGTGGTTCCCGTGGCCCTGTGCCTGGGTGGTCCTGCGGCGGCCGATTTGGGTGGGGTGGCCGGGGGCTGGCCTCGCCGCGCTCTCCGGGGGTGGGGGGTGGGCTCGTGGGGGCCCGGTTGCCGGTGGGGCGTGGGCGGTCTTCCCGTCCGGTTGCGGGGAGTCTCTGGGTCCCTCGGACGGGGCGTCTCGCCTTTCTGCCCGTGTGGGGTGTGGTCTCTCGCTGGCTTGGGGTCCTGGCTGTCCCCTGCTTTTCTCGTGCCCTGTCCTCTGCCGGTTGCGTCTGTCTGCGGCCTGCTGCTGGCCCTTGTGGGCGGTACGGTGGGCCGGGCTCTGGGGTTCCTGTCGCTGGCCGGCTTGGCTGCGTGGGGGCGGTGGTCCCTGGTTCCCTGGGCACCACGCCTCCTGTTTGTGGGTTGGGCTCTCGGGGGTGATGGGGCCGTGCTCTGGCTCCCACGCACTCTGGGAGTCGAATGTATTGTACATGCAAATTAACATATGCTCACATACGTACATAGGTACCTACGCTCCCACATACATACACAAATACAGTACATATTTACCTACCTAATGTTCGTACATCCACACGCACATTCAACATACAAACATACACATACACATACTGTACATATACATTCACTGTACAAACACATATACACATTCTGTACATATACATTCATTGTACAAACACATATACACATTCTGTACATATACAAGTACATATGCATACTTACACTCATGCACATAATCACGTTTCATCAAACATATATTAACGTTGTTGCCCTAGGGTAAACTGGGTGTAACACATGGCACACTGACAAAACTTAACCTATTGTGACTATAACAATCTACAAGGTTAATGTAGGTTGCTTCTCCTTCTCCCCCTCCATTTTTCTGCATTCTTTCGTATCTCAAGTTATCATTACGTATATGTATTGTTGCATTTAAACAACTGTATTGTTGATAATAAAGGTAAATTATTGGTATTGTTCATTATCAATAGCGCTATTTCTATTGGTATTTGTATTGATCCATTTGTAGTGTAATAATGCTCATTGTCATTTCTGTATTATTTTTTATTTTTCGCTAACTGCTTATTTGCTATTACTTTTACCATCATATTTGAACATGTCATATTTGCTGATGTTGCTCTATTGTTGTTGTTGTTGTTGTTTGCTGTTGTTGTTTTTGTCTCTCTGTCTAATCCCCCTCTTGTCCCCACAATTTCCCCCTCTGTCTTCTTTTTTTCTCTCTTTCTATCCCCTCCTGCTCCGGCCCGGCTGCACTAAATGATAATATAAATACATTTAATAAAGTCAAATACAAATAAGGCAACAAGAGAAGTATCCTACACTTCTCTTTTGTAAAGTAAATCTGAACAGCCGACATGGGCATCTACATCAACTATATGATTTTCCTGAGAAGCTGGACAGGACACAAAAAAAAAAAAAAAAAAGAAAAAAAGAAAAATCCCAACATTTTGACTCTAAGAAAAATCCAGATTTTTTGACATTTAGAAAAAAATCCCGATTTTTTGACACTTAAAAAAAATCCCAGCTTTTTGACAGAATTATCTTTGGCACTTAAAAAAAAATCCTGATTTTTTTGACCCCCCCAAAAAATCCAGATTTTTTGACACTTTGAAAAAAAACAAAAAACTTTTTGACACTGAGAAAAAAATCCCACATTTTTGACACTTAGAAAAAATCCAAACTTTTTGACACTTAGAAAAAGTCCTGACTTTTTCACCAAAAAAAATCCAGACTTTTTGACACTTACAAAAAATACTTTTTGACACTAAGAAAAAATCCAGACTTTTTGACATTTACAAAAAAATACTTTTTACACTGAGAAAAAATCCAGACTTTTTTACACTTACAAAAAAATTCCGATTTTTTGACACAAAAATCCAGACTTTTTGACAGCAAAAATCAAGACTTTTTGACACTTACAAAAATACAGATTTTTTGACACTTACAAAAAATACATACTTTTTGACACTTAGAAAACGTTTGACTTTTTGACCAAAAAATACAGACTTTTTGACACTTAGAAAAAATACAGACTTTTTGACACTTAGAAAAAATACAGACTTTTTGACACTTAGAAAAAGTTTGACTTTTTGACCAAAAATTAGACTTTTTGACAAAAAAAAAGACTTTGAAACTTAGAAAACATACCGACTTTTTGACAATTACAAAAAAAAACTACTTTTTGACAGAATCCAGACTTTTTGACACTTAGAAAAAATACATACTTTTTGACAATTAGAAAAAGTTTGACTTTTTGACCAAAAAATACAGACTTTTTGACACTTAGAAAAAGTTTGACTTTTTGACCAAAAAATACAGATTTTGACAAAAAAAGACTTTTTGACACATAGAAAAAAAAAATACTTTTTGACACTTAGGGGAAAAAAAAGACTTTTTGACACTTAGAAAAAAAAAAAAAAAATTGGACAATTAGAAAACATACCGACTTTTTGACAATTAGAAAAAATACAGACTTTTTGACAGAAAAAAATACAGACTTTTTGACTGTTATTGACACTATAACTGCAAGCCAAATGAAATAGAGTTTTGTATATAATCATGTTAACTTTCTGCACGATCCAATCTGCAAACTTGTGCCTGCCTTGGCTGAATTTAAACTTGCCATCTCGAGTAAGAGGCATTGCTTACATTGGAGATCGGTTAGCTGCATTCTTCAAGTTAGCCCCGTTAACCCGGATGATTAATTACCTTTTCCAAGTCAAGATAGCACCTTGTGACATCTTCCCCTTTTCTCCAAACTGGTGCCAGAGATCATGCGGCTCCCTTTTGATTCATTAATACAACATGTTTATCCGGTGCTGCCACGCGCTCGTTGTTAAGCCTGCCCTTGAAGCACATGTAGGTCCACAGAGAACGCTCTTGGGGATGCAAAAATTATGCAAAGGTTAGTTGTAATGTCATCTCTGACAAGCAATCTCCTTCAGCTGTATTAGAGGCAGGCTGGCCTTGCAGCTTATGATGTCATGTGGATCCCCTTACACATGGGTGTAAATAATATAATTTGTGATAATACGTACATGTGTATGACTCCACCTATGACTGGATAGGTGCTATAAAAACAGGCATGGCTTAAAACCTACAGTATTCAGTCTTCGTGTCTTTTTCTGATCTGTTTACTTCCGGTAAACGAAGTGGTGGTCCACTAAACCAATATGGCTACCGTGCAGCAAACAACGTTGAGCAAACATATCTGTGTAGATCTTACCGTTTAAAGCAGATCTGAGCAAAACAATCAGACGATGCCATAGAATTGATCCCTATACTTCACCAAAAAAAAAGCATTATCCGTCGGTTGCATTCCCAGACATGTCGAACTATCTTGTACTCCAAATGTCATTCTACAAGGCAAAAGGGATGAAAACTTGGAAAAGCATGGAGGGCTACAATTTATTTATTTGTGGTTGGGGCAAGGAAATTGGTATCAAGATTCTACTGGATAAATTCTGCATCGTTTTTGCTCGGGTACGGTTGCGGTTCTGGATTTAACTTCAACCTTTATGCCCATTATGCCCAAATTACCTTTATATGCTTACCACTCATATAAAGGTAATTTGGTGACAAAATGTGTTAGCATATAAGCTAATGCTAATGACGCTTGCTTCATTACATTACAATAGCACATACAAATATGCACTCCTACAGACATCACACATGGGACAGCTTAGTAAGTGTAGTTTTAGTTGTATTGTACAACTTACAAACATTGTTTTGAGTGATGAATGAAGAAGCTATATGAGTAAAAACGCTATAAATGACTCGAGCTGTGTGCCTCGACTCCTCTCTGGATTTTGGACTGCCTCCCTCGAGCCTCGACCGCTGCTCGGACACGGACCTCGTTGCTTCTCTCCAGCCCCCGGCCGCTTGCTTGCCCACGGGCTGACTTCTTGCCTTGCCCCTCTGGTTTGACGAAATATCCATCCAACACGCACGTACAACAAACCCTGGTAACATTAACATTGTTCATTCTACACATCGTTTTTGCACCAAACACATAGAGTAGCATACACCTCCCACACACTCATCAAGAGGTTCAATAAACCTACTGAACCGATTCTTGCTTTGGTGTCGTCTCCCTCCCCCGCCGTACATAAAACCTGAAGCAGAAAGCGCCGGCAAGCACAGAGCTTTCTGTACGCTTGCCAGCTTTTGTGTAAATGTATACAATATCTGGTGCAGTAACAACCGGATCCGCTCCTGACACTCCTACCCAGACTTGGGGGCTTTGACATTGCGATGCAGACCCTTTCATTTCCCCCCGAGAAGTGAATGTTATCACCGTTATTGCTGTTTGTATTCAGCCAATGTTAATGTTAGCACTACTCTGCCCGACCTGCAGGCTTCAATGATTTCCTATTTTAACTCCATCCATCCATCCATCCGTCTTATTCCACTTAGCCGAGATCAGGTCGCGGGGGCAGCCCAGACTTCCCTCTCCCCAGCCATTTCGTCCAGCTCCTCCCGGGGGATCCCGAGGCGTTCCCAGGCCAGCCGGGAGACATAGTCTTCCCAACATGTCCTGGGTCTTCCCCGTGGCCTCCTACCGGTCGGACGTGCCCTAAACACCTCCCTGGGGAGGCGTTCGGGTGGCATCCTGACCAGATGCCCGAACTACCTCATCTGGCTCCTCTCGATGTGGAGGAGCAGCGGTTTTAGTTTGAGCTCCTCCCGGATGACAGAGCTTCTCACCCTATCTCTAAGGGAGAGCCCCGCCACCCGGCGGAGGAAACTCATTTCGGCCGCTTGCACCCGTGATCTTGTCCTTTCGGTCATAACCCAAAGCTCATCACCATAGGTGAGGATGGGAACGTAGATCGACCGATAAATTGAGAGCTTTGCCTTTCGGCTCAGCTCCTTCTTCACCACAACGGATCGATACAGCATCCGCATTACTGAAGACGCCACACCGATCCACATGTCGATCTCACGATCCACTCTTCCCTCACTCGTGAACAAGACTCCGAGGTACTTGAACTCCTCCACTTGGGGCAAGATCTCCTCCCCAACCCGGAGATGGCACTCCACCCTTTTCCGGGCGAGAACCATGGACTCGGACTTGGAGGAGCTGATTCCCATCCCAGTCGCTTCACACTTCGAAGATCTCCTAAATCCTATTTTAACTCAATGAATATCATTCACTTATTTTCAGCACTATCCTTCACATTCAAGTTTTTCGGACCCATAGTTGAAAACAAATGTTTTGTCTCTCTAGTTATCCAGGAAGACACCGAATGTTGGGTCGGCTCATAACCGGAATAAACCTAAGAGACGGTTTGCATCCCAAATAAATCGTAAACTGGGGCAGATTTATACTCGTACATTTCTTTCCCATCTGTAAAATGACTGCAGTGGTCTTAGTTAATGCATAGATGGCAGAGTGGACTGTTAAAAAGAACACGGGGCATAATGATTTATTGGCAATGTCCTAGATTTACGAGGAGAGTTGCATCAGTCAACACCCCCTGATATTAAAAATACAATCACCACATTTCATCCCTTCTGACAAGTTGTTGAAAGGACTGATAAACTATCACTGCATTATTATTTCTGCTCTGGCAAGCATAATGAAATATAGCAGGGAAGTTTGTCTTTTTTATATGTCAGGTTATTCTGCGGGCAAGAAACACAGTCAAACAGTTTGGGTATTTTTAATTTGTTCTTGTTGTCGAATTCGATCATACATTAAAACATGTTTGGCAACAAGCACAAACATCCTTTTACAATGTATGCTGTAATCGCTAAACAAAAAAAATGAATCATATTTTGTGGTCTGATATTGTACTTTTCTTGACTACATAGGGATTAAAGGGAATCATTTGGATACTGGCTTACTGGATTAAACTACTTAAGAATATAAAGCAATTGTATCTTAATTTGCAATTAGTCATGGAGTGTTGCCTTCGCCATTCGAGGAAAAGTCTTTTGTGTTGTTATAGTGGCCTCAATATGAATAAAAGCACTAATGTCCTTGTGTATTTAACATTGTGATATTGAAAGGACTCAGCGTCCAGATAGCCGAAATCCATCCATTCATCTATCCATCTTCTTCCGCTTATCCGAGGTCGGACTTCCCTTTCCCATACCACTTTGTCCAGCTCTTCCCAGAGGATCCTGAGGCGTTCCCAGGCCAGCCGACATAGTCTTCCCAACGTGTCCTGGGTCTTCCTAGTGGCCTCCTACCGGTCGGACGTACCCGAACACCTCCCGAGGGAGGCGTTCGGGTGGCATCCTGACCAGATACCCGAACCACCTCATCTGGCTCCTCTCCATGTGGAGGAGCAGCGGCTTTACTTTGAGTTCCTCTCGGATGACAGAGCTTCTCACCCTATCTCTAAGGGAGAGCCCCGCCACCCGGCCGAGGAATCTCATTTTGGCCGCTTGTACCCGTGATCTTGTCCTTTCAGTCATAACCCAAAGCTCATGACCATAGGTGAGGATGGGAACGTAGATCGACCGGTAAATTGAGAGCTTTGCCTTCCGGCTCAGCTCCTTCTTCACCACAACGGATCGATACAGCGTCCGCATTACTGAAGACGCCGCACCGATCCGCCTGTCCATCTCACGATCCACTCTTCCCTCACTCATGAACAAGACTTCCAGGTACTTGAAGTCCTCCACGTGGGCCCGAAATATCACTAACAATTTGTCTTTACGTATTTTGTGCTTCTGAAAATGAATCTGCCAGTAATTTCCCGTCTTGTCAATTACCTTTTGAGTAATCAGTAGATAACTAACTGTTCTTGGAACACCCCATTTCCATCGCCAGGCTCGATGTGCCGCATACCCTCTTAGTGTGACGCCGTCCACAGAATCGGAGCCCGTGTCCGTCCCTTCATCGACAGTGTGGATAAAGAAAAGGAAAACTATTATTTTAAACACTTTATTGCATTTTTGTGTCGCCCTGGTCCATGATTACTTCAAAACTGATATGGTTTACATTATTAGCAAATATGAAATACCTTAATTTTCAGACTTGAGAGCACAATATATATATATATATATATATATATATATATATATATATATATATATATATATATATATATATATATATATATATATATATATATATATATATATATATATATATATATATATATGTATATATATATATATATATATATATATATATACATATGTTAGGTCAGGAAAAAACACATAGGCTATTTCATCCCTACAAGCCTGTTTCGCAGGTTTCCCTGCTCTTCAGGGGATTTTATGTATTTTATATAGATATATATATCTGTTATTTTCTGTTTTTTCGACTGTTTTCCGTACCTTGGAGACATCATGCCTCGTCGGTGTGTTGTCGGAGGGTGTAACAACACAAACAGGGACGGATTCAAGTTGCACCAGTGGCCCAAAGATGCGAAAGTGGCAAGAAATTGGACGTTTGTTCCGCACACTTTACCGACGAAAGCTATGCTACGACAGAGATGGCAAGAATGTTTGGATATCCTGCGACACTCAAAGCAGATGCATTTCCAACGATAAAGTCAAAGAAATCTGCCGCCAGACCCCCATTGAATCTGCCGGAGTGTGTGAGCAATTCAGGGACAAAGGACCTCGGTAGCACAGCAAGCAATGGCGGCAGTTTGTTCCCGCAGACGAGCGAGCTAAACCCCCTGGATGTCTTGGCTCACACCGTCCCTTATGCCACCGAAGATGATCGAGAGAAGAATATCGACCCTAGCTTCCCTGGCCTGCTGACATCAACTCCAAAACTGGACGGATCAGCTTTCAGGAAAAGAGAGCGGATGAGGGTATGTCTACAGAATATATTAATTGATGAAAATTGGGCTGTCTGCACTCTCAAAGTGCATGTTGTTGCCAAATGTATTTCATATGCTGTATACCTAGTTCATAGTTGTTAGTTTCCTTTAATGCCAAACAAACACATACCAATCGTTGGTTAGAAGGCGATCGCCGAATTCGTCCTCGCTTTCTGTCGTGTCGTTTTCGTCGGTTTCGCTTGCATACGGTTCAAACCGATATGGCTCAATAGCTTCAGTTTCTTCTTCAATTTCGTTTTCGCTACCTGCCTCCACACTACAACCATCCGTTTCAATACATTCGTAATCTGTTGAATCGCTTAAATCCGAGTCTGAATCCGAGCTAATGTCGCTATAGCTTGCTGTTCTATGCGCCATGTTTGTTTGTATCGGCATCACTATGTGACGTCACAGGAAAATGGACGGGTGTATATAACGATGGTTAAAATCAGGCACTTTGAAGCTTTTTTTAGGGATATTGCGTGATGGGTAAAATTTTGAAAAAAACTTAGAAAAATAAAATAAGCCACTGGGAACTGATTTTTAATGGTTTTAACCCTTCTGAAATTGTGATAATGTTCAGCTTTTGTGTTGTTTCCTCCCTTTAGGCACAAGCCTGGGCATAAAGTATGGAGATCCTGGGTTGCCCAGTCATCAAGATCCCCCTCTTGGCCCAGAGGAAAGCAAGGCAATACATCTGGCGTCGGCTTGGCTGCAGGAGCTACCGGCAGGGGGTCAGAATAAAATAAAATAAAATAAAAATAAAATAAATGAGAAGACATCTTCGGTGCCACTGTTGGTTGGCAAGGTGACAAGCTCATTTCCCCTCAAGATGCAACGATTATGCTTGCTGCGAGAAAGGTCAGTCCCGTCAACCACCACACTATCAATGACTTGATCAATTATTTTACACTTTGTTTCATATGCTCGCCCTTTGGACAGTTTGCAATTTTACACTGATTACATTTTTCCCACCCTGAAAGTATAAAGCAGAGTGCCCCCATGATGTCGAACTAAAGGTTTAATGAGACTGACCTTTGAAGAAGGAGAGCAGAATATCAATATAAATAGCCCCGAAATGTGACCTAAAGAACCAGAATACCATGAGAGCATGTCAGGGCGTTCCTCCTGCATCTATGACGCAAATACTCTCAGAAAGCCCTCGATTCGTTTTGAAATGCTGACAGCGCATGCACGTGGTTGGTAAGGTTTTACTCCCACAAGGTTTGCACCTCTCAGATCAATGCAGGAAAAAAAGCTCAAGCTCACAAGAAGAGACACGTTGTCAAAAGCATCTTTATTCTGCTTGAGGTTTGGGCATGTGAGGCGGATGTTGCACTTTTTTGTTTTTGAAACAGAGTCAATTTTGGTGCATCACGCAATCAGGTCAAAGAACGGGGTCTCAGCTTTGATCGCACGCCTTGAACCTCAATCTGACGTCAGGGTGTGGGTTGGCGAGGCAATAATGGAAAACACCTATTTTGAACTCGGAGTTGAACTGATTCTGCAAAAGTTTTCTCGGGTAAACGTTGCAGTGCGATCATGTTCTGTTCAGGTTGTGTCGCCGCATCGGTTTGGATTTTATATTTAAAGGAACATATAGCTGTCCTTCTTACCGCTTTGGGCTATACCTAGTAAAAATTTACCAAGCTGTACATACATATATATATATATATATATATATTAGAGATGCGCGGATAGGCAATTATTTCATCCGCAACCGCATCAGAAAGTCGTCAACCATCCACAATCCACCCGATCTAACATTTGATCAGAACCGCATCCGCCCGCACCCGCCCGTTGTTATATATCTAATATAGACGATGCAAGGCATTAGTGAGGTTATAAAGCTTTTGCCTGTTAAAGAAAGGAGACTGATCCAATGCAGTACAGACATTCGCGTGCCACGCTGTCACGACCCAGACGCACACCAGTGCGCAATCATATGGGAGCCGCGCTGAGCGCACCTCCAAGCGCGTCTCGCTGCCGGCGACGGCCGGGTATATGGGCCCGACGCTCCAGCGCCATCAATTTTCAGGGCTAGTTGATTCGGCAGGTGGGTTGTTACACACTCCTTAGCGGGTTCCAACTTCCATGGCCACCGTCCTAGCTGCTGTCTATATCAACCAGGGTGAACTTGGTCAACAGCCACACAGGTCACACTGAGGTTGGCCATATAAACAACTTTAACACTGTTACAAATATGTGAATATGTGAACCCACACCAAACAAGAATGACGAACACATTCCGGGAGAACATCCGCACCGTAACACGACATAAACACAACAGAACAAATACCCAGAAACCCTTGCAGCACTAACTCTCCCGGGACGCTACAATATACACCCCCCCGCTACCCTCTACCCCCCCCCCCCCCACACCTCAAACCTGCCCACCTCAACCTCCTCATGCTCTTTTAGAGAGAGCATGTCCCAAATTCCAAGCTGCTGTTTTGAGGCATGTTAAAAAAAAAATTATGCACTTTGTGACTTCAATAATAAATATGGCAGTGCCATGTTGGCATTTTTTTTCCATAACTTGAGTTGATTTATTTTGGAAAACCTTGTTACATTGTTTAATGCATTCAGCGGGGCATCACAACAAAATTAGGCATAATAATGTGTTAATTCCAAGACTGTATATTTCGGTATCCGTTGATATCGGAATCGGTAATTAAGAGTTGGACAATATCGGAATATCGGACATTGGCAAAAAATACATTATCGGACATCTCTAATATATATATATATATATATAGTCGAGGCTTCTGTGGTTTGTCCGTTACACAGTGCTCAATAACGAGGTAGAGCGGAATATACGTTAGTTTAGGAAAAAACACAGAGGCAATTTCATCCTAACAAGCCTGTTTTGCAGGTTTTACCGTTTTCCCCTGAAGAGCAGTGAAACCTGCGAAACAGGCTTGTAGGGATGAAATAGCCTCTGTGTTTTTTCCATACATATATATATATATATATATATATATATATATATATATATATATATATATATATATATATATATATATATATTCTTCTCAACAAAATAGGAGAAATATAACCTTAGAGAGAAATCTAATTTAAAACATTTGTATGCGCGTACAACACTTAAAACCTTAAGTTTATCAGTATGTGAAATTAAATTATGGAAAGGATTAACCAAATAAATCCAACAAAGCATCAATATGATTCAGTTTAAGAGACGGTTGAAACTACAAGTGTTCACAAAGTACACGGAACAATAACTATGATGACTATCTTGAACCCGTTTTATTTTGTTTTTTTTATTGAGACCAAGATTATTTATGTATTTAATATTTGTATGCTTACTATGTTATATTATTTATTTGTTCACTGTTCTGTTACAGAGAACAAGGGCATTGGATACACTTGCTATGATATGAAAAGGGGTCGGATTAAATAAACTCTGCTTCTTCCTATGTTAGAATAATTATGTATATATTATCACACAACTTTTATGCTTAAGGGCCATTGCTATAATTATTGTCAATTGTGCTGAAGTGGTATTTTTCTTTGTCTGTGCAAAACTGGCAATCCAAAAGATTGCAAGCCAGTCTGGTATCAGTGTTTGTGTCCAGGAACGGCCTACGGACTGCCAAGGCCGAACACCGCCGTGACGCAGACAGGGCAGAGACAAGGCGATATCACCAGCGTCAACACACTTGCATTTTTGTATCATCATATATTGTGTCTAACTGGAGTTGTCGAGATTACCTCCTTCTCTCAGAGACAGCTTCAGTGATGTAACCAGGGACCTCCCAAATAAATAGAGGAAGCACGCGGGCTGGACTTTTAGAACGTAGTTTGGATCTGTAACTAGAATACAGCCCAAAACTCATTGAGCCAAATTGATCTCTATCTCTGCATGATTCCTTGCTTCTCGTCTGTTTTAATAGATGTCATCAGTGTTTGAACCTGACATTCTACTCCTTTTCAGACAAGCTGTAAATAAACAACTGGAATTGTGTGATGCATTACATTGCATCGTATGCATGTTCCAAATAAACTGAAACTGAAACTGAACTGAACTATGTGTTTTTATATGATACAATTGTATCATATCAAAACGTTGGTTTTTAGAAGCACAGCCTTTTTATCCAAACATGTTATTTTTCATGTCGTGCATGTTCGAGAAGGTAGCGGACTTTCTTTTATAAATACTTAAAGGGCTGCCCATTCTCTTCCAGACGATGTATTATGTGCGAGGTGATCGGAACACACTCTTCTGAGCTACCGTCTCTCTCTCTTCACTGAAGTGTGATTATAGTGAAGAGTGTCAGAGACTCATTCTGTTCCATAACACCGTCTATCATTAAACCCAGTGTACTGTAAAGCCGTTATTCAGCAATAAAGTGTTAATTGTGCTGATGTCTCGGAGGAACGTGGTGAATGGATTATGAACGGTCCTGGGGATTGCATACTACTGGGCGAGGATGAATGTAGGTGATACAAGCCCCCTAAATGAAATGTTTTCCCATCCACACATAAAAAAAACATAAAATATATTCATGACCATTTGTGAATATCCTTCAGGAATGTGCAGGTTTGAAGCCAACGTCTACTGTTTTCAGTACGAACGTTTTATTCTTATAGCCATCATCATCATCTCATTTAGACCTCATTTAGATTAAGGGCTATACAAATTAACCTTGCTGGAATGATTAAATGTATTAATTGATAGCATCTGCTCACAACCCATTTATAATTATACATTTATTGTAATTCACAACTTTAATTAATTAAGATGTTTGTTGATGTAAATTTGTCCGTATGCAACCTGTATCAAATTTTTTTCATGTCCGTGTGAACAGTGCAATTCCACATTTTTCATATCCGACCCAGGCCTCTTTTGTATGTGGGTATAAATCGCATATATGCATACTAGTTTTAGCTAATTAGCTGTTTTAGTTTTTATTTCTATTTATTTTTTCATTATCTTTTAATTTTAATAGCCTGGGGAGTCTATGATGGGCTCTCCTATTTCTGGGGCTGAGGTTGCTGAGGTAGTTAAAAAGCTCCTCGGTGGCAGGGCCCCAGGGGTGGATGAGATCCGCCCGGAGTCCCTTAAGGCTCTGGATGCTGTGGGGCTGTCTTGGTTGACAAGACTCTGCAGCATCGCGTGGACAGCGGGGGCGGTACCTCTGGATTGGCAGACCGGGGTGGTGGTTCCTCTCTTTAAGAAGGGGAACCGGAGGGTGTGTTCTAACTATCGTGGGATCACACTCCTCAGCCTTCCCGGTAAGGTCTATTCAGGTGTACTGGAGAGGAGGCTACGCCGGATAGTCGAACCTCGGATTCAGGAGGAACAGTGTGGTTTTCGTCCTGGTCGTCGAACTGTGGACCAGCTCTATACTCTCGGCAGGGTCCTTGAGGGTGCATGGGAGTTTGCCCAACCAGTCTACATGTGTTTTGTGGACTTGGAGAAGGCATTCGACCGTGTCCCTCGGGAAGTCCTGTGGGGAGTGCTCAGAGAGTATGGAGTATCGGACTGTCTGTGGCAGTCCGCTCCCTGTATGCTCAGTGCCAGAGCTTGGTCCGCATTGCCGGCAGTAAGTCGGACACGTTTCCAGTGAGGGTTGGACTCCGCCAAGGCTGCCCTTTGTCACTGATTCTGTTCATAACTTTTATGGACAGAATTTCTAGGCGCAGTCAAGGCGTTGAGGGGATCTGGTTTGGTGGCTGCAGGATTAGGTCTCTGCTTTTTGCAGATGATGTGGTCCTGATGGCTTCATCTGGCCAGGATCTTCAGCTCTCACTGGATCGGTTCGCAGCCGAGTGTGAAGCAACTGGGATGAGAATCAGCACCTCCAAGTCCGAGTCCATGGTTCTCGCCCGGAAAAGGGTGGAGTGCCATCTCCGGGTTGGGGAGGAGATCTTGCCCCAAGTGGAGGAGTTCAAGTACCTCGGAGTCTTGTTCACGAGTGAGGGAAGAGTGGATCGTGAGATCGACAGGCGGATCGGTGCGGCGTCTTCAGTAATGCGGACGCTGTATCGATCCGTTGTGGTGAAGAAGGAGCTGAGCCGGAAGGCAAAGCTCTCAATTTACCGGTCGATCTACGTTCCCATCCTCACCTATGGTCATGAGCTTTGGGTTATGACCGAAAGGACAAGATCACGGGTACAAGCGGCCGAAATGAGTTTCCTCCGCCGGGTGGCGGGGCTCTCCCTTAGAGATAGGGTGAGAAGCTCTGCCATCCGGGGGGAGCTCAAAGTAAAGCCGCTGCTCCTCCACATCGAGAGGAGCCAGATGAGGTGGTTCGGGCATCTGGTCAGGATGCCAATCCGAACGCCTCCCTAGGGAGGTGTTTAGGGCACGTCCGACCGGTAGGAGGCCGCGTGGAAGACCCAGGACACGTTGGGAAGACTATGTCTCCCGGCTGGCCTGGGAACGCCTCCTGGTCCCACAGGAAGAGCTGGACGAAGTGGCTGGGGAGAGGGAAGTCTGGGCTTCCCTGCTTAGGCTGCTGCCCCCGCGACCCGACCTCGGATAAGCGGAAGAAGATGGATGGATGGATGGATTTTAATACACTGTAGCACTTTGAGGTTGTTTACTCAATGTAAAGTGCTTTTTACGAATACAATCTATTATTATTATTATTATTATTATGCGTTCTCAACGTGAACGCTCCCGCACACTAATCCGACCAGAACGTCATCAAAAAGCTATAAGCGTCATAATTATTCGACAAAATACACGGTTATGAAGTAAATACCGTATTTTCCGGACCATAAGGCTGTCACGACGGGGGGGTCGCAGCTTACTGCGGAGATTGTTCCACTCAGGACAAGACGTGCAGGTAAGAACATGGTTTATTGTCGAAATCTAACAAGTGCAAAAAACTGAAAACAAGTCAGAGAAAAAACGTGCCGATCGCACTGGACGCTAACGCTAATACTTGGCATAGACTAGAGATAAGAAATACTCACGTAAACGTAGCATGAAGCAAACGATGAAGCCAGACTGAGCGTGGCGCGCAAGGGGAATAAATAGCTCTCTGATTAGTGGTTGACAGCAGCTGAGTATGCCGACCACTAACCAGAGGCAGGTGAACCCAATTAATCCCCATGGAAACTAAAACAAACCCAGAGGTGCACAAACAGGAACTTAGGGAGTTCAAATCTAACAGAACATAACAAAACATGATCGGGGCCATGGATCATGACAACGTTTGGTTGAGCTTACCCACCCCGAAGCTGTTTTACTTTGTACCTGGTGTAATGATAAGTGTGACCAGTAGATGGCAGTCAAACATAAGGGATACGTGTAGGCTGCACTATGATGGCAACATGTCTCAAGTAAACAACATCAACATTTTAAATGTTCCATTAAAAATATAGAACATTACACACGGCGCTCAAAAATGTTTTAGTACGACTTTGGTAAGCTATGAAACCGCACAGCTTGAATGTAGGGATGTCCGATAATGGCTTTTTGCCGATATCCGATATTCCGATATTGTCCAACTCTTTAATTACCGATACCGATATCAACCGATATATACAGTCGTGGAATTAACACATTATTATGCCTAATTTGGACAACCAGGTATGGTGAAGATAAAGTACTTTTTAAAAAAATTAATAAAATAAAATAAATAAATTAAAAACATTTTCTTGAATAAAAAAGAAAGTAAAAAAAATATAAAAACAGTTACATAGAAACTAGTAATTAATGAAAATTAGTCAAATTAACTGTTAAAGGTGTGAATGAGTGTGAATGGGGGAGGGAGGTTTTTTGGGTTGGTGCACTAATTGTAAGTGTATCTTGTGTTTTTTATGTCGATTTAATTAAAAAAAACAAAAAAAACAAAAAAACAAAAAACGATACCGATAATAAAAAAAACGATACCGATAATTTCCGATATTACATTTTAACACATTTATCGGCCAATAATATCGGCCTGACATCCCTACTTGAAAGATTGTCGGCACATTAAACATACGAGTATTATTATGGTTTGTGTATAAGGTACCTGCTGTTGTGTATTTGGGATCTGCATGAATCCTGAAAAATTGGGCGCGTCCGACTCAACCTCCGTGCTGATGATTTTAGGTTGTTCTGAAGAATTTGGAGGTAATCCTTCTTTTTCATTGTCCACAGAACTTTCCTCCAGAAGGTTTTATCTTTGTCCATGTGAATTCAGATGAAACAAATAATTGAGCTGTTCGGCCACAATACCCAGCAATAAGTTTGGAGGAGAAAAGGTGAGGCCTTTAATCCCAGGAACACCAATTCCTACCGACAAGCATGGTGGTGGTAGTATTATGCTCTGGGCCTGTTTTGCTGCCAATGGAACTGGTGCTTTACAGAGAGTAAATTGGACAATGGAAAAGGAGGATTACCTCCAAATTCTTCAGGGAAACCTAAAATCATCAGTCCGGAGGTTGGGTCTTGGGCGCAGTTGTCATGTCTGTGTAATCATGTTTTGTCTTAGTCATGTTTTGTTTAGTTATTGGACTC
This sequence comes from Nerophis lumbriciformis, assembly GCF_033978685.3. Classification (NCBI taxonomy): domain Eukaryota; kingdom Metazoa; phylum Chordata; class Actinopteri; order Syngnathiformes; family Syngnathidae; genus Nerophis; species Nerophis lumbriciformis. Next base: position 39,016,771 of record NC_084561.2, on the reverse strand, counting down.
TTTAGTTTCTGGCTTTTCACTCCCTTGTCTTGTTTCCATGATTACCCATTAGTTTCACCTGTTCCACGTTTGGACTCATTGTGCACTCTTGTTTGTCACCATAGCAACCCATTAGTTTTTACCTGTCACGTCACGTACCTGTTTCACGTTTTGAGTCACGCACCTGTTTTTGTTAATCATGTCTGTAGTATTTAAGTTCATTGTTTTTCAGTTTGTCTTTCTGGTGACATCCCCGCATTTATGCTTCTGCGCACTCTCCACACCCTTATGACCCTTGCTGCTCTTTTTTCATGCCGGTTCCATGCCAAGTAAGTTTTTGTTTATTAAGCCACAGTTAGTGTTTTGTTTAATTGTTCATAGCTTCTGCCAATGTGCAAGTTCTGTGTTTATAGTCTAGTTTTGTACCTCCGCCCCTGTGCGCGCCTTTTGTTTGATCCTTTTTTTGTAG